>NW_028318181.1:117500-438062 GCF_062004578.1 Staurois parvus | reverse complement strand
TCTCATGCCTTGACTACTGCAACTCCCTCCTCACAGGCCTACCCCAGTGCAGGCTCTCCCCGCTTCAGACCATCCTGAACTCAGCGGCCAGACTCATCCACCTCACCACCCGCTCCACCTCTGCCACCCCCCTCTGCCTATCCCTCCACTGGCTCCCTATCGCCCAACGCATCAAATTCAAACTACTCACTCTGACCTACAAAGCCCTTCACAACACTGCCCCTAACTACCTCACCAACCTGATTCCCAAGTACCACCCTACCCGTACCCTTCGCTCTTCACAGGACCTCCTTCTATCTTGCTCCCTAGTCTCCTCCTCACACGCACGTCTGCAAGACTTCTCCAGGTCCTCCCCCATCCTCTGGAACTCACTACCCCAATCCATCAGACTGTCACCTTCCCTCCTCACCTTCAGGCGCTCCCTAAAAACCCACCTCTTCAGGGAAGCCTACCCCACCCTCACCTAACAGCCGCTCTCCTCCCCCACAGCCACTTCCTCCTGTACCACTACCCCCTCCCTCCTAGATTGTAAGCTGGAAAGAGTAGGGCCCTATAACCCCTCGTGTGCTGTTTGTAGGTGCTGTAATGTTTCATGTATTGTCCACCCCTCTATTGTACAGCGCTGAGCAAACCCTTTGGCGCTATATAAACTAGATGTAATAATAATAATAAACGTAAACACTCATAAACGCGCATAAACGCGGTATGCAAAGGCGGCTAAACTGATGTTTTTTAACCTACGTTTTCCAGCAGTCAGTTTCCATCGTTCAGAAGAGTTTTCCAAACACCCCATGTACATGAGCCCTTATTCCTCAAACCTTTCATCATTTTTGTTGCCTGTCTCTGGACTCATTGCAGAACAAAAGTAAAACAGCTATGATAACATTTAGAGCCACACAGAACAGAATTTCCTCAAAAATTCATCATTTGCATACAGTATCATAACTTTGCACTTAGCTAACAATAAAATGTGCTTATTCAGCAAAATGTAACGTGTTAAATTTGAATGTCTGCATTTATGTCAATGAAATGTAGAGCAGTAACATAGTAAAAGAATGGTCCTAAGGTGGACAGAAACTAAACCGGGAGCCATGGCATGGCCACCTTGCTGAAGCCCCCAAAAGGTGTATCCAGCCCTAATAAGCCAACATCTTATTCCAGTCTGACCCTTTACCATGTCTGAACAAAGATGGTGCACCTGTAGCTGTTACAATTTCACATTTCTTAGGGGTGTACCTATAAATACAATTTCAGAGCTGTTCATCCTATAGCATTGCAAAAACATCCATTGGTGCGAATGGTTGCAAAATGGAATGTTATTAGGCTATTTTGCTTACAGTTCAAATGTTCTTCATTCATACACAATACAATGAATCAGGAAATTACAACATTATGGCCAATAGATGGAGCTGATGATCATAGGAAATAATGATCATCAACTCCATCTAGCAGCCATTATGCCAGTATATATTAGTATTTTCCTGATTCACTCTGTTCTGTAAGAATGAAGAACATTCAAGTGGTTGTAAAGGTAGAACATTTTTTACCTTAATACATTCCCTGCACTATGGTAAAAAAAAAAAATCCCAATACGTGTAAATTAATTGGTCTACGTGAAAGTTATAGCATCTACAAATGGCGGTATATATACTGAAATTTTTTTTCTTTTACTAGTAATGGCAGCGATCAGCGACTTATAGCGGGACCGCGGTGGGCATTCTGACACTGGGGCGAACTGACTTGGTGTCACTGACATGCCCAGTGACACCAATACAGTGATCAGTGCTAATAAAAAGCACTGACACTACTAAAGGCCTACTACTACTGGGCAGGAAGGGGTTAACATCTGGGGCGATCAAAGGATTAATTGTATGCTGTTTCACTATGAGGCTTTGTGTGAGTTTCACTATGCAGAGCCATACAAAGTTGTGTGCAGGAGCTGACAGGGGAGAGATCTGTATTGTTTCCATACAGGTCTCTCCCCCCTCGGATATGCTTGGCGATCATCGGGTGGTGGCGAGTAATCACCGTCCGGGACCCGGTGATTGACAGCCGAGACTGCAAATGGTGGCACGGGTATGTATACGTGATTTTGCACACCCGTGCCACCCAGTAGCAGTATTTCTGCTATAGGGCGGCTCAGATCTGGTTAATCCAGTGTTCCTGTCTGGGAAGCAAGCCAGCACGCGTGCCCCCCATAGCTAGCAGCTTGCTATGGTGGCACATGCAGAAAAGGGGAGCCAAGGGCACCAGCGAGGGACCCCAGAAGGGGAGGTTTGGGCAGCTCTGTGCAATATCATTGCAAAGAACAGCTAAGTATATCATGTTTATTATAGAAAAAAAGCAAAGGTTTCCATCCTCTCTCAGCTAGAAGAGAAATTGATTTTGCCTTTCTTCGCACAGAGCGAATGTAAATACGGTTTCACTGCACGAATAGCTGTGAAATACACCCCCTAATATCTATGCACTTAATATAAAAAATAAAACACCAGGAGAAACCTCATGAACCCCACTTCATTCAGCGGAAGGCCTTCATGCTAAACTTGTACACAGCTGAGGATGTTCTAACACACTACCCTGTTAAAGTCCCATCAGGGTAAAATCCAAATAAAGGTGCCCTGCAATAGAAGAACTCTTCTGCTCATCTTTCCGGTGGTCTGTATCTCCAACGCTCTACTTCCAGATATGTCCCCCCATGCTGGTTTTCCTTCTCTGGAACCCTACCTTATTGCTGTGTCTTGTAGTGATCTTGGGGGGGGTGATGTTGAAGACAAAACCACAGTGCATGATGATGGACACAGACATCCGACACTCCAGAAAGTGTCAAATACTAAAAAATCTTAAAGTTATATTAAACTCTGATTTAAAAGGATTCAAGTATTTAGGCTGGCCATACACTATACAATTTTCTGTCCAATTTCCTTTAGATTTACCTTCAACTGTATAGTACAAGGGCCTGCCTAATTAGATACAACTGAAAGTGTTGTTTGGGTTTGACCTCCTATTATGTGGTTTTAGGTAAATCTAAAGCAAAAATCTCAAGTAAATTGTATAATGTATGGCCAGCCTTACTCTTACCTTAAAAAGTACCCTATATTGCTTTCAGCCCCTTCAAATCTCCTGATTCCTTTTTTATGCTGCTGTAATCCAACTCCCTGTTAGAGGGTAGCTACATTTGTTCTCCATGGTCTCACTGCATGCAGGAACATAGCCCTTCCTCTCTTGCTCACTCCCAATGTGGACTATAGACTATGGGCAGGGCTGGTGCTTCCAGTAGGCAAACTAGGCGGACACCTAGGGCGCACTGCCACCCAGGGGCCGGCACTCTCTCTATGTGGAACGCCGCCACATCATGAATGATCCTTCAGCTGAGGGTAGAGGCAGCAAAGGGAAGGAAGAAAGGATAGAGGAAGATTCCGGGTGTCTGGGGCCAGTGTAGCAGCTGAGCAACCACTCCTTCCAGTGTTCCTCTTAGACACAGTCCCTTACTGCAACAAGGCTGGCAGCTGCTGATCGCTGTGGAGTTCCAGCCATTCTTTTCACATTCATCAGGCGGAGCTGTGCCTGCGGAGAAAGTTAATGTCTGACTCTGATGTCTTGTGTCTGTGTGAGTGTGACCCAGCCGGCCGGCCATCCTTCACATATGCAATGTGTCAGTGAATGATGACATCATCATGATCTCACAGCCTCTAGTGCCTTCTGATCTGTGTCAGTGTTGGTGGTGGCGTGTTGTGTCGGATCTGTCACTGTGTGGGATCGTTCAGTTCAGCTGCCTGCTGTCACAGCGTTTAATCTCTCCCCATTGGCTGGCGCATTCCAGCCTGTGATCTGCCAGCATGTGGATTCGTCATCCTTCACCCACTGCAACAGATACAGTCGACTGTGACACTGTGTCTTTTATATTGGTGCTGGTGGCAACTTATGGCAATTATTTTTGCAAATTAAAAGAAATTTAGCAGTTTCATGTTTTGTTGATTTAATATTTTCTACTGTTTTTAAAAAGTAGTTTTTGTTTTTTTTTGGGGGAGGGGGAATATCTGGTCTTTCCTAGGGTGCAAAATAGTCTAGCACCGGCCCTGACTATAGGATTTGTGATGTGCATAGAGCAGCAAACGTGATCACAAACAGCATGTACTGCTCATTCCAGACACACAGAAGCAAGGGGGAAAGGAGAGGTTTGGGAGCTAACAGAGGATGTTACAAAAAGGAAGAAAAACACAGTAAGCGGCAATTTTATTTAAAAATAAATTACAGGACCATTAAGCAATGGGTGTGCATGGATTATTTTTGAGAACAAGAATATTGTTTAGTGTCACTTTAAGCTCAACACACATTATAAACAGTCCAAAGACCTGTCTGATTTCCTACATAGGAGAAAAAACTTAAAGGGTTATCTTGCCTATGGAATAATTACATTATTTTTTTCTTCCTTTGGTCACTAAGGACCAGTTCACGCCACATGCAGTCCAGTGCATTTTTTTTCCTTTATCAAAAATGCATTGCTAGTAGGTTACATGGTATCCAATGGCATAGTTCACACTAGTGCGGTCAGTTCCAGTGTGTTCCAGTTCCAGTAAAAAAAAGTAGAACATGCTTTTTTCTGCACTGAACTGTGCTGGAATGCAGTAAAACGCATAAAAAAACACTGGGATGCACCTAAATGCACCAAAAATGCACATGTCCTTATTTAAGTTGAAAAAAAGAGAGGGGAAAGATTTACCGCATCAAAAACGCACCAGAATGTGTCAAAAATGTGTATACAGAAATGCATTCGGACTGCGTTTCTATGGTGTGAACCAGCCCTAAAGGTGATTACTATACTCTATCATCTTTTTTTACAGGTACCTAAAACTTTTGCACAGTACTGTATATCTATCATGCGTTTCTGTTCCATCTGCACCCACCTGTTCCTAATTCCCAGGCAATCCCCCACAGCAATGACATTTCTCCTCCACTTGACAGATTCAAATCTGTGTGTTGAAGGTAAATGCAATAAATCACTCCAATTTTCATGTGTTCCTGCAATACATGCAATGTATGAAACTAACTGTGGTTCACTGAAGCGGAACTTTACTCAAAAAGGGAAGTTCTGCTCTCCACCTCCCCCCCCCCCCCCCCTCCTCTTTATGACACTTTTTTTTAAGTTCAGGAGGCCCCTCCAGAACCTTCACTTTTTTCTGTTCTAACCACTGAAGGGTCAACTTGGCCTTGTGCTTAGGGTCATTGTCGTGCTGGAAAGTCCAAGAGCATCTCATGAACAGCTTTTATGCAGAAGAATGCACATTTTCTACCAGTATTTTCTGATCACATACTGCATTCATCTTGCTATCAATTTTCGCAAGATTCCCTGTGCCTTTAGAGCTCACCCCCCCCAAAACATCAGTGAGCCACCACCATGCTTCACAGTGGGGATGGCATTCTTGTCCCTGCTGACCCCTCTCTAAACATAGCGCTTATGGTTGTGAAAATAAACTCTATACTGTATTGGTCTTGTCACTCATGATTATAGTGTGCCAGAAGCTGTGAAGCGTGTCAAGGTGTTGTCAGGCATATTGTAACCAGGCTTTTTTGTGGCATTGGCGCAGTAAACACTTCTTTCTGGCAATTTGACCATGCAGCTCATTTTTGTTCGTATTGTGCTCTTTGAAACAACCACATCATCTTTTTTCAGAGCAGCCTGTATTTCTCCTGAGGTTTCCTATGGGTTTCCTTTGTATTCCGAACAATTATTTTGGCAGTTGTGTCTGCTATCTTTCCTGGTCTACCTTACCTTGGTATTAAGAGATCCCCAAATTTTTTGCTTAAGAGATTGAACGGTACTGGCTGGCATATTCAAGTCTTTATAAAGTTCTATTACACAGGTCTTTTGACAGTTCTTTTCTGCTCCCCATGGCTTAGTATCTAGCCTGCTCAGTGCATCCACGTGAGAGCTAACAAACTCATTTAACTATTTATAGACAGACACTAATTGCAATTTAAAAAGCTAAAGATGTGGGAGCTTAACCTCTAACTGCCATTTAACCTCTGTGTGTGTGTCACCTTGTGTGTCTATACCAAGGCCAAACATTCCAGGGGATGGAAAGTTTTGATTGGAGCCATCTGGGTGATTTCTGTTATAATTATGATTTAATAAAGAGCCAAACAACAATATGACAATAAATGGCTTCATATGATCACTATCCCTAAATTAAAGACAGTTTTTTGGCATGACCAGTCACATTTTCAATATCAGTGTGAAAATTTCAAGATTTCTGCCAACTTTGCAAACTTATGCAAACTTTTAAGGACAACTGTACGTAGACTGCCCGTGTATTCACCTGCCTGATGCCTCAATTAGATCACTCTGTTCTCCTGATGGCTTTTCCAGAAGTTCCTCTCAGTGGTGTGCTGACGTCACAGACCAACCCTCCCTGATGCGTTGCGTCCCAGTAGAACTTTCTCAGAACCTATAAAGAACTTTTATGCCTCCCAAAAATGCACAGAATTCTGTTTCCTTTAAACTCACCTAAACACGGGTACAAATATTGTCGCTGCTGACTTTTAAAAATTGAGTACTTAGTGCCTGAAGTCCCACAGCCTGTTCTTAATGCTACAGATCCCCAACACTGCCATCTTGGATATAGGAGCTGGTTGTGGTTGCCCGAAAAACCACAACCAGCTCCCCACTGAGCATGTGCAGGCTGTGAATGGTGAACTCAGCTACAGGCTGGGAGAGGGAGCAATCCAGTGATACTAGTTCCATGTTACGTCTAGGGACGACAAACAGCGGCTTTACTAACCTCATCCTCCGCACCTTAGGCAGCTGCCACTCGACTCTACCCCCCTAAACTCCAACAGTGGACTGTTCCGCAGCCGAGTCATGGCCAACACAGGGCTATGGGTTCTGCATTGTACATGATGATGTCAGCAAACCTGTGTCTTCCAGAGCAAATGGAAGAAGAGGTTGTGGGGACTGGTTTTATTGCTTGGAGGGAGCCTGCTGGAGTGGAGGATCAGGATAATAAAAACACTTTAACACCACCCTATATTTAAAGGAGCATTTAACCCTTAAAGTGCAGCGGCTGCCCCACCGCAAGGGAACGTTTTTCCTTTCCCTGGGGTCCAGTGTAAGGTCACCTTACAGATTTTCTGTGAAGGTAAACTTACACTTTCAGTGTATCATCCCAGCCCACCCATGTATTCTTCCTTCCTTCTTTCTATAGAAAATCCTGTATAACAGGGCTCGACAAATCTTAAGTGCCAGGCTGCCATGGTGACTTTCTTTCCTTCCTCGCAGTTCCAGGCACTGGGCAGCTGATTTTAAAAATGGCTCCTATCTTTTTTACTTGGCTCCTAGATTCAAAGCACATTTGTCCTGCTGTATAATAATAATATAATAAGTTGGTTCTGACTCGCCTGGTCCTGAATTCTCTGTATTGTCAGCCTGTCTCTGGTTACACTGTCCTGGAGGAACTACATAAACCAACACATGAAATTTCTCAGTTCCCAATTCAAATACATCTTTAAAACCCATACTAATCATGTGCTGGACATTCTCTTCTTTCTAGATAATTTCCACTTTCCACTTACAAAATATGAAACAGCTCGTGACATCAGTCCCAGAAAGTCCCTGACATTCACTTATCACTTCCTTTTATATTCCTGCTCAGAGTAAAAGTCATTTCCACAAATAGAGGATGTTCACATCGGCTAACTGAAAGGGAAACTACAATGTATTTTCAGTGACTGCAAGTCTTGAATTAATTTTGCAATTTTTTTAAACCTTATTGGCTCTTTCACACTGATGTGTTATTGATACAGTTTTGAGGTAAAAAAAAGCGGAAGAAAAATGCATGAAAAATGTATCTCTTGATATCCTCACACCAAAGAACAGTGGGTGCGGTGCGTTTTTAAAAGTCCTGCATGCTGCATCTTTGGAGAACTTTTTAAAAGCGCACCAAATATTCATCTCCCTTTGATTTCTATAAAAAATGCATCAAAAAAACGCACCCGCAGTGCGTTTTTTGAGTCAAATGTCCAAGTTTTACAGATGCATGATTGGAGTCAGGAGTCCAGAAAACATGGCAAAAATGCAACAAAAATGTGGCAAAAATGCATATGTGATTTTACAGCGTTCTTCTCAACAAAGCAGAACAACCTCCAGGCAAATATTTTTAATTAAAAAGGTCTGTGTTACAAACAGTTAAGCTAAGGTGTATGCCACCTCCAAGATCACTACAATGTCTTCATTTCATTTACTATTTCCTTGATGCGAATAGCTTTGCTACAGTCAGGTCCATAAATATTGGGACATCGACACAATTCTAACATTTTTGGCTCTATACACCACCACAATGGATTTGAAATGAAACGAACAAGATGTGCTTTAACTGCAGACTGTCAGCTTTAATTTGAGGGTATTTACATCCAAATCAGGTGAACGGTGTAGGAATTACAACAGTTTGCATATATGCCTCCCACTTGTTAAGGGACCAAAAGTAATGGGACAGAATAATAATCATAAATCAAAATTTCACTTTTTAATACTTGGTTGCAAATCCTTTGCAGTCAATTACAGCCTGAAGTCTGGAACGCATAGACATCAGCAGACGCTGGGTTTCATCCCTGGTGATGCTCTGCCAGGCCTCTACTGCAACTGTCTTCAGTTCCTGCTTGTTCTTGGGGCATTTTCCCTTCAGTTTTGTCTTCAGCAAGTGAAATGCATGCTCAATCGTATTCAGGTCAGGTGATTGACTTGGCCATTGCATAACATTCCACTTCTTTCCCTTAAAAAACTCTTTGGTTGCTTTTGCAGTATGCTTTGGGTCATTGTCCATCTGCACTGTGAAGCGGCGTCCAATGAGTTCTGAAGCATTTGGCTGAATATGAGCAGATAATATTCCCGAAACACTTCAGAATTCATCCTGCTGCTTTTGTCAGCAGTCACATCATCAATAAATACAAGAGAACCAGTTCCATTGGCAGCCATACATGCCCACGCCATGACACTACCACCACCATGCTTCACTGATGAGGTGGTATGCTTAGGATCATGAGCAGTTCCTTTCCTTCTCCATACTCTTCTCTTCCCATCACTCTGGTACAAGTTGATCTCGGT
Source organism: Staurois parvus (assembly GCF_062004578.1). Taxonomy (NCBI): domain Eukaryota; kingdom Metazoa; phylum Chordata; class Amphibia; order Anura; family Ranidae; genus Staurois; species Staurois parvus. Next base: position 428,965 of record NW_028318181.1, on the reverse strand, counting down.
CTCATCTGTCCATAGGATGTTGTTCCAGAACTGTGAAGGCTTTTTTAGATGTCGTTTGGCAAACTCTAATCTGGCCTTCCTGTTTTTGAGGCTCACCAATGGTTTACATCTTGTGGTGAACCCTCTGTATTCACTCTGGTGAAGTCTTCTCTGGATTGTTGACTTTGACACACATATACCTACCTCCTGGAGAGTGTTCTTGATCTGGCCAACTGTTGTGAAGGGTGTTTTCTTCACCAGGGAAAGAATTCTTCGGTCATCCACCACAGTTGTTTTCCGTGGTCTTCCGGGTCTTTTGGTGTTGCTGAGCTCACCGGTGCGTTCCTTCTTTTTAAGAATGTTCCAAACAGTTGTTTTGGCCACTCCTAATGTTTTTGCTATCTCTCTGATGGGTTTGTTTTGTTTTTTTCAGCCTAATGATGGCTTGCTTCACTGATAGTTACAGCTCTTTGGATCCATCTTGAGAGTTGACAGCAACAGATTCCAAATGCAAATAGCACACTTGAAATGAATATGGACCTTTTATCTGCTCATTGTAATTGGGATAATGAGGGAATAACACACACCTGGCCATGGAACAGCTGGGAAGCCAATTGTCCCATTACTTCTGGTCCCTTAACAAGTGGGAGGCACATATGCAAACTGTTGTAATTCCTACACCGTTCACCTGATTTGGATGTAAATACCCTCAAATTAAAGCTGACAGTCTGCAGTTAAAGCACATCTTGTTCATTTCATTTCAAATCCATTGTGGTGGTGTATAGAGCCAATGTTAGAATTGTGTCTATGTCCCAATATTTATGGACCTGACTGTATATTTCTATCCTGATGCGAATACGAGAGCTTTTTGTGAATGGTCCACAGAATACAAGGTGTTCTGTGAATGGACAAGGGAAGAGAAGAACAGGAAGACAATACAGCGCCTGTGGGTGGGCTTGTTTACACACGTGGTTGACCACATTTTTCAGCCTTCTAACATAGACAAGTGGATGGAGATGTACACATGTCACAGCTACAATGCTTCACTTCATGGCCGCGACAATAATGATGCCCCCTTCACCCCACCACCACTGGCAATACTGCTGCTGAACACAAAACATTCAAGCGGATAGTGTTCCATTGTGACCACTTTGCAACCACCCTGCAACTGCACACAATACAGTTGCAGCATAGTGCTCAGCATTTCGAGGGTTAAAACTGGTGCTGATCAGATCAGCTCTGCCACTAATGTAAACTCCGCCTTTCTAAGTTGCAGCAAGAAAGAGCAAATCAGGCAACGTTCAGTTTGCAGGAAGGTTGGCGACCTAGGAAAAAAAACATGCTAAACCCAAACATAGCATCGCACCCCACTGAAGTCTCCGGGAGACAACTCTTGCTATTTTTTGCTGGCCTTTTTCAAGGATAGTTTGCAAGTTTTTGTTAAAAAAAACTGCTTGGGTAGCGGGGCACTGGCACGGGCACATGTAGTTACATAGTTAGTCTGGCTGAAAAAAGACAAAAGTCCATCCAGTTCAACCATTAAAAAAAAGTTATCCTATACCCACAGTTGATCCAGAGGAAGGCAAATAACCCAGCAAAGCATGATCCAATTTGCTCCTGCAGGGAAAACAATTCTTTCCTGATCCCCCGAGAGGCAATCGGATATTCCCTGGATCACCTTTACCTATAAATGTTAGTGTCCAGTTATATTCTGTGTATTCAAGAGAGAATCCAGGCCTTTTTTAAAGCAATCCACTGAGCTGGCCAGAACCAACTCTTGAGGGAGTCTATTCCACATTTTCACAGCTCTTACTGTGAAGAAACCTTTCCATATTTGGAGATTACATTTATTTTCCTCCAGACATAAAGAGTGCCCCCTTGTCCTCTGTGATGACCTCAGGGTGAATAACTCTACACCGAGTTCACTATATGAACCACTGATGTATTTATACATGTTGATCATATCCCCCCTTAATCTCCTCTTCTCAAGAGAGAATAAATTCAGTTCCTCTAATCTTCCCTCATAGCTGAGCTCCTCCATGCCTCTTATCAGTGTGGTTGCCCTTCCCTGTACTTTCTCCAGTTCCCTAATGTTCTTTTTGTGAATTGGTGCCCAAAACTGAACTGCATATTCCAGATGAGGTCTTACTAATGATTTGTACCGGGGGAAATGATATCTCTCTCTCTGGAGCCTATACCTCTTTTAATACAAGAGAGGATTTTGCTCGCTTTAGAAACTGCAGCTTGGCATTGCATGCTATTATTAAGCTTGTGATCTACCAGAACCCCCAAATCCTTCTCCACCATTGATTCCCCCAGTTGTACCCCCCCCTAGTATGTATGATGCATGCATATTCTTAGCCCCCAAGTGCATAACCTTACATTTATCAACATTAAACCTCATTTGCCACATAGTTGCCCAATTAAACAGTGCATTGAGGTCGGCTTGTAAGTTGAATTTCTTTTTTTTTAAATACCATTCAGTAGGGAGAGGATCTTGTAACGTGGCTTAAAGGGCAACACTAAAAATACCCAAATCTCTTTAAAACATGCTTTGGGGATGACTTAAAGCTAAATATAAAGTTAGCAGAACAGTATGTTTTACACCTTTAGCGTGGGTTCACACTTGTGTGGTGCGGCATATCGCATGTGGTTTGCACAGGAACCGCACCACATTTCTGTGCAAATCACATGCGAATCCTGTGCGGTGCGATTTCAGGCATACATTTTGTATGGCTCACATTGCACCACATCCGCAGGTGCAGGACCCTTCTTTTGGTCTGCACTAGAATCGGATCACATGGGCATTCACACATATGCGATCTGATTCTGCACATCGCACCGCATTTTGCGGACCGATTTCAGGGGGTTATTAATTTAACATACACACCCGCAGCAGTTCGCAGGAACGAGGTGCAATTGTGATGCAGTGCGAAATTCAAACAGAATCCGATGCATATTTCGCACCGCATCAGTGTGAACCCAGGCTTAAAAGGGACAAAATGGCAGCCAGGGATCTGTCATTTAAATGGCAGATCCTTTTCTAGCTTCTGTTTGCCAACAAACTAGGGCCTCTATTATTTGGGGTTGGTTCCCATATGGTTCCTGTGTGATTTGAATGGCCTGAAATCGCACTGCATTGCACCAAAGTAGTGCATGCACTACCTTCAAAAGTGATGTGTACACATAAAAAACTGTAAATTTCACCGCTCAGAGGTTTACCGTAGTGGAAGACGACCACAAATGATGTATGATGTACAATGGATCATGAACTTTGCCAGGAAAGTCAGGGCCTGGATGACCGAAGCTAAAGGGAGGGCCAGCATGACTTGGGCTCGCAGACAAGGAGGAGACGGGAGCTGGGGGGAGTATAGGAGATGGGGGATGGTTGCTTACCGGATTGGAGCAAACGGGCTGGAGGGTGGTCTTGCTAGGATGAGGAGAGGGGCTGGAATTTGTCGGGGGTTAGTCGGAGCTTCTGCCAGCACGGGTGAGGTTTCTCCTGTCCACCCTCCCTGGAGCTGTTTAGTTGTTTTGCCTTCCTGTTTTTGGTTTGTTTTGCTTTGTTTATTGTTTGTTCCTTTTGTGTCTGTCCTGTGTTGTTTGGTGTGGGTTCCTTCCTTTGTTTCTTTCTTGCTCTCCAATTTTGACGTTCGGGGGGTGCTGCCTGTTTCTGTTTGTCATGGTGGTAGCCGGCAGGGGTCGCTGGGTCTTTGAAGGCGGTGCTGGAGTGACGAATTGGTGGATTATGGGTTGGGCCCATCGTAGGTATGGGTGTCCCAATTATAAGGTGGTTGGTAACGTGGGAGGTGATTGGCTGTATCTGGGACTAGGTAGTTGTAGTTTTGTCCCCGAGGCGGTGTGGCAGCAGCTGGGGGCCTTTTTGTTGGGCGTCGGATACAGCCAAGTTATCGATGTGAGTAACAGTGCCTTCAAAGACCTGGGACCCGGTTGGGGGATTGTTAATGTCAGTTACTATTGTGTAATTGTACCAAAAAAAAATGTTATGTTTTTTTGTAAGAGTTATGTTAAATAAATGGGGCTGCTATGGCCGGTTTTTCACCAAGAAAAGGAGAGCCGTGTGGTTATTCCGGTGGGGGGTGGTTGTTGTTAAGAGGTAGGCGGTAAGTACTAGCCTCGATATTCTGCCTCGATATTATGCGAAGTACTAGCCTCGATATTATGTCCCTCAGTCATGTATAGTAGATGCTGCCCTCCTCAACCAGGGAAGTCTTGTGAAAACTACAAAAAAGAAAAAATAGTAAGGCGCAAATGCCTAGTGAATTACCAACGATTTATTGTTCTGAGAAAATATAGATGTCAAATGGATACTCACAGAAGTAGAAAGTAAAATCGCTTAAAAATCACAAGATGCCACAGCAAGGGGAATCGTGTGTGTCCATGCAACCCAGCTGACACGTTTCGAAGGCGTACCTCCTTCCTCAGAGCTATAGAGCAATTCTCCTTGCTGTGGCATCTTGTGCTTTTTATATGCGATTTTACTTTCTACTTCTATGAGTATCCATTTGGCATCTATGTTTGTGAACAGTAAATCGTTGGTAATGCACTAGGCGTTTGCATCCTCCTGTTTGTTCTTTTTGTACTTTTAAAAACGCACTGCAACCTGATGGCATGCTACTTGCAGGCAGTCCGGCGCAGGCAAATTCACTGTGTTTGGAGTGTTAGTAAAGTAAAACTATAGGCAAAACTTTCCTTCCCTTTTGGATAAAGCAAGGGAGCGTTGTAACCCCTGTAATATTTATTTTTGCCATCTGTGTCCCATTTCAAAGATTTCCCTTTCTTTTCTGTCCCATAACCAAACAGGAAAAGAGAAGTCTCTGCAAATTCAGGGAATCCCTTGGGGATCCCCAGGTCACCAGAACAAGTGTCCCCATTGGAAGATTTCCCCTCTATTACTTTTCTGGGGACAACCCAAAATTTGAGATTTTCTTTACTTTCCCTTTCAATGATAATGGTAAACAAGACAAATAGAGAGGGCAAATCTCCACAATGGGGGCACAGACAGCGAGAAATACCTACTAGGTGTTCTAATCCCTCTCCACTCTATCCAAAGCTAAAAAAAAAATTGCCGTTCACTATACTTTAACTTAACACTGAAAACCACTGCAGATTGCAGACAAAGTGTGTTTCCCAAATCGCACTCCAGCGTGAACCTGCACTTAGTGATAGTAGCACTACCACCACTAAAGGACAGATCCCTACCAGCCTCTGTATGACAGTCGCCCAATGTTGTACGCAAGCAGCAGCTGGAGGCTTGGATGGCAAACTAGTTAAATATGACCAGTTTGTCAGGGACGCTAACAGGTATCAGCTTTTATTTATTCATGTAAAACCTTTATCCCCAAAGGGGATACTGCTTATAGAGTGCTAACTGGAATTTGGCATCAGTTTGTTCATGTAGTTAAATCTGCTAGTACATCTAACACTCCCCTCTCCATAGACTGACAACGCTGCTGTCCAAAGGTGCCTCCTGTGCTCATTTACAGAGTTTAGGCACTCTAAGCCCTCATGCACACGGGACGTTTTGATAACGCTGGTAACGTTAGCAGTGTAAAGTCACGTTAAAAACGTGTGTTTTTCAGCTTTTTTTAGTGTTTTTGCATTAGCGTTTAGCGGTGTGTTGCCGCGTTTGCATTTTTAGTGGGTTTTTTTGTTAAAAAATGTCCAAAAAAGCCGGTTTGCTGTGTTTTACAGCTAAAAAACTCCTCTAGAACCCACTAGTCCTGGGTTTTTTTTCCAGCCAAAAAACATTGAATACAGTGTACATGGACACACAGGATAACATGCTGGGGGGTTTACTACTGGCTGTAGAAGAAAACGTCAAAAGCCAAAAACAGCAGTTGTAAAAACATCAAGTGTGCATGAGGGCTCATACAGGAGATGTGTTCCTGGCCAGATCATCAGGTGAAAACAGAGGGAAAAAACCTAAGAAAAGAAAACTAATGCAACCACCACATCTAATGATTGGTAAGTTGCAGTATATTATATTTTTGGTTTTGGATTTAATAGCGATTGAATCTACCTTCAATTCAGGATAATTGGCTATATTAGAACGGAAGGAAAAGCATTTATAAGCAGCAGGTGACAGATCAGAACAGGATTCATCAGCCGGTCAGTAGTACAATGTAGAACCCAACAAGAAACTTCAGTGGACCACGGAACAAAAGAATCTAAAATGTTTGGTGCCATTTGTAATTCTTTTAAATGGTTGTGACGTTTCTGGGATCTGTCCAGCCCAGAAGCAGCGTGGATGGGACCGAGAACACTCCAGATCTATAGGACTTACCTGCACGCAGTCTTGTAGGATCTCTGTATACAGCATTAGGTGTGTGAACCCGGCTCCTGCCTCTCAGAAGTACATCCTGGTCTGAGCCTGGCATATGCTACATGATACTCTATATAAACATCAGCCGCATCTCATTGGATAATTAACAAACCAAATATTGTATAATCCCTACTGCTATTTTATGGCGTCAGCATAACATCCCTTCCTCCTCTGGTTAGATTGGATTTGGCCTTTTGCGTATTGTTTACCCACTGAATACTAGCACTGTGATGACACTCCGCTCATGTTTTCTACTATAAGGGCCAGTTCACACCAAAACACCGAATGGGAAAGGCGCGTTCCGTGCACGTTTCCCGCACCAGGCTCAAAACGCACTGCCTGTGCGATCTGCTGTGGGTGTCAATGTATTCTTAACCCCTTGCTGCCGGCGCCTCCCGGCCCTTTAAGGGTTTCAGAAGCTTGGAGGTGGGGCATGGCTTTAAGGTCATGTGACCGCCATGATTCGCTGTCACATGATCGGGAAAGGTCCCCGATCGAAAGAGGAGATCGGGACCTTTCCGTGAGTACCGGACATGTGTGCTGGGACGGCACTCAGCACATATGTTTTTGTTAATTGAACGCAAATGTGCGGCCGCTCAGCTTCAAGGCCCAATATGCCGGGAGGAAGCACATTTTGCATGCAGCTGGCGTGAAGAGGTTAAGGACGCCCCAAACGGAGGTCACATATGCAGCGTATTTCCCTGCATTTTTGAGACAGGTGCATTTTGGAAAAGTAGTGCATGCATTACTTTTTGTGTGATCCTGTGCTATTTCAGTCCATTCAAAATAATAGGCTGAAAATCGCACCGCAATGAATCACACAGGAATGCGGACCACGTCCTTGTGAAATTCGGTATGAACCGGCCCTAACAGTAATGGAATATTCCTTAGAGCTACGTTAACCACTTACCCTCCAGAGGATTTACCCCCCTTCCTGACCAGGCCATTTTGTGTGATGCTGCATTACTTTTACTGACAATTGCGTGGTCATGCAACAGTGTACATAAATGACATTTATGTCCTTTTTTCTGACGAATGGAGCTTTCTTTTGATGGTATTTTATCATCTCTGCGTTTGTTTTTTGGCGCTATAAACAAAACAAGACCAACAATTTTGAAAAAAAAAAAAAAAACAATAATTTTGACTTTTTGCTATAAAACATATCCAGTAAAAAATGTAAAAAATCAAATTTTGGCATAAATTTAGGGCAAAATGTATTCTGCTAAAAAAAATCCCAATACGTGTAAATTAATTGGTTTGCGTGAAAGGTATAGCATTTACAAATGGCGGTATATATATACTGGGATTTTAAAAAAAATTATTTTTATACTAGTATTGGCGGCGATCAACGACTTATAGCAGGACTGCGGAGGGCATTCTAACACTGGGGGGAACTGACTGTCACTGACATCCCCAGTGACACCAATATAGTAATCAGTGCTAATAAAAAATCACTGACACTATACTAATGGCACTGGGCAGGAAGGGGTTAACATCTGGGGTGATCAAAGGGATAACTGTGTGCTGTGTGTGTTTTACTTTATGTGCTGTGTGCTCTTTTACTAGGGAGACATGCTGCTTTGTATTTCTCAGCTGTGCACACATCAGCATGTTACTGCTGATAGGAGGGAGACGTGTTTACACACAGGTCTCACCCCTGTCACTGTTGCTCAACGGAATCAGGGAATCTCTGGCCGGGACCCAGTGATCGACATTTGTAGCTGCCAATGGTGGCGCGGGTAGGGCGGCGCGTGCCCCCTACCCGGAAATGCAAAATTACGTGTATATATACGTGATTTTGTGCAGCCCTGCCACACTGTAGCAGTAGTTCTGCTATAGGGCGGTAGGGAAGCGGTTAATGGAAATGGACAAGGCAATGGCTAATACCATTCATCCAACACAACAAAAACGTTACTCCTGCGCTAGGAAAGGCCTCAGTAGACCCAATAGGAATGTTCTGGAATTTTCTGGAATATGCACTGCTTGCTGCACTCAACAGACCGGGGTGGTCCAAATACACTGGATACAAATGGAGAAACAGAAAAAGGGCGCACCGACCTAGTGCATTATCGTTTAAAACAATTTATTGAAGAAACAAAATAGGTATCATACTCACAATGGACATAATAACACAGGCATGTCAAACTGAACAAGATGTATGATCCAAACAACATCTGAGCCCATACGATGGAACCCTGGATGACCAACTGGCTAACGCGTTTCGAGGACATAACCTCTTCCTCAGAGCCAACACTACAGGAACTGGCTAACGTGTTTCGAGGACACAACCTCTTCCTCAGAGCCAACACTACAGGAACTGGCTAACGTGTTTCGAGGACACAACCTCTTCCTCAGAGCCAACACTACAGGAGTCTGCACTTCTCTTTATATAAGTTACTAAATGGTAACAAAAGGGCTGTATCAGAACCACCCGAAGGCGGAGCCTGACATCACATGACCCGTTAGCATCAAAATTGAACAAAAAAAATGTCCCAATTGGCCAGTACTGCAGACTGCAGAGAACATGTACCACAAGGATGGATTATGATGAACAAAGTTCCATTTTAAGAACAAAATTCCTAGAAAAAGGTTATAGTGAGGCAAACATTGATGAAGCATATTTGAAATATAGAGCTCAGTATGAGTTAGAAAACTCTCCGCATATATCATCACCCTCCTTCACACACAGTAGGCGCATCAAAGGGGCTGCAGAAAACAATAGATACAGTAACCATGTGAGATTTTGCACCAGATATAATACCAATGCTTTTGACATACAAAGGACCCTACACAAAAATTGGGGTATTTTAAGACAAGATCCGATTTTGAAAAACTGTCTTGCCCCCAAACCTGAGATCTCTTTCAGGAAACCTAGAGATCTTAGGAGCTACTGTCAGGGATGCGGGTGTGACCAGAAGTGTGTGGACTGACACAGGGAAACGTAGGCTTCAGATATAGTAAATAATATAATTTATTGAGACTAACAATACAAATATAAACGCAGTGCACCAAACCCCAAGCTAACACAAATACATACAACAAGGTGAAACAAACCCAAAGCTAAACTGATATAGATACACAGGTACATACACATATAGAGCACAATGTAGTCAGGCAGGCCGGGTCGATAACTATCGGGCAGGTAGGTACAGGAGGAGCAGGCGGGCAGAGAATGGTCAGGGTCACAAGCCAGGGATCAAACAGGAGAAGTCAGCAGAGGTCAGGATCAGACAGGGTCGGCAACAAGTCAGGCAGAAACAGGAACAGGAATGCAGGTTACAAGATACAGGGGCCCATGGAAAAACACACACCAAGGCCCTGACTGTGAGTCTGGCCATTCCTTAAATACAACCCCTGCAATCAGCTTCAGGTGTTTTGGCTGACTGCAGGGGTGAGTCTCTGATTGCTGAGAGCACCCGCTGGCCAGCCCTGGTACTGCAGCCCACAAGGCAGGTGAGTCCCACCGTTATTGGCAAGTCCATTCCTGACAGCTACATTGCACCTAGTAGGGTACCAAAAATCAACACTAAAACTACTACTATTAATGCCAGCCCTTGGACAGCCATCTTTGACCAGGTAGGCTGTTATAAATGTGGGGTGAGTAAATGTGGAGCTTGCAAATTTATGTGGCATAGGAAAAAAGTTGTGGTAGGCACAAATGGCCGTACACATAAAATTAGACAATTAATCAATTGCAGTACCTCTTTTGTCATTTATGTTTTGATCTGTCCATGTGGCCTTTTGTATATTGGTCGGACAACTAGACCTCTAAGAGTGAGACTCAGTGAGCACAAATGCAATATCATTAATTTCCAAGAAAATTGTAAACAGAAGAAAAACAGAAGTAATTACTTAGTCCCCCGACATTTCCAAGAAGCCCATAATAATGATCCCTCGGGACTAAGATTGTTTGGGATTGAATCCATTTTAAGCCAATCTAATGGTGGTAGAAAATTCCAGAAGCTCTGCAAGAAGAAACTTAAGCTCCTAGAAGCTGTTATCAGCATTTTTTTTGCTGCTCCTAAAAGCTAAATAGTGTTCTCCTATGTGTCCATGCACACTATTTTAGGCTAGTAAAATTTTTCAAATTTCAGCGTCTGGGAGAAGAAAAAAAATTGTGTTTGTAGAGTTTTTGGAAGCGTTTTTCCGGCAGAAAAAAAACACTGAAAGCTACTAAAACGCTCCTAACAGCTTTTTTTCCTACATGTACTGTAAAAATGCTAATAAGGCGCTAGTGCTCCTAAATGCTACTAAAAAATGCTATTGCCAGCATTTTTTTTCCAGCGTTTTTTGGAGTGAGTCATTAAGGCCACCTGGCAGGGGGTCTTCATGAGGAATTTGAGGTGTGAATGGTCATTAACATATCTTTTGTTTCCAAGGGTGGGAGAGGTGTGAGGTGTGAATTGGTCATTACTATGTGCGACAAGCTTGGTAGGAACATCCTGTGTTCAGTGTTTTGTCCATCTAAGTACCTTTTAAATGCTTTGCATGCATTTTTCATGATGAAAAAAGCTCTGGACAGCATCGGGAACTGGAAGAGTTAAAAAAAATTTGCAAACGCTTATAAACGTGATTTGCCGCGTTCTGCTTTTGAAACGCTGAAAAAATCGACTGCTGTATGCAAGTTTTCTGCGTTCAAAAAAAACGACTGTAAACTCAAATGCCTGTAAACGACTGTAAACGAAGATGTGTACATGGACACATAGGAAAACATTAGGGAGAGTTCAGGGGCTGCTGAAAAAAAACGCAGAAAAGCTCCTAAACGTGAGTTTATCAGCTGCAGTGTACATGAGCCCTTACTGAACATAACTTGCATTTTTACTTAGCAAGATTCTACACATAAACATCAGTAAATTCCTTGTGCATGTGCAAAGACATAAATGGGTTCAAGGCTTCATGCTTGTGGGTGCATTTACCTGTGCAGTGTAAATGCTGTGAATTGTGCTGCCCAGAATGTCCTGGTGCTGCTTACCACTGCCCATAGACATGAATGGGTGAGGTTGGCTGCGTGCAGCAATGTGCCGCTACTTACGTAAAGTGGCACATACACACAGATGTAATGCTCCGATCACAGGTCGGGTGCATTCAGGACATTACGTCTATGTGCATGCGCCATTTTACACAAGTAGAAGCGTTCACCCATCTTGTACGCATCAGGGCATCCTGAGCACAAACATTCGCAGAGTTTTTACACTGTACAGGTGAATGCACCAATGTGCATGAAGTCTCAATAGTGACATAAATTTTAGGCTCCATGCACATTAGTGTTTTTTATTAGCTCAAAAAATGCTAGAAAAAATGCTGGATGGAAAACGCTGATAATAGTGTTTTTTGCTGGGTTGTAGTAGCATTTAGGAGCATTAGCATTTTATTAGCGTTTTTACAGTGCATGAAGAAAAAAAGCTGTTAGGAACATTTTATTGGCATTTAGAAGTGTTTAGGAGAGTTTAGAAGCATTCAGCATTTTTTTTTGCCGGAAAAACGCTCACAATAACGCTACAAAAACTATTTTGTTTTTCTGCTCGTAAACACTGAAGCTTGAAAATTGCTTCTAGCATACAATAGTGTACATGGACACATAGGATAACACTATTAGCTTCTAGGACAGGGGTGCTCAACCCTTTGAAGAGCAAGGGCCACTTAAAGTGTTACTATACCCAGGACCCTGCATTCACTATATCGGGTCTCCCAGGACCCTGCATTCACTATATCTGGTCTCCCAGGACCCTGCATTCACTATATCGGGTCTCCCAGGACCCTGCATTCACTATATCGGGTCTCCCCGGACCCTGCATTCACTATATCGGGTCTCCCCGGACCCTGCATTCGCTATATCGGGTCTCCCAGGACCCTGCATTCGCTATATCGGGTCTCCCAGGACCCTGCATTCACTATATCTGGTCTCCCAGGACCCTGCATTCACTATATCTGGTCTCCCCGGACCCTGCATTCACTATATCTGGTCTCCCAGGACCCTGCATTCACTATATCGGGTCTCCCAGGACCCCGCATTCACTATATCGGGTCTCCCAGGACCCCGCATTCACTATATCGGGTCTCCCCGGACCCTGCATTCACTATATCGGGTCTCCCAGGACCCTGCATTCGCTATATCGGGTCTCCCAGGACCCTGCATTCACTATATCTGGTCTCCCAGGACCCTGCATTCACTATATCTGGTCTCCCAGGACCCTGCATTCACTATATCTGGTCTCCCAGGACCCTGCATTCACTATATCTGGTCTCCCAGGACCCCGCATTCACTATATCGGGTCTCCCAGGACCCCGCATTCACTATATCGGGTCTCCCAGGACCCCGCATTCACTATATCCGGTCTCCCAGGACCCCGCATTCACAATATCTGGTCTCCCAGGACCCTGCATTCACTATATCCGGTCTCCCAGGACCCTGCATTCACTATATCGGGTCTCCCAGGACCCTGCATTCACTATATCTGGTCTCCCAGGACCCTGCATTCACTATATCTGGTCTCTCACAGTACACACAACATAGAAATTCATTTATTTTAGTAAATATAAACTGTTAAAAACCTTTTCTCATCAGCAGTTAGAGCAGTCTTGTGACTTCTATCAGTGTCCAGCAGAGCACACGTTAAAGCTTGTAGAAGGAGGTTTCGTTCTTCTCTAGGAGGATTCAGGACTCCTGACCTCTGTCTGGACAGTGCTGATTGGCCCTGTGCTGATCACATGCACTCTCCCGAGAAAAGAAAATCTCTAGCAATACACACCAAATGTGCATGTGCTGAGTGCCTCCACATGATATGTCTTATCAGGAGATAAGAGGGGGACACTGGAAGAAGGGGAGGATCAGAGAAGTCAGGATCAAACAGCATTTTTACACAATGCAGAGGATTAACCCCTTAGGCTCCACAGTGAGTATAAAAAGCATGCTTTACTGCATTTACAGACTGATTTTACTGTTGTGGGTTCAGTAACACTTTAAGTAATTTGGTGACTTGTCGTGAGCCACAATGAAATAGTTTAGAATGTCACGTTTTTTATTTTGAATAGCATAATGTACATTTTCCTCCTGCAACCACTGAAATCCGGCGAGAAGGAGCAGAGGAGAAGCCAGAAGTAAATGCTACATGAATCATTTGCCCTTTCTCATGATGGCCACAAGCAGAAATGCTAGGGGGTGTTTTCAAAGTGATTTCTCAGCAAAATGAAGCATGAGGACATGGATGGATGGGGGAGATTGCTTTGACCATTAAAAATGAATGAAATCGTGTTTTTGGTTTGTGGTGCTCAGATGCAGTGCATTTCCTCTTTACACAATAGCTCAAAGTGGATGTAAACGGTGAAGGTTTTTTACCTTCATGTATTCTAAGCATGAAGGTAAAAAACCTTCTGTATGCAGCAGCCCTCCCAGCCCCCCTAATACTTACCTGAGCCTGCTCCAGCGATGGTCCTTGGCTCTCACTCCTCATTGGCTGAGACAGCAGAGGGAGCCACTGGCTCCTGCTGCTATCAATCACAGATAGTGATCCAATGAGAAGAGAGGGGTGGAAGGGTGGGTAAGCCATGGCTCTGCATGCGAATGGATATGCAGAGCAGTGGCTCGGGAGCGAGGCTGCTTGGGTGCCCCCATAGGAAGCTGCCTGCTGTGGGGGCACACAGCAGGAGGGAGGGGCCAGGAGCACCAGCAGGGGACCCAGGAGGAGGAGGAGGATCAGGGCTGCTCTGTGCAAATCTGCTGCACAGAGCAGGTAGGTATACCATGTTTGTTATTTAATTATATATTTAAATTTGCCTTTACTATCACTTTAAGAACATTTGATCAGAACAGAAATAGCCTGAAAGACCAATCAACCAGAAGAGAAAATACTTTATGAACATTTGATTTTGTCCTATTCACAAAGCAACCTCAAAATGGTGCAAAAAAAAAAATCGGTAAAACGAATGAGCCAATGCTGGTTAATTCACACAAAAGAATACACATGCATTGTCACTTGAATAGCTAGGCATATTTTTAATAAACAGACCTGTGCTGTATGTCACATAATGATTGGGTCCCTAGCGCTAAGCAAGGGCCCCATGGGGGGCACTGTATTCTCTTCCCCCCCCCCATCACAGGTTGCCACTGGTTTCTGCAACAGGAATCTTCCCCCAGTGACAGCTTACTATTGGAGGCTTTTGGCGGGATTAGGACGCCATGATGTAACCTATAAAAGCTCTGCACTCCCCGCTCAGACAGTCTGCCTGAAGTCCCATCCACCCTCCAATATTATTTATTACACATCATGTCACGGTGTTTTGTTTAGTTGGGGTTACCCCTTAAATAGGCACTGTGGTAAAATAAAAAAATACAATTAAAACCTAAACTATGTGTGTGTCTCTTTACTGTGTTTATTATTGCTCCTTGGTGCTATCCTATGTGCATTCACATGTTTGAATCAATGTAAGAGGAGCCTTAACCAGTACTCATTTGGTGGCCATAGCTTCAGCTTAGTCTGGGTCAGTCATGGCACTTATTCCGCGCACACTGGCCAGAGAGACCCTGCAAAAACTCTGAGCTGGAAAGCATGGAAGGCACCAGATTCACAAGCAGCATAAACACTCACCGACCACTTTATTCGGTACATCTGTTCAATTGCTTGGTAACACAAATTGCTAATCAGCCAATCGCATGGCAGCAACTCAATGCATTTAGGCATCTAGACGTGGTGAAGATGACTTGCTAAAGTTAAAACCTGAGCATCAGAATGGGAAAGAAAGGGGATTTAATTGACTTTGACCATGGCGTGGTTGTTGGTGCCAGACGGGCTGGTGTGAGTAATTCAAAAACTGCTGATCTACTGGGATTTTCACACACGACCATCTCTTGAGTTTACGGAGAATGATCTGAAAAATAATAAATATCCAGTGAGCGGCCGTTGTGTGGATGAAAATGCCTTGTTGATGTCAGAGGAGAATGGGCAGACTGGTTGTTGCAACATTCAGATGGTAGGGTCAGACTTTGGTGTAAAGAACATGAAAGCATGGATCCATCTTGCCTCGTATCAACGGTTCATGCTGGTGGTGGTGTAATGGTGTGGGGGATATTCTCTTGGCACCAGCAAGGTGTACCTAACAAAGTGGCCAGTGAGTGTACAGCAGTACTGTAATGTTTTAGGCAGGTGCGAAGAAATGATGTAAAGTGAGAATGCTTTAATTATATATATATATACAGTGGGGAAAATATATATTTGATCTCCTGCAGATTTTTTAAGTTTTCCCACTTACAAAGAAATGAATAATTTTTATCAAAAGGTGTATTTTAACTGATAGAGTCAGAATATCAACCAAAAATCCAGAAAAAACCCATGATACAAATGTTATAAACCGAGTTGCAGTTCAGTGAGTAAAATAAGTATATAATTCCCAAGCAAAACATGACTTAGTACTTGGTGGAGAAACCCTTGTTGGCAAGCACAGAGGTAAGATGTTTCTTGTAGTTGGTTACCAGGTTTGTACAAATCTCAGTTGGGATACTGGTCCACTCTTCTTTACAGATCTTCTCTAATTTTTTAGGTTTTCTTGGCTGTCACTTGGCAACTCAAAGTTTCAGCTCCCTCCATAAATTTTCTATAGGATTAAGGTCTGGAGATGGGCTAGGCCTCTTGATGATCCTAATGTGCTTCTTCTTGAACCACTCCTTTGTTGCCTTGGTGGTATGTTTTGGGTCATTGTCATGCTGGAAAATTTCACAATACATTGCCCCGTCCAGATGCCCCTCAATGCTGCAAAGTCCGTCTGTACCTTTAGCAGAGAAACAGCCCCAAAGCATAAAGTTTCCACCTCCGTGCTTGACTGCAGGGATGTTGTTCTTAGGGTCATAGTCAGCATTTTTCTTCCTCCAAACAAAGCAGGTCAAAATAATGCAAAATAGCTCAATTTTGGTCTCATCTGACCACAGCACTTTCTCCCAATCCTTCAGATGTTCAGATGTAGATTCATTTAGATGTTCATTGGCAAACTTCAAACAGGTCTGTACATGTGCCTTCTTGAGGAGGGGGACCTTGCAGGTGCTGCAGTATTTCAATCCATGGCGGCGTATTGTCTTACCAATGGTTTGTTTGCTGACTGTGGTCCCAACTGCCTTGAGATCATTCACAAGCTCCTCTCGTGTAGTTCTGGGTTGATCCCTCACTTTTATCATGATCACCCTTACCCCATGAGGCGAAATCTTGCATGGAGCTCCAGACCAAGGGCGATTGATGGTTATTTTGTATTTCCTTAATTTGCAAATAATCGCTCTAACAATTGTCTCCTTCTCACCAGTTTGAGCCTTGTGCAGGTCTACAATCTTGTCCCTGATGTCCTTTATTATTATTATTATTATCATACAGTATTTATATAGCGCCAATAGTTTGGTCAGCGCTGTACATTATAATGGGAGACAGTACACGAGACAGTACAGTTACAATACAATACAATACACAAGGGGTTCGAGGGCCCTGCTCCTTGGAGCTTACAATCTAGGAGGGAGGGGATAGTGGTACAGGAGGAAATAGCTGTGGGGGATGGAGTGGTAGGAGGAGTGGAGGAGATCGGCAATTAGGTGAGGGCGGGGTAGGCTTCCCTGAAGAGATTTGTTTTCAGGGTGCGCCTAAAGGTGAGGAGGGTAGGTGACAGTCTGATGGATTGGGGTAGTGAGTTCCAGAGGATGGGGGAAGCCCTGGAGAAGTCCTGGAGACGGGCAAGGGAGGAGGAGACCAGGGAACTAGAGAGTAGGAGGTCTTGTGAGGAGCAGAGAGTACGTTTTGGGTGGTATTTGGATACCAGATCGGTGATGTAGTTTGGGGCAGTATTATGAACAGCTTTGTACGTCAATGTTAGCAATTTGAATTTTATGCGTTGGGCAATCGGAAGTCAGTGGAGGAATTGGCAGAGGGGGGTGGCAGATACGGAGCGGTTAGTAAGGTGGATGCGTCTGGCTGCAGAATTCAGGATAGGCTGAAGCGGGGATAGCTTGTGATGAGGTAAGCCAGTGAGGAGGGAGTTACAGTAGTCAAGTCGTGAAATAATAAGGGGGTGAATGAGTTGCTTGGTAGTTTCTGGGGTTAGGGACGTACGTATTTTGACAGCTCTTTTGTCTTGCCCATGGTGTTGCCCAAGAAAGAGATTCTGTGGACAGGTGTCTTTTATACACATAAGTTATCGTTATCGTTAGGAGCACCTTCTTAAATTGACAGGACTAATCTGTGTACCACATGAGCACATACCCAGTCTGTGGGAGCCAGAATTATTGTTGATTGGTAGGTGAACAAATACTTATTTTACTCACTGAACTGCAACTCTACTTATAAAATTTGTATCATGTGTTTTTTCTGGATTTTTGGTTGATATTCTGGCACGATCATTTAAAACACACCTATGATAAAAATTATACACCATTCATTTCTTTCTTTCTTCATTTCTTTGTAAGTGGGCAAATTTACATAATCTGCAGGTGATCAAATAATTATTTTCCGAGAGAGAGAGAGATTATTTTTATCACTTTATAAAATCAAAGTAAGCAAACAAAAGAAACATCTAAATCAAATTAATATTTGGTATGACTACCCTTTGGCTTCAAACCAGCATTGGTTCTTACACTTGCACAAAGTCAGGGATTTCCAATTATGCCAAGCAGGTGCTAATGGTCATCAATTTCATATGTAGGTTGAAACACAGTCATTAACCGAAACATAAACAGCTGTGTTGGACATTTAAAACTGGGTAAGGAACGGCCAAACTCTGCTACTAAAGTGAGGTTTGGAAGACAGTTTCATGTCACAGGTCACACACCATGGCAAGACTGAGCAATGGTATGCTTAGATCAAAAAGGGAGCAAATAAGAGAAATGTATTGTTAGAATTTACATTGTCTTTAAGCCTGCCCTACATGGCTCACATTCTGGCCGATTCCTGCTGAAATGGCCACAATTAGAGCTGTGAGTGGCCTCGTCCACACCACCTGGCTCGGAAAGATTTTAAAATCAACTGAGCCAGGTGGGATATTGTCAGCCAAACTATCAGATGCAGTAACTGCGGGAGTAAACTCTCACTGGACTCTTGTACCTACAGGTAAGATTATAATAAAGCTCACCGATAGGTACAAGGAATATCACATAAACATATTCAGTGTCCCTGCAGCCGGTGGCGTCACCGGCCCATGCGCTCTGAAGAAATGGCATATCTATGCCTATTGCCTCATGGACACACTCCACTGTTGGTGGAATCCCACCCAAAGCGCTACTGTGTTCTGACGGAGTGGAAGGCTCCCCTGACAATGATCAATGTTGCTATGACCAGAGGTACTGATCTTTCAGGAAAAACCTGACAGGGTGGTTGTACACAAGTCAATCAATAGATCGACTTGTGCACAACCAGCAAACCCATATATTTATCAAAATGTGGCCATTGCTTGCTGAACCAGCTGAATTTCAATCCATGTATGGTCAAATTTAGGGTACTCAGGCAGCCATGGGTGTCATGACTGATTGAATACAATAGCTGGCAGACAAGATTCCTCCAGTCAAGCTGTTTAGCCAGAATGGGGCAAGTGACTGATATCTCTAGTTCAGCCTGTAGGGCTAGCTTTACTACTTTTGCTGCATTTTCTATATTGTGAAGGGAATGAAAAATCTAACAGGGAGAGTAAGACACCCCCACCCCATAATGTAACAGGTAAGCAGGAACTCGGGCATTAAAAAATGTCAGACCAGCTGGTATCAGCCTTGAACTAAAATATGGGTTCTCCTCAGGACTGAATCTCAGGAACAAAGCCATGTAATACATAAAACGAAATATCTTCAATGCACATGTCTAGAACCTGACCTATTGTCTGGCCAAAACCACCAGCTCAGTTCTCACTGTAATCAGGAGCAATAAGAATGGTATAGTAGAACAAATGTGGACTTCACGGCACAAAGTCACCTGTTTCCAGGGATTGCAAGTGCCCTCAGGTGACACGTATCGCCTTTCCTTTAGCCCCCTCTCCTAGTTATTGATAAACTTCTTCCAGTAATAAGGTATTCCGAAGCTTTGTTGGTGACATGTATTATTTATTAACATGCTTTCTTGCTCGAACAAACACAGAGATAACATGTATGAGCAGATGACTTGACCAATTCATAGGACTCTCTGAGATACAAGGAATACCTTCCTCAAGCAATGGCAAAGCCAATTTAATTCGGCTTCCACTAAGGTATTTGTCTTGTTTTTATTGACTTAGGACTCATACACATGGATGTATTTGTAGGCGTATGGATGTCCAGCATGAAATACGCCTGTATTTGAGGTGCCCAGGAGCCACAGCTGCTGCATAATCCTGCCTATAACAATGAATTACAAAGTACGCAGTACGCGGGTATATGGGTGCAAATGACAGTACTTGCATATGTATGGGCGTATTTTACCAAACGTGAAACTTGTACCTATAAACACAAGTACCAGCATTTACACAAATATTCACGTACAACGTATTTGATAGTTCACCCCTATGGGCAGAATTCCACAGCAGCTGGGGCTCCTGGGCATCACAAACATAGGCGTATTTTATACTGTACACCCATACAACTGCAAAGACATCTGTGTGCATGAACCCTAACATTGTGAAACATTTAAAGTAAAGTACTGTCCAAACATTTTTTTTGGTAAACAGTGATCCACACTTTTACCTTTCTAAAGAACTTTCAAGGAAAGTTCAAGGAAATTACATTGCAAGCAAAGGTCTGTGCCACGGAAACTTTTTTCACCGCCTGAAATTAGCTACAGAATCGCCAGCTTCTGTAATTAAAATTCTTATCCAATGGTGTTTCTAGTAACTAGAAGTAATCTGCGGCCATGGCATTCCCCGCCCCACAAATCAGATATGCATGCCCCTCGTATATGGGAAGGTCTGCGCATAGATGATTGGTCCATTACAGGTGACAGCTTCGTGGCGGGCTGGGCCATGTGGGTTTGGAAGAGCATCAGGACACGCCTAAGCTCACCTCTACTAGTGACCACCTTTTACTAGCAATCTGTAGCTGCAGAAACAATTCTTCTGCTGTAGCTGCCTATACTAATCAGCTACAGCAGCATCTTTGTAGCCATCTACAAATCACCAAAGAAAATAGGAAGAGTGGATACGCAGAGGTGATCCCTCTCCTACACATATGGTGGGACTTCTCAAAAAACAAACACTTCAGCAAAGCATGATCCAATTTGCTCCTGCAGGGAAAAAAATTCCTTCCTGATCCCCCGAGAGGCAATCGGATATTCCCTGGATCAGCTTTACCTATACATGTTAGTATCCAGTTATATTCTGTGTATCCAAGAAACAATCCAGGCCTTTTTTGAAGCAATCCACTGAGCTGGCCAGAACAAACTCTGGAGGGAGTCTATTCCACAATTTCACAGCTCTCACTGTGAAGAAACCTTTGTTTGGAGATGTTTGGAGATTAAATTTCTTTTCCTCCAGACGTAAAGAGTTCTCCCTTGTCCTCTGTGATGACCTCAGGGTGAATAGCTCTACACCGAGTTCACTATATGAACCACTGATGTATTTATACATGTTGATCATATCCCCCCTTAATCTCCTCTTCTCAAGAGAGAATAAATTCAGTTCCTCTAATCTTTCCTCATAGCTGAGCTCCTCCATGCCTCTTATCAGTTTGGTTGCCCTTCTCTGTACTTTCTCCAGTTCCCCAATGTTCTTTTTGTGAACTGGTGCCCAAAACTGAACTGCATATTCCAGATGAGGTGTTACTAATGATTTGTACAGGGGTAATATGATATCTCCCTCTCTGATGGTCATTAACCTAGATGAGTATTAAGGATTTGACCTAGGCAAAACCTTTGTTTAGTTTTGCGTAGAGTAGGGAAGGCCTCTTTCACAAGGGAGGACTTCACCAAGCAGATTCGTCTGCTCAGTGGGGATCTATCCAATAGTCCCCACTGGGCAGGCAGATGACAGGTCTGTCTCTGCTCCGCTTGTGTAGAGTGGACACAAACACAGCCCACTGTCCTCTATGGGGAAGTCAGATGTAAACGGACCACCTGTCTGTTTACATCTGACTGTCATCTGCCCTGATCTGCTAGACAGATGGGGAAGGAATCCCCCATCCGTATGTTTTTAGCGGATCGGATGCAGAAGGGTGTACGGTCCAATTGGGTAGGCCTGAAAAATGGACAAGTGGACTCAATTAAAAGCGCCCGTGTGAAAGGGGCCGAAGGCCTATACCCTCTGTCAAGTTTTTATTGCTGCTTGGGAAGATTTACCCCTCTGTTTGACTTGCTGACTATTGTCACTGAGAAAAAAAAAGTAAGGGAAATACAATATATTACAATTTCCCCCAGAACAAGCAGCTAGGGGGAATCTTTCAGTGAGGACACCTGTACCAGGGATAACTGCCTACGGTGAGGAATTTCCCTCACTTTGGGAGATTTCCTCTAACTTCCTGTTGCATCATCAGCGTTGCATGAGCGCGCAATTGTCAGTTAATGTAATGCAGCACCGTATCGCAAAAAATGGCCTGGTCATGAAGGGGGGTAAATCTTTTTCCTGAGCTGAAGTGGTTAATAAAGCTATTATGGAACAATAAATAAACTGAAAGGGGTTTAACCCCTCCTCTCTATCTAAAGCTTAAAAGAAGTCTTGGCTATGCACACATTAATACGCAAATCCCATCCCTTTTTCTACCAATCTATCATTCAACTTTTTTGTTGCTCCTCTTCTAGGGTTTGGATCTATACTCTGGTACAACCAACGTTTGTTTAGGCCTCGGTATTTCTCACCAACTTTAAAGCTTAAAGTTTAAACCCTAATAGCTGCTCGCGTCTAGGGGAGAGGAGAAACTTTTTTTTTTACCTGATCCTTTGTTCCTCAGCAGATGGCGCTCCCCCTCACTGGCAGTGGACTGTCCCTTGGCATCATCATGTCCAGTGCAAGGCTATGGAACCTTCTCTGGTCTTGGTGATGTCAGGATCCAAGACTGCTGGAACTTGGAGAAGAGGAGGCAGTGGGGACTGATCTACTCTAGCGTCAGGGAAGAGTGGAGGATCACGTATGTAAACCTTGTTTTTTTTGTTGCCCTAGACTTCATCGAGCAATTAACACTTGCAGTGTAGGTGCAGCCCTTCATCAAGGGATCATTTTTTAGTTGCCAATAAACAGCTTTTATTTATCCCAAAAGGAAAAAAAGCTGTTTGCTGTAACTTCTTATAAAGTGTTAGCTAGAGTTCAACTTTAGTTATTATATCTAAATCTGCTACTAAATCTAACACTCCCCCTCTCCCCTGACTGACAATGCTGCTGTCCAAAGGTGTCTCTGTCGCTCCATCATTCAGAATGGAGACACCATAAGACAGGAAGTGTGTTACTGGCCAGATCACCAGGTGAAAATAAAAGGAAAAAAATCTGAAAAAAAAAAACAAATGCAACCACCACATTTACATCCAAACTAAAGCTAAGTCTTCCCTTGTAGTTGGGCTGCACCTGCACTGCAAGGAGTAGCTGCTCGTTTAATCTAGGATACGGTAAGAGCACTTTTTCTTGCCTGATCTTCATCTCCCCCAGCAAATGGCACTCCCCTCTGCTCTGGCAGTGGTCTGTCCATCGCTGTCCTCATGTCCAATGCAGGTCTGTGGTCCCTATATCGGTCTCGATGATGTCAGAGGACTTTAGCCCACTGGAATGCAGAGGAGAATAGGCTGCACCAACCGGTCGAACAATGTGGTGGAGCCTGCAGGAACTGAGGATCAGATAAGTTAAACTGCTTTTCTAATAACCCTAGGCACAAAGGAGCAGTTAACCCTTGCAGTGCAGGCACATTCCCACTTGCAAAAGAAGATCTTCCTGGAGTTCAGTTTTAAAGGGCTAATTTTTAACAAAAAATGAAAAAGTGAACTAAATTACAACTCCCTCCCCATACCCCTGGCCCCCCTTGCACTTACCTCCTTGGATGATTACCTTTTACTGCTCATGCCATGCAGTACAAAGCCCAGAGGATGTGTAGCATCATAATGCTCGCAATGGCAACTGGGCATTGATCAGTGCTGTGCTGACCAATCAGAATCTCTCTGAGCCCTCCTTGTTCCAGGACAGCATCCCGGAGGAAAGGAGGGTACAGAAGAGCGTATTTTTCCAAGTGCCTGGACCGCTGCATCAGCTGTTGTGGGCAATGAAAGACCTTCGCCCAAGGGGTGGGTAGGAGGAGCGGCCGCCCTGGGCGCAATGGTTTTACTGTAGGGATGGGGGTGCCTTCCTTCCGTTGTAAGGCTGACAGGAGTAGTGATTTTGACAAGTGAGTGACTGTTGGGCGTAGAACCCCCTAAGCTTGCACGTTATTAATGGGGGTGGCAGTCTGGTTTCATTTTGATTTCATTTCTTAAGTAAATCATTTCATTTAGTCATAATCGTTATGTTAGAGTGATCAATTTCCAGGACGATTAAACACTTTAGGAGAGTATATATTCGTTGTTCCCAATTGCTGCGTATTTTTGGTGTTTAGTGCTGTTATTTTTCTGTTATTTTGGAAGATTGGCTATATTCGTTTTAACGTGTCTGGATACTGACCGGAGTAGCGTGCATCCGAAAATAACGAATGCAACAAAATTCATTTCGGGTTCATTCGATATGTTGTGATTCGAAGATTCTGATGGATCTACCTCTATCCAACCCAGGGGCGGACTGACCATTTGGAAACTCGGGCACTGAACGAGGGCCCGGGGTCAGTAGGGGGCCCCATGAGATGCCCCTGGTACCTTTTTCATAGGCTTTTTTAAGTTTGGGCAAGGACACAGGGGCCCCATGATTCCCTATTGCCCGGGGGCCCCATGAGTTGTCAGTCCGCCCCTGATCCAACCCAAACACAATGGGTAGCAATCATCTTATCGTACTGTATTTATTGCAATATGTTACCATTTCATATGTAATACATTTTTTATGGGCGGCAGAGTGACTTAATGGTTAGCACTTCTGCCTTGCAGTAATTGGGTCATGGATTAAATTCCTAACCATGGCGCCTCCTGCATGGAGTTTGCATGTTCTCCCTGTGTTTGCGAAGGGTTTCCTCTGGGTACTCCAGTTTCCTTCCACACTCCAAAGACATGCTGGTAGGTTAATTGTCTCCTGTCTAAATTGTCCTAGTTTCATCCATTGGCCACATGGGATTTCCTGCATGGTAGGGGTTGGCGAAAGACCTGGCAACCTACCCTGTAAAATTATTGCTAAGAGAATTCATGGAAAAGTCGCTTACTAGTGACAGCCCATGCAATCGCCAAGGGTCGGATATGACTGGATAGATAGACAGACATTTTTTATAATAACTAATTATGTTAAAGTTTTACTAAACCCAGGACCCTGCATTCACTATATCTGGCCTCCCACAGTACACAGAACATGGAAATGCAATTATTTTAGTAGCTATAAACTGCTAAATACCTTTTCTTATCAGCAGTTAGAGCAGTCTGCGGGGGGGGGGGGGGTTCACTGTGGACCGTGGAACAGGCTTCTATCAATGTCCAGCTGAGCACTGGTTAAAACTTGTAAGAGTTTTCATTTTGCTCTAGGAGGATGCAGAACCCCTGACCTCTGTCTGGACAATGCTAATCGGCCCTGTGCTGATCATATACACTTTCCCAAGAAAAGAAAAAAAGTCTCTCTAGAAATAGACACCAAACTGAGCATGTGCAGAGTGTCTCCACAAGATATGTCTTAGGCTCCATGCACACTGGGCATTTTAACAAGGCTGGTAGTGCTAGCTGTGTAAAGTCATGTTAAAAATGCAAGTTTTTCAGCGTTTTTGCATTAGCATTTAGGCAGGTTTTGTTGCATTTGCGTTTTTAGCGTTTTTTTACCAAAAACATTTTTTTTTTTGCCCAAAAAAGTCCAAAAGCTCTGGTTTGCTGCGTTTTACAGCATTAGAGCATTTGTACAGCTAAAAGACTCCTCTAGAAACCCACTAGTTCTGTTTTTTTCTCAGTCAAAAAACGTTGATTACAGTCTATGTGTGCATGGACACATAGGATAACATGCTGGGGGAAAAAAATGTCAAAAGCCAAAAAACAGCCGCTGTAAAAACATCCAGTGTGCATGAGGACTTATTAGGAGATAAGAGGGGGACACTGGAAGAAGGGGAGGATCAGAGAAGACAGGATCAAACAGCCTTTTTTACACAATGCAGAGGATTAACCCCTTAGGCTCCACAGGGAGTATAACAAGCATGCTTTACTGCAAATACAGACTGATTTTACTGTTGTGGGTTTAGTAACACTTTAAGAATCAGCTGAATATCCAAGAGTCAAAGAGTACTGTGCCACTCTCATCTCAATAAAACGAATGAATCCAAATTAATACGTATTCATTCGTTATGTTATGAAGTTGAATTCACTTTCTTGTTCCCAATGAACTTTGTTTGTTGGTCCACGCACATACAAATTAAACAAATGGTCTCTCAAGCACAACTCCAATTCAAAAAGAATGTTATTAGAATATTCACACTATGCTCACGAGAATAAAAACGAATGGATGCAAATTAATTTGTTCACACATTATGTTTTCACTTCCTTTCGGATGCTTCAAACATTAATAAAAGGCCCAAACTATCACATCATGCCATCCAAATGAAACAAATACATTCATTGTTTTCCTCATAATTGATTTCTGTTACGTCGAAATTCTTTACTATTGTGATTCGAAGATTCAAATACATCTGAATGTCCGACTTATGCAAATTTTGTCTGTTTGGATTTGTAACTAAATGAATTGCACATGTATAATAATAGGGATGATGATGTACCCCAAAAGGAAAAATCCTATACAATCCAAGTATGGAAGAATTTCTGAAGCAATAAAAACCTGACAGGGGTGCAAATCCCTCACTTTTCTAACCAAAATGGAAAAAAAAAAGACTTTAGGTCCAGTTTACACCATAAAGGGTGAGTTCACGTGTGCATGCTTTCTTGCACATTACCGTGCGGCACATTTTGGACAGCCCATTCATTTCAATGGACTGCCGAATGCATGGGAAGGCACAAAACCATGGTACAACTTTTAAAATTGTGGCATGCCAAATCACGTGGTACTGCGGTCCCATGCGTTTTGGTGGCTGCAAATGCATCCGTGTTCATGCATAGGTGTGCCATTTCGGGTTCACACTATTGTGGGTGTGGGAAAGTGTGGAAATCACATGTGATCCTGCACCTGCAGGCACCCACAGCCAAAATGCTCTGCTCTTAAAGTGTTACTAAACCCAGGCCCCTGCATTCACTATATCTGGTGTTCCAGGACCCCGCATTTGCTATATCTGGTCTCCCAGGACCCTGCATTCACTATATCTGGTCTCTCAGGACCCTGCATTCACTATATCTGGTCTCTCAGGACCCTGCATTCACTATATCTGGTCTCCCAGGACCCTGCATTCACTATATCTAGTCTCCCAGGACCCTGCATTTACTATATAAGGTCTCCCAAGACCCCGCATTCACTATATCTGGTCTCCCAGGACCCCGCATTCGCTATATCTGGTCTCTCAGGACCCGGCATTCGCTATATCTGGTCTCCCAGGACCCCGCATTTGCTATATCTGGTCTCCCAGGACCCGGCATTCGCTATATCTGGTCTCCCAGGACCCCGCATTTACTATATCTGGTCTCCCAGGACCCTGCATTCACTATATCTGGTCTCCCAGGACCCTGCATTCACTATATCTGGTTTCCCAGGACCCGGCATTCGCTATATCTGGTCTCCCCGGACCCCGCATTTACTATATCTGGTCTCCCAGGACCCTGCATTCACTATATCTGGTCTCCCAGGACCCCGCATTCGCTATATCTGGTCTCCCAGGACCCCGCATTCGCTATATCTGGTCTCCCAGGACCCCGCATTCACTATATCTGGTCTCCCAGGACCCGGCATTCACTATATCTGGTCTTCCAGGACCCCGCATTCACTATATCCGGTCTCCCAGGACCCTGCATTCATTATATCTGGTCTCCCAGGACCCCGCATTCACTATATCTGGTCTCCCAGGACCCCGCATTCACTATATCTGGTCTCCCAGGACCCCACATTCACTATATCTGGTCTCCCAGGACCCTGCATTCATTATATCTGGTCTCCCAGGACCCTGCATTCACTATATCTGGTCTCCCAGGACCCCACATTCACTATATCTGGTCTCCCAGGACCCGGCATTCATTATATCTGGTCTCCCGGGACCCTGCATTCACTATATCTGGTCTCCCAGGACCCCACATTCACTATATCTGGTCTCCCAGGACCCTGCATTCACTATATCTGGTCTCCCAGGACCCCACATTCACTATATCTGGTCTCCCAGGACCCGGCATTCATTATATCTGGTCTCCCAGGACCCTGCATTCACTATATCTGGTCTCCCAGGACCCCACATTCACTATATCTGGTCTCCCAGGACCCTGCATTCACTATATCTGGTCTCCCAGGACCCTGCATTCACTATATCTGGTCTCCCAGGACCCCACATTGACTATATCTGGTCTCCCCGGACCCTGCATTCACTATATCTGGTCTCCCAGGACCCCACATTCACTATATCTGGTCTCCCAGGACCCTGCATTCACTATATCTGGTCTCCCAGGACCCTGCATTCACTATATCTGGTCTCCCCGGACCCTGCATTCACTATATCTGGTCTCCCCGGACCCTGCATTCACTATATCTGGTCTCCCCGGACCCTGCATTCACTATATCTGGTCTCCCAGGACCCTGCATTCACTATATCTGGTCTCCCAGGACCCTGCATTCACTATATCTGGTCTCCCAGGACCCTGCATTCACTATATCTGGTCTCCCCGGACCCTGCATTCACTATATCTGGTCTCCCCGGACCCTGCATTCACTATATCTGGTCTCCCACAGTACACACAACATGGAAATGCAATTAGTTTAGTAAATATAAACTGCTAAATAACTTTTCTCATCGGCAGTATATAGCAGTCTTGTGACTCCTATCAGTGTCCAGCTGAGCACTGGTTAATCTTCTAGGAGGAGTTTTCATTCTGCTCTGACTGTCCTAGGAGGCTGCATAACCCCCGACCCTCTGTCTGGACAGTGCTGATTGGCACTGTGCTGATCACATGTACCCTCCACACTCTTTCACGTGTGTGGAACTGCATGGTACCAAAGTACTATGCCGGTCCACGTGGCTGTGTATTTAAAAAAGGGTCAGGGATTTTTTCCCTGTGATTCCCGAAGGTACAGCAACCCATTCAAATGAATAAGCTGCTGTGTCCATGCAAATGTGAACTGCACCACCCGCAATAGTGTGAACATGCACCAATGATGCCCCTCCCATTACTGGTTTCTTCTTTTGTTTAATAGAACAGGGATGTTGGTGTCAGGGAAAATCCTACAGAATCCATGTATGGGTGAATTCCTATAGCAATTAAAACCTGACAAGGGTCACCGCTCTGACCAAAGCTTCAAAAAGATACACTTTAAAGCGGTATCAAAAGCAGTATTAACCCCAAACCCAAAATGTGATATACAGCAGCTTACCAATCATTAGATGTGGTTTCTGCATTCGTTTTTTAGGCTTTGCCCTCTGTGTTCACCTGGGGATCTGGCCAGTAACATACCTCCTGTATTAGAGTGCCTCCATTCTGGATGAAAGAGCACAGGAGGCACAGCAGAGAGCAGCATTGTCAGTTGGGGGCCGGGGTGGGAGTCAAACTCCAGCTAATAATTTATAATCAATTACAGCAGTTTTTTTTAACCTTTTACCTGGGTTCACACTTGTGCGGTGCAGCATATCGCATGTGATTCACATAGGAGCCACACCGCATTCCTGTGCACATCACATGCGAATTTTGTGCGGTGCAATTTAAGCCATACATTTTGTATGGCTCAAATCACACCACATCTGCACCAAAAATGTGCAGGACCCTTTTTTTGTCTGCATTAGAATTGGATGGCATGGGTATTCACACCTATGTGATCCGATTCTGCACATCGCATCGCGTTTTGCGAACAGATTTAGGGGTGTTATTAACTTAACATACACACCTGCAGCAGTTCGCATGAAAGGGGTGCGATTATGGTGCGGTGCGAATTCCGCACCGCATCAGTGTGAACCCAGGCTATAAGATATTGGTTTTACATAAATAAAAGCTGATCATTTAATCACCCCTGTCAGTGTTCAGTGATTTGTCTCATCCATGTAAACTGATACATTCTGCTGGAGAGCTTGTGCTTTTGAAACACAACAAACCTGCTGGCTGGATCGCCACATGAAAATAGAAGGAAGAAAGCCTACAAAAGAAAATGAATGCAGCCATCACATCTAAGGATTGGCAAGGTGCAACATAATAAATGTTAGCTTTTGGATATAATACTGCTGTAAGCCCACTTTCTAAAAACCTGCACGCTTTTTATTTTAGGAATGCAGAGACCCTAGGGCCCCTTTCACATGAGCGGACAGATCGGGTCCTCCTATCTGTTTTTCAAGCAGACCAGATCAGATGCTCAATTGTTCCCTATGGAGCGGCGGGTGTAAGCGGACATGTGTCTGTTTACCCCCGTCTGCATCCAATCATATCCTGTCCGCTAAAAAAGACAGATGGGGATGTGTTCCACCATCCATCTTGCGGGTCGGATGACATTCGGATGGAAACAGACAGGCGGTCCATTTCCATCTGACAGCCCATAGAAAACAGCTCAGCGGGCAGATCCCCTGCTGGGCTGACAGGTCTGCTCCGTGTGAAAGGGGCCCATCATGTGAAAGGGGCCCTCAATGTCTTCTGCAACAAATGCTCCCTTCTTGCCCATCAGCTGCCAACACTGAGCTGCGCATGCGTCGCGCAGCGTACATCTATGACACCCACTGCATGCCGTGGTGATGTGACCCAACCCACTGTGTGCTGGGGTGATGTGACTCCACCCACTGTGTGCCAGGGTGATATGACTTCATCCACTGTGTGCCAGGGTGATGTGACTCCACCCACTGTGTGTCGGGATGATGTGACTCCACCTACTGTATGCCAGGGTGACGTGACTCCACCCAATGTGTACTGTGGTGACGTGACTTCACCCACTGTGTGCCATGGTGACGTGACTTCACCCACTGTGTGCCATGGTGATGGGACTCCACCCACTGTGTGCCATGGTGACGTGACTTCACCCTCTGTGTGCCATGGTGACGTGACTTCACCCACTGTGTGCCATGGTGACGTGACTTCACCCACTGTGTGCCATGGTGATGGGACTCCACCCACCTTGTGCCATGGTGATGTGACTTCACCCACTGTGTGCCATGCTGATGTGACTTCACCCACTGTGTGCCATGCTGATGTGACTTCACCCCTTGTGTGCCATGGTGATGTGACTTCACCCACTGTGTGCCATGGTGATGTGACTTCACCCACTGTGTGCCATGGTGATGTGACTTCACCCTCTGTGTGCCATGGTGATGTGACTTCACCCACTGTGTGCCATGGTGATGTGACTTCACCCACTGTGTGCCATGGTGATGTGACTTCACCCTCTGTGTGCCATGGTGACGTGACTTCACCCACTGTGTGCCATGGTGATGGGACTCCACCCACCTTGTGCCATGGTGACGTGACTTCACCCACTGTGTGCCATGGTGACGTGACTTCACCCACTGTGTGCCATGGTGATGTGACTTCACCCACTGTGTGCCATGGTGATGTGACTTCACCCACTGTGTGCCATGGTGATGGGACTCCACCCACCTTGTGCCATGGTGACGTGACTTCACCCACTGTGTGCCATGGTGACGTGACTTCACCCACTGTGTGCCATGGTGATGTGACTTCACCCACTGTGTGCCATGGTGATGTGACTTCACCCACTGTGTGCCATGGTGACGTGACTTCACCCACTGTGTGCCATGGTGACGTGACTTCACCCACTGTGTGCCATGCTGATGTGACTCCAGTACACATGTGTGGGAATGACATCACGATCTGGGGATTGAAGCAACCAGCCAGCCAGAAGCCAGGGGGGAGACGCGGTGAAGACGGAAGCGCCTGGGACCCGCAGGAGCAGGGATGGCGCAGCGCTGGAGGGCACATTATGGAATAACCCCCCTGGGGGCCCATGTAGTTAAGGAATAAGTTTAGTACCATTTTTATACAGAATGTACTAGAAGGATCCATCTACAGAGTGGACACAGGCTCACCATATGGAGAGAAGGCTGAGTGCAGACAATAGAAGGGATCCCTATGGCTGCCTCCATTGTACTCGGTCCTGTACAGGAAGTCATAGAACTTCTCTCATCTGTTACATTGTTTCCAATCATCCCGAGGAATGAATGATCGGCGATGCGGGGAGTGCGGGGCCGGCAGTGCGGGGATAACTGGCTCCCCTATGACGTCACCGGTCGGTGATCACACAGCCGACCCCTCTCAGTCCTCTCCGCAGTCCGATCATCGGGGAGGAGGAGGAGGACATACCTGAGTGTACAGCTCGGCCAGGGCCATGGTGCCCGCAGGGTGGACGTGCTGCCCGATCTGCTCTTCCCCCGCCTTGTTCTGGGTGAATCCTCGGCAGTGATCGGTCACAGATTCACGGGTTACCCATGGGGTGCTCGGTGCGCGTTCATGTCCGCATTGCTTGCAGCGGAGAGACGTGCCCGCGCTGCACCTGTCCCGGGAGCTGAAGAGGTGGGCGCGCCCTGTGGGATGACTGTACAGTGAGAGGGGTGTGACTGTCTGAGAACTCCTACAGGACGGATGGAGGACCTGGAGGTCCATGGGACCTGGACTAGAACCTGACCACCCCAGAAGAACCCTTCATATAGTATGGAGGTCCATGGGACCTGGACTAGAACCTGACCACCCCAGAAGAACACTTCATATAATATGGAGGTCCATGGGACCTGGACTAGAACCTGACCACCCCAGAAGAACACTCCATATTATATGGAGGTCCATGGGACCTGGACTAGAGCCTGACCACCCCAGAAGAACCCTTCATATAATATGGAGGTCCATGGGACCTGGACTAGAGCCTGACCACCCCAGAGGAACCCTTCATATAAAAAGGAGGTCCATAAACCCTGGACTAGAACTTGTCTATTCCAGGGGAACCCTTCATGTAATCTGGAGGTCCATGGACCCTGGGCTAGAACTTGTCTATCCCAAGGGAACCCTTCATGCAATCTGGAGGTCCATGGACCCTGGGCTAGAACTTGTCTATCCCAGGGGAACCCTTCATGTAATCTTGAGGTCCATGGACCCTGGGCTAGAACTTGTCTATCCCAGGAGAACCCTTCATGTAATCTCGAGGTCCATGGACCCTGGGCTAGAACTTGTCTATCCCAGGGGAGCCCTTCATATAATCTTGAGGTCCAAGGACCCTGGGCTAGAACTTGTCTATCCCAGGGGAACCCTTCATATAATCTGGAGGTCCTTGAGACCTATACTAGGACCTGTCTACCCCAAGGGAACCTTTCATGTACGCTGGAGGTCCATGGATGCTGCACTAGAACCTGCCTATCCCAGAGGAACCCTTCATATCTGGATGTCCACGGATTCTGAACTAGAACATTTCAACTTGCCTACTCTAGAGGAACCCTTCATATAATCTGGGGGTCTGCGAACCCTGGACTAGAACTTTCCAACATGTCCACTCCAGAGCAACTCTTCACGTAATCTGGAGGTCTGGGGACCCTGGACTAGAACTTTCCATTTTGTCTACTCCAGAGGAACTCTTAATATAATCTTGAGGTCCACGGACCCTGGACTAGAACCTGGTTACTCCAGAGGAATCCTTTATATAATCTGGATGTCCATGGACTCTGGAGTAGAACATTCCAATGTTTCTACTCCAGAGGAACCCTTCATATAATCTGGAGTTCTGGGGACCCTGGACTAGAACATTTTAAATTGTCCACTCTAGAGCAACTCTTCACATAATAGGTCTGGGGACCCTGGACTAGAACACTGTATTTTGTCTACTCCAGAGGAACCCTTCATATAATCTCAAGGTCCATGGACCCTGGACTAGAACCTACCAACCCCAGAGGATTCCTTCATATAATCTGGAGGTCTACGGACCCTGGACTAGAACATTCCAATTTGTCTACTCCAGAGGAACTCTTTATATACTCTGAAGGTGTCAGGCCCCCCCCCCCCCATAATAACTGATTACATCAATAGGTCAGGGTACCTTAGCATATTCAATAAACTTTCATTCACACTAATGTAGTGCATGAACATGCTCAAAAATCATGCAACTGTGTGCATGAAAATCATATTGACACATTGGGGAAGAACATTCCACTAGCTCACATTACTAACCTACTAAGTGACATATCCAGCCCGTGCCCCCTCCCCTGACTTCTCCATCAAGAACAATAACACAACCATCAGTTCCTCCCCTCATGCCAGGGTACTAGGTGTAATCCTGGACTCCCATCTGTCCTTTCAGCCCCAAATCCAATCACTGTCCAAATCTTGTAGACTTCACCTCCACAGCATCTCTAAGATACGACCATTCCTAACCTCGGAAACTACTATACAATTTATTCACTCCCTTGTTATCTCTCGCCTTGACTATTGTAACTCCCTCCTCATTGGCCGACCTCATCGCAGGCTATCCCCTCTTCAGTCTATCGTGAATGGTGCTGCCAGACTCATCCACCTTACTAACCATTCTGTATCTGCCACCCCTCTCTGCCAATCCCTCCACTGGCTTCCCATTGCCCAACGAGAAAAATTCAAAACACTAACAATGACATATAAAGCCATTTATAACTCTGCCCCTAATTACATCACCAATCTTGTCTCTAAATATCACCCAAACCGTACTCTCCGCTCTTCCCACGACCTCCTGCTCTCTATCTCCCTCGTCTCTTCTTCCCATGCTCGTCTCCAGGACTTCTCCAGAGCCTCCCCCATCCTCTGGAACTCTCTACCCCAATTTATCAGACTATCACCTACTCTGCTCACTTTTAGGCGATCTCTGAAAACCTATCTTTTCAAGGAAGCCTATCCTGCCCTCAGCTAATACTGGAATCTTCTACTCTTCCAACCAGTCCATCCCACACAGTTACCTTTTGTACCACTAGCCCCTCCCTCTTAGATTGTAAGCTCCAAGGAGCAGGGCCCTCCTATCCCTCTTGTATTGAACTGTATTGTTGCTGTATTATTTCCCGTTATATTGTAAAGCGCTGAGCAAACTGTTGGCACCATAAATCCTGTATAATAATAACTGTTATAATAAAATCAAGAGTTCAGAAATTAAATGAATTGTGCCTAAGCAGTACCCAGGAAATATACCTGTAGCGCTACTGTTGTGACGGTGGCTGTTTTTCTATGTACCCCTAAGCTCTGCACAGCCAGGCAACACGCATTTTCCACATTTGCATCCACAGTCAGTGAACAGTCCATGAGCTTGCTTTTTGTTATTTTATTAGGGAAAATAACTTGTCTAGAGTAATAGGGATTATGGGATGTCCAACCTGGCTGAATCCATGCACAGGGACAACTTCCTACTTAAAAAAACAGATCCTGGACTGTTCTTTTCATGGAAAGCAGTTAGTCTTTGTGGATCAGTAGCAACAGTCCCTTACGGACGAGGGACTCTCAGGCCCCCAAACACCCCCTCCCCCCGGAAATTAGCTTAAGTTGTAAACTACATGCAGAGATGTCTCCTCTCTCCTGTAGATCTTTTCCCAGCTCCACAGCCTGCAGACACTACCAGCCCTCCTGGTTGCTCTGAAGATCTCCCAGGACAAGGATGAAGCACAGCGCTGTCCTTTGAAAGCTTGCTACATGTGGCAATCTCTCTCCTTGTGAATCCCTGGGTGTGCGATGTACTCCTTCTGTCCTCCTTGCTCCCACTGCTCCCAGGCTTTGATCCTGGTCATGCCTTAGTGCTGAATGGACCCTCCTGAGCCCAGCCTAGAGGCCTCCCTCCCTAGACCTAGGGCACCCCTCCCAGGCCACCAACAGTTTCCTCAGCACTTCATCATCCCCCCAACTGCCCCAGCTGGCCTGACTATCCTATGTTTAGGGGCTGGTCCACCACTCTACCAGGACCTCCAAACCTGGGATTGGTTAGACTCCCATAAACATGCACTTTAGGTCTCCACCTCTTCCGCCTACTGGCTTCTGGAAGGTTCCCATGGCCCTCCAGAAACAGGTGATAAACCTAACTATTCCCAACCTATTCTAGTAGCATACTAGAGGGTGCTACATACCTTTTATACAGACGTCCTCCCTAATATAGCAGTGAGCTTCCTGTAAGTATTCTTAGGAACTGCTGTATCTACAACCTAAAGGAACATCTTGAAAAAAATAGGTGAATGGGCAGATGAGGTCAATACTGAAAAATGTACACTTTCAAAGCTTCAATTTCCTGACCCCTGCCGCACGCTGTAGTTCCTCCCACTGACACAGGACATAGCAGTGACATACGGGCCAGCAGAATAAAACAACGAGGGCAGCAGGGGGTCAGGATATTAAAGCTCCTGGAAATGTCTTCAGAGATCAGTGGCACAGGCAGCAAAAGAGAAAACTATTCAATCTCTCCTCTATGGGGAAGTGTTTGTTTTTAATATGAATTTTAGCAACTCTGTCACTTCAGCAGAACTATAAGAAAATTAAAGTACAGCGAAAAGGGAAATGAGGGTTTGGGGGTCGGAGTAGGCGCAGAGGGAGGGGAGAAGGGGACAATATCACTGAAGTCACTGGACCAGGGTGACAGCCAGGGAAGTAGTATTTTCTAAAGGGAAGGTCAGCTATAGAAGTTTACATTTTTCATCCGTCCGTGTATTAAATGTGAATTCCAACGTATTACAGCAAATGTATGCAGTTAACTAAAGCTGCATCTCTGTATTCACTGATGCACCATGATATTTATTTTTTAAATGCAAGCAATGTAAGTATTTGAATATCAACCTCTTACTGTACAGCAGGGCTGGAGTCTAAAGGCTGTATGGTCTTCTCTGATCCTCCTTTTCTCCTACTGTCCCCAATTTATCTGCTGATAGTACAGAGCTGTAGGAGTCACTATGCACATGCTCAGTTTAGTTTGTATTGCTAGAGAGTTTTTTTTTCTTTGGGAGAGTGCATGTGATCAACACAGGACTAATCATCAACATTTTTTACCTTAATGCATTCCCTGGTAAAAAAAAAAATGTCTTAGTAGTTGTATCTCCCCCTCACCTCACTAAATATTTACCTAAGTCCTATCTGGGTCCAGCGCTGGGTCCCCTTGGTCTCTGTTACTCTCCTCACAGAACACAGAGGCAGCAGCAGGAGCCATTGGTTCCTGCTGCAGTCAATCAAATCCTGTGAGGCGGGAGTGGGACCAAGACACACTCTGCCCAGCTCAAGAGCGAGCCTGCAGGTGTGCCCCCATAGCAAGTTGGTTGCTATGGGGGGCACACACAGAAGAGGAGAAGCTCAGAGTGTTGGCAAGGGACCTCAAAAGAAAAGGTTCGGGGCAGCTCTGTGTAATACCATTGCACAGAGCAGGTAAGTGCAACCTGAATATTATTTTTTATTGCTTTGTGTTTATTTTTATTAATAAAAATAAAAGGTAATCCAGAGATCTGGATAAATATTGTGCTAGTCTCTAAGACCAGGTTCCCACCAATGCGGTGTGGGACACTGCATGTAATTCGCACAGGACTTGCGCCGCATTTTGTATGGCTCAAATTGCATTGCATCCGCACCAAAAAGGTGCAGGACCCTTTTTTTTACCTGCACCTGAATTGCATTGCATGGGTGTTCTCAATCCATGCAATGCGATTTCTGGTAATCGCATCACATTCTGCGATCTGTTTCAGGGTGTCATTAATTTATCATTGACACCCGCATCAGATCGCATGAATGCCATGCGATTGCAATGTGGTGCCGGAAACGTACAGGATTCGCAGAGTTTCTCCCCCTGCATCAGTGTGAACCCGGTCTTAATTATTTATTATTTTTAATTTGAATATAAAGTAAAATAGTAGGAAAAACATCAGTGTGTTTAGTTAAGACATTTTTGTAGTATCCTTTTTTTGTGATGATTATTGCAGAATCTGTAAATGCACAAAAGTATGTCTTTTATTCCTAAGCAATGCAATGCATTTGCACTAAAAGGCATGCCTCTTTCCTATCCCAGAAAGTTCAGAATACCTCTCTGTGTTCTCTGAAAGCTATAAAAGGTTTCTGTTTTGTAGAAAGCAATGCTGCGATATTCTATGGTGTCTGGTCCTCAGATCTTGGCTGAAGGGGTAGCTCAGATTCTACATTGATCAGCCATAACATTATGACCACTGACAGGTAAAGTGAATATCATTGATTATCCTGTTACACTGGCATCTGAAAGTGGGTGGGATATATTAGACAACATGTTGTTCCTGAAGCTGATGCTTTGAAAGTTGAAAAAAAATGGGCAAGCGTAAGGTTTTGAGGGCAAAATTGCAATGGTTAGATGACTGGGTCAGAGCATCTTCAAAACTGCCACTCTCATGGTATGTTCCCAGTCTGCAGTGGTCAGGACCTACCAAATGTTGTCCAAAGTATGGGTAGCACATTGGCTAAATGGCACTTCTGCCTGGCAGTACTAGGGTCATCAGTTTGAATCCCAACCACGGCACCTGTCTGGAGTTTTCATGTTCTCCCTGTGCCTGTGTGGGTTTCCTCTGGTTTCTTCCCACACTCCAAAGACATGCTGGTAGGTTAATTGGCTATTGTCTAAAATTGGCCCTAGTATATGAATGTAGTTAGGAACCTTAGATTGTACACCCCTTGAGGGTTAGGGACTGATGTGAATGTACAATAGATAGTGAGGAACAGAAGTATTTGAACACCCTGCAATTTTGCAAGTTCTCCCACTTAGAAATCATGGAGGAGTCTGAAATTCACATTGTAGGTGCATTCCCACTCTGAGAGACAGAATTGAAAAACAAATTTAGGAAATCACATTGTATGATTTTTAAAGAATGTATTTGTCTTGCACTGCTGAACATAAGTATTTGAACACCTGAGAAAATCAGTGTTAATATTTGGTACAGAAGCCTTTGTTTGCAATTACAGAGGTCAAACCTTTCCTGTAGTTCTTGACCAGGTTTGCGCACACTGCAACAGGGATTTTGGCCCACTCCTCCACACAGATCTCCTCTAGATCTGTCAGGTTTCGGGGCTGTCGCTGAGCAACACGGAGTTTCAGCTCCCTCCAAAGATGTTCTATTGGATTTAGGTCTGGAGACTGACTAGGCCACTCCAGAACCTTGATATGCTTCTTACGGAGCCACTCCTTGGTTATCCTGGCTGTGTGCTTCGGGTCGTTGTCATGTTGGAAGACCCAGCCACGACCCATCTTCAATGCTCCGACTGAGGGAAGGAGGTTGTTGCTCAAAATCTCACAATAAATGGCCCCATTCATCCTCTCCTTAATACAGTGCAGTCGTCCTGTCCCCTTCACAGAAAAGCACCCCCAAAGCATGATGTTACCACCCCCATGCTTCACACTAGGGATGGTGTTCTTGGGATGCAACTCATCCTTCTTTTTCCTCCAAACACGACGAGTGAAGTTTAGACCAAAAAGTTCTACTTTGGTCTCATCTGACCACATGACATTCTCCCATGCCTCCTCTGGATCATCCAGATGGTCATTGGCAAACTTCAGATGGGCCTGGACATGTGATGACTTGAGCAGGGGAACCTTCCGTGCAATGCATGATTTGAAACCATGACGGCGTAGTGTTCTACCGACAGTGACCTTTGAAACTGTGGTCCCAGCTCTCTTCATGTCATTGACCATCTCCTCCCTTGTAGTTCTGGGCTGATTCCTCACCTTTCTTATCATCAGTGATACCCCACGAGGTGACATCTTGCATGGAGCCCCAGTCCGAGGGAGACTGACAGTCGTCTTTAGCCTCTTCCATTTTCTAACAATTGCTCCAACAGTTGATCTATTTTCACCAAGCTGCTTGGCAATTGCCCCGTAGCCCTTTCCAGCCTTGTGGAGGTCCACAATTTTGTCTCTGGTGTCTTTTGACAGCTCTTTGGTCTTGCCCATGGTAGTAGTTGGTGTCTGACTGACTGTGGGGTGGACAGGTGTCTTTAAAGAGCTCAGACAGCTGCTACTAAGTTAGATTAATGAGTGGAGTAGAGGTGGACTTTTTAAAGGCACAGTAACAGGTCTTTGAGAGCCAGAATTCTTGCTGTTTCTTAGGTGTTCAAATACTTATGTTCAGCAGTGCAAGACAAATAAATTCTATAAAAATCACACAATGTGATTTCCTGAATTTTTTTTTAATTCTGTCTCTCAGAGTGGGAATGCACCTCCATGATTTCTAAGTGGGAGAACTTGCAAAATCGCAGGGTGTTCAAATACTTCTGTTCTTCACTGTATATATATTATTATACAGTATTTATATAGCGCCAAAGGGTTTGCTCAGCGCTGTACATTAAAGTGAGGGGACAGTACATGAGACAATACAGTAACAATACAATAAATGAGGGGTTCGAGGGCCCTGCTCTTTCGAGCTTACAATCTAGGAGATATATATATATATGTAAAGCACTGTGTAAAATTGATGGTGCTATATAAGTACCTGTGATAAATAAAAATATGGAAGATAACCTGATGAACTGGCAACTGGGTCATGGGCGGCCAAGACTCATTGATTCACATGGTGAGTGAAGGCTGACCCATGTAGTCCAATCCAACAGAAGATCTACTGTGGTTCAGATTGCAGAGAAAGTCAATGCTGGTTGCACTAGAAAGGAGCATACAGTGCATCATACTTTGTTGTGTAAGGGGCTGTGAAGCCACATACTGAAGCCTATGCTAATCCGTGTCCACAGCCAAAAGCTCCTACAAAGGGCATGTGAGTATCAGCACTGGACCACGGAGCAATGGAAGAAGGTGGCTTGGTCTTATGAATCATGTGGATGGTTGGGTACGTGTGCGTTGCTTACCTGGGGAGGAGATGGCACCACGATGCAGTATAGGAAGAAGGCAAGTCAAAAGAGTTTGTGATGCTTTTGGAAATGTTCTTCTGGAAAACCTTGGGTTCCGCAATTCATGTGGATGTTACTTTTAAGTCCAGGCCTTGAGGGGTCAGGGCTATTTTGATGGCAAAAGGGGTACCTACTTAATATTAAGTGGGCAATCATAATGCCATGGCTGATCAGTGCATACTTGGTGCTTCTTCCAATTAGCAGATATCATATGACCACATCCAGTGTCATACTGTAATGAACAATTTTCAAGAAGTACTAGTGTTGCTGACAATTCTACAGGAAACCTAGAAAAACCCTTTGAAAAATTTTAACGTTCTTATAAAAAAAATGTTTTTTATCTTCCGAATGGCTGATAAATTCCTGCAAAT
The DNA here is from genome assembly GCF_062004578.1 of Staurois parvus. Classification (NCBI taxonomy): domain Eukaryota; kingdom Metazoa; phylum Chordata; class Amphibia; order Anura; family Ranidae; genus Staurois; species Staurois parvus. The sequence continues at coordinate 388,325 of NW_028318181.1, read as the reverse complement.
ATCAGGCACTTTAAATAACCAAAAGATAGTGCTTGGAGGTTTCTTGGCAGGATTACAAATACAAGCAATTTAATTGCATTTTATTAAGAATAGTTGTTTGCTCTTTGAAAGAAAAACTGTCTTTCTAAACTACTTTTCCAGCTCAGCAAGAATTTCTTGTTTAACTAGATAGTCCAGGTTAGAGCTGCTAACAGGTCTGTAAAAGAAAAAAAATGAAAAGGTTTGTCTAACAGTTGTCTCTGGCTCCACTAGCAATACCAGAGATAGTGTCAGTATCTTATATGACGAATGTTTATTCATTGAAGGCACATTAGGAAATGTTTTAAATACAACAAAGTTTAGTCATTTCAGGAAGGGGTTCAATAAATTATAACCAACACCCAGGCATGGACTGCCTGCAGCTTACACAGCACTTAGCTCCCCTCCACAGATCTACAGTTGTACTCACAAGTTTGTATACCCTGGCAGAAATTGTGAAATTTTGGCATTGATATTGAAAATTTGACTGATCCTGCCAAAAAATGTTCTTTTATTGAAGGATGATGATCATACGAAGCCATTTATTATCAAATAGTTGTTTGGCTTCTTTTTAAATCATAATGATATCACAAATCACCCAAATGGTCATGATCAAAAGTTTACATACCCTGGAATGTTTGGCCTTGGTACAGACACACAAGGTGACACACACAGGTTAAAATGCCAATTAGAGGTTAATGTCCCACATCTGTGGCTTTTTAAATTGCAATTAGTGTCAGTGTATAAATAGTCAATGAGTTTGTTAGCTCTGACATGGAAGCACTGACTAGGCTAGATACTGAGTCATGGGGATCAGAAAAGAACTGTCAAAAGTCCTGCGTAACAATGGTAATGGAATTTTATAAAGATGGAAAAGGACATAAAAAGATTTCCAAAGCCTTGAATATGCCAATCAGCACTGTTAAATCACCTATTATGAAGTGGAAAGTTCGGGGATCTCTTGATACCAAGCCAAGGTCAGGTAGACCAAGAAAGATTTCAGCCATAACTAACAGAATTGTCCGGAATTCAAAGAAAAACCCACAGGCAACCCTCAAAAGAAATACAGGCTGCTCTGGAAAAAGACAGTGTGGTTGTTTTGAAGGAGCACAATATGATGACACTTGAACAAAAATGAGCTGCATGGTCGCGGTGCCAGAAAGAAGCCTTTACTGCACCAATGACACAAATAGGCCTGGTTAGGCATGTCAAGGTGTTGTCAGGCATATTGTAACTGGGCTTTTTTGTGGCATTGGTGCAGTAAAAGCTTCTTTCTGGCACTTCAACCAAACAGCTCATTTTTGTTAAAGTATAACCGTAGTGTACTCCTTAAAAACATCCACACCATCTTTTTCCAGAGCAGCCTGTATTTCTTTTGAGGTTGCCTGTGGGTTTTTCTTTGAGTCCCGGACAATTCTTCTGTCAGTTATGGCTGCAATCTTTCTTGGTCTACCTGACCTTGGCTTGGTATCAAGAGATCCCCGAACTTTCCACTTCTTAACAGGTGATTTAACAGTCCTTCGGATTTACAGAGAGAGAAGCGTGATTGGCCACTCTAGAGAACACGTCTCCACTGCTCTAGAGTCCAGTGGCGGCGTGCTTTACACCACTGCATCCGACGCTTTGCATTGCACTTGGTGATGTAAGGCTTGGATGCAGCTGCTCGGCCATGGAAACCCATTCCATAAAACTCTCTGCACACTGTTGTTGTGGTAATCTGAAGGCCACATGAAGTTTGGAGGTCTTTAGCTATTGAATCTGCAGACAGTTAGCAACTTCTGCACACTGTGCGCTTCAGCATGCGCTAACCCCGCTCTGACATTTTACATGGCCTACCACTTTGTGGCAGAGTTATTGTTCCCAGTTGCTTCCACTTTGTTATAATACCAGTAATGGTTGACTGTGGAATTTTTAATAGCAAGGAAATTTCACGGATGGACTTATTGCACAGGTGGCAACCTATCACAGTACCACGCTTGAATTCAATTGAATTGAATTCCTGAGAGCGATGCATTCTTTCACAAATGTTAGTAGAAGCAGTCTGCATGCCTAGGTGCTTGATTTTATACACTTGTGGCCATGGAGGTGATTGGAACACCTGAATCACATGATTTGGAGGGCTGTCCCAAAACTTTTGGCAATATATTGTATTTGGATTTGAGCAGAGACATCACCATTTATAAAAAAAAAAATGACACCCAATGTCTACATAGGAATTCAATGAAATGGCCTACCTTTCCACCTTCATGTCAGCTTACATACTACACCTAGATTACCAGCCTATTCTGGTTCTTCCTTCTTGAGGCCTGTCCTCTTATGTCAAATGCTTTATGCAATGTGAACATGCATTGTGGTCTCCATTGCTTGTTGTCTCTTTGTTGATGGCTTGCATTCGCCATCATTTAGTCTACATTTCTGTAATGTAATGTTGATACTCTCTGATAAAATATTTGAACAAGAATTCAATGGAATGCAATGCAACATGACGCATTTCATATATTATTGCCAAGATCTAGCAACGATTAACTAGTAAAAGCCTGAAAATGTTAGCATAAGCTGTTCGTGGATCCATAGTTCTTATGGCTTGTCTCTTCTCCCCGTTATGCCCTCTTAGAGCAATGGTTGTCAACCCATGAGCTAAGGGCAGCCTCAAATGTGGCCCCTGACATAACCAAAGAGCCGCACATAATGTTCCATATATGTAATGCTTGACAGAACAGTCAGAAACTGAAGCTCTAATAGAGGAAATGAGGGTCAGAGAGTATGGACAACCTACATTTTTGGCTGGGGATAGCTGCAGAAGACAATATGAAAACATGTTACATGAGCCTAGTAGAGATCAATGCTGTTACCCTAATCGATGTTCCCACTACAGACGTCAGAGGTCCAAGGGCCACATATTATATACCAAGGGGCTGCATGCGGCCCTCAGGCTGCAGGTTGGGCATGAGGATCTTATGGGCTCCCAGCATAGCCTTGTTGGAGCTCAGCTGACAGAGCTGAGGCAGGGTCCCAGGGTGCAGAGGGCAACTGTGTTGGTAAGCCCCGCTGACTTCATTAGTAAGATAGTCACCCTGCCATGTTTTGACAGCGATTTCACAAAAGGATGAAGAGGGTGCTTACCAGGAACCCCTCTGTGTATATTTAGAGGCTATGTACTTAGGATTTAAAGTATAGCTAAAGGCAAATTTTTTATTTTAATTTTGGATAGCATGGCGAGGGATTAGAACCTCTGTCAGTTTTTATTGCTGTCTGTGCCCCCCTTAAGGAGATTCACCTTCTCTATTTGTCCTATTTACCATTATCATTGAAAGTGAAGGTAAAAGAAAACCACAAACTTTGGGTTGTCCCCAGAAAAGTAATAGAGGGGAAATCTTCCAATGGGGTACACTAGTTTTGGTGACCTGGGGGGATCAAAGGGATTACCTTAATTTGCAGGGATTTCCTCTCACTTCCTGTTTGGCTATGGAACAGGAAACAAAAGGGAAATCTCTCCAATGGGACACAGATGGCGAAAAAAATTTGATGGGGTATAATCTTCCCAAACTCTATTCAAAAAGAAAAAAAAAAAAGTTTTGCCTATAGTTCTACTTTATAAAAAAAAAAAAAAAGAGGGGAAAATAGACAATAACTGAAAAAAATTTATAAATTGCCTGTACCACCTATAATAGTGTGCAGTGTCTGGGGTGATGGTATAACACACTGGACTCCATGTTTGTGCCTAATAATATTTTTGCTAAAGCTTTTGAAATAAATTGACTTCCTAAAGTAGAATCTTGAACTTATCCAAAGTCTCTTAAAAAAATCACACCATTTTGGCAAAATAAAATAGCTAGACTCCACATTCTTGAATTTATTTATTTTTGTACAGTTTGCAGTGATAGCTTATTAGTTACAGTGTTAATGATGCAAACATTTGCTAGGCATGACATTACAGAGTACAGAATATAACTGTTAGCATATGGACTTCAGTATCATTATTGCCTAAATGAAATTCAGCAACAACCTTTTCCTTTCAAGTAGAAGTATGAATTAAGAAATGAGTCCTATTCTGGTACCTAGTTTAGTAAAGAATAAGTTACATCTTAAAGTCATAATGAAATAAATGAGAGAAACATCGTATCATGCACCGTGTGCACTGACCACCTTGACTAGAATAGGTCATGCATGGTAAACAATGTGTTTTAAAGTAACGTACATTTTTCTTTTTTTAGCCTCAACCAATCCACATGGAATGATAACTAGTATCTGGTACTCATTTTTAATGTGGTAAGGAAGCCATTTTTATACCAATGGATGTATTCTCTACGTCTTAAGAGCTTCATTTCAATAGGTCTCTCTCCCTCAGCTGCAGATTTGGCTCTCATCTGTTTGCGTATCACATATGCGCAAGTCTTCCCCTTTCCTCATTTTTTTTTTTTTTTTTAATGTTGATGGTGACGGACAACTTTGTGAGCAAGTTTAAAAAACAAAAAATGACTACATGAAGGAACCATATCCAGAATTATGCTCCCAAGGGAGAATGTGCATCTCCTAGAAGAAGCCACTTAGATGGGTAGAAATATATTATAAATAAATTTAGATGTAAGTGATGGGACAAAGCTCTGAAAAGGTTGGAAGGAGGAATTCTTCATCAAAATGTAAGTATGAGACCTTAAAGTCATTGTAAAAGTCCTGATTTTTTTTTTTTTTAAACAAACATATCATACCTGCTCTGCGTAATGGTTTTGTGCAGAGCAGCCCCAATCCTCCTCTTCTCAGGTCCCCAGCCGATGCTCTAGGCCCCTCCTTCGTGCTGAGTTCCCCCAAGCTGCTTGCTCTGGGGGCACTAGTGCATGCTCGTTCCTGACCCACCTGTGTGTCTATGAGACACAAACAGAGTGCAGCTCAACCCTGCCTCCAGCTCATCCTTGCTGTCTGTGATTGACAGCAGCGGGAGCCAATGGCTCCAGCTGCTGCTGTCTCAGCCAATGAGGAGGCAGAGACCTGGGACAGCTTCTGCTCTCATGCACATCGCTGGATCAGGCTCAGATGAGTATAAGTGGGTTGCTGAAGGGGGAGCTACACATGTAAAGGTTTTACCTTCATGCATAGAATGCATCAAAGTAAAAAAAAACAAACAAAAAAAAAACAAAAAAACTTCTACCTTTTCAACCACTTTAAAAGCTTTTGAAAATATACAATTCGAGTAATTAAACACAATAGGGTTGGTTTACAAAAGGAAAATAGGCTGCTAATGTATTTAGAGTGAGTATGCTCTATAACATTAGTACATCGACCCTAATGCAGTTGGTAGTTGTATCTCATTAAAAAAAAAAAAACTGAACCTATTCCAACAACTCATTCAATTTAAATACAATGAGGTCTCAATGCCATTTTAATATGAAATATAAATTAATATTAAATATATTGTATATTAGCTTCTGATCAAAGATCTTCTATATTAAATCTGTTGGCATTTGAAGCTGGCCACATCCACATCTGCTAAGCATGGATGAATCTCTGTCTGTGGCTATCACCGGCTGTCACAGAACCCAATCAGTGCCTGCATCTGGCTGGATACAGATACTGCGTAGCCAACAATTTCCTGCCCAGCTCCTTTGAATTTTTAGTTAAGGGATGCCAAGCAGGAAGGTACCAACCATGGCTACCCATGAAATGCATCAGAAACTGGACAAAATTTGGTCTGTGTCTGGACAGCTTAAGTTTTAAAAAGATGATAATGTCACACAAACAGAAGCTGGATGTGTCTAGTATGGCAGTCTTTTTTTTTTTTTGTTACTGAGACCCTAAATGTTAATGGAATATTAGATTTCTGTGGCACTAAAACATGCAGTTCATAAGAAAATCAGTAGTGTGTATGGGTCCATCTAGAGACAATCGTTTGCTGCTCTGATTGCACACATGTAATCAAATAAATCAGAGATCCTTTACTAAAGTGCATTCATGGTAACCAAAGCCATTTAGCAAGTATCTGTCTAATGCAAGGCAGAAGGTAAAACCAAACGTCTGACTGGTTGGTTTGGTCTAGAGCAGAGGTCCCCAAAACTGAAGCCCACGGGCGATGTGGCCCTTTGCTTGCCTTTATCCGGCCCTTGGGGCACAATTTCTTCCACGGACACCAATGATGGGACACTGTTCCTTCCACTGACACCAAAAACGGGGTATTATTCATCCCACTGGCACCAGAGATGGGGCATAATTCCTCCCACTGACACCATTGATGTAGTACTGGTCCTCCCACTGACCACCTAGACATTATTTACTCTTACCGATGGCAGGGTATTTTCTACTCCCAATGGCCACAGACGGTAAAACCAAACGTCTGACTGGTTGGTTTGGTCTAGAGCAGAGGTCCCCAAAACTGCAGCCCATGGGCCGGATGTGGCCCTTTGCTTGCCTTTATCCAGCCCTTGGGGCACTATTTCTTCCACTGACGCCAATGATGGGACCCTGTTCCTTCCACTGACACCAAAGACGGGGTACTATTCATCCCACTGGCACCAGAGATGGGGCATAATTCCTCCCACTGACACCATTGATGTAGTACTGGTTCTCCCACTGACCACCTAGACATTATTTACTCTTACCGATGGCAGGGTATTTTCTACTCCCAATGGCCACAGTCCAGCCCCCCTAAAGTCTGAAGGGCAGTAAACTGGCCATTTGTTTCAAAAGTTTGGAGATCCATGGTCTAGAGCACATTTTACATATAAAAGCAAGGTAGTCAATGATCCTGTTCAGTTTCATCTCAAATGAAGTAGCAATTACTTATTTTTGCCATACTGTGCTAGATTCATCTTGTTCAGCCCAGGGGGTTGGATGAATGGACAGAGGATTCACCCCTGCTGGCTACTGTATTCAGACAGCTGTGACTCCCTCAGATGGCCAACTATCCAAACAGTCAGTGCATTTGGTAGGATGCAATCACTGTTCTGATGATAATTTTTCAAAATAACCAGTCCATTTTTAAATGGACTTTTGTTGAGCCAAGTGATGAATCAAACCAAATTGGTGCTTACGATAGTTAGCTTTAGTGTCCTCAAAAAAAGGAAAACAGCACTGGGAATTGGTGAAACTACTTTAAATCTATGAAAATAGGTTTACAAAGCTTATAGATTTTTTTATAAATATAATTTAGAGCAACATGGAAATAATTAAGACTCTAAAATTCCATGAATACAGAAAAAAATGTATTTACCTTACATCTATTTTTCAAGCTGCTACACCGTACTCCTGTGTTTACTTGGGCTAGTATGCACAGGTGTTCCATGTATCCCATGCAGGCAATCCCAATAATGTCAATTGGAACACAGTGGCTGCACGGACACAGTCACTGCTCTCAATTTAACATTCATGCAGGTGCGAATGCATGGCCCCAAACGCACACTGTTTGGGGCTGTGCACCAGCACTGATGTCAAATTGAGAGCAGTGGCTGTGTCAGTGCAGCCGCTGCATCCCAATTGGCACCAATGGGACTGCCTGTACTGGAATGCATGAAACACCTGTGCATCCCTGTGCAGGTAAACAGCCCCTGGGTGGACGTACGCTCCAGTACGCCCCATGTGAATGAGGCCTAAAAAATAGATGCTTCAGTGTTAGATCTCCACAGTTTCTTGTATCTCTGCAAGCAGATGGCTCTTTATTGCAAGTGAGACATGCTATGTCTCTTCTGCAAGAATACACACTTACCTGCCTGTTTGCAGTTTTCTATTGAATGTACACGAAGCACTAAGCTAAGCGTACAGTCACATGCTAAGCACATGCTTAGCTCAGTGTATATTCCCAGAACACTCTAGTTGGGCCAAAATTGAAAAAAGAAAAAAAAAAAACGGCATCTGGGGAGAAGGCAACATCAGCCGCCAAGGGATGTAAGCACAGCATTGCTGGAAAGTGGAGGCGAGTATATTGAGATTTTAGTTCCGCTCTAAATTTCCTAGGTTTGCGCACCTAATACAGCCATCATGTAAGGGTTCGGTCTTTGGGTTGGATTTAAAAAAAAAAAAAATGTATTCTGAAAGAGAATGCAATGCTGTTGCAGGAAAAATGATACCCCAGTGTGGGCAGGGAGAAACTCAGGAAGTACGGCAAGAATATCCTGCCAATGAAGCTGTCAAGTCAGTGTGTGGCTGAACCTCCAAAATTCTACACCTATAACCAGGGTCATATTTAGACATCATGCTGTTCCAAAGACACATAAAAGATGATGCGTATATGTACACGATCTACCCCCTCTGTCATGTGAGAATTTTAGTAAAAACACTAGAGTGCACTTTTAAAAATCCTATGTGTCCTGCTTAATATGCAGAGGTACTTTTCAGCTGCTCAGATCACCAAACAAGAGAAAGGAGAATTTTATATCCCTTGAACTGCAGAGTCTTCAGATTCCCCTCAATATTCATAGTAACCCATATATTTTCTTTCTGCATTTAGCCACAACTGTACAGGAAAAGCTTGGTGCTGCACCCCATACGCTGCTGGCCCTGTCTAGAATCAAACTGTTCTACTCATGGAGGTTCACTTTTAAAGTATTACAGATATTTTTATAATAGTTCCTTATAATTAGAAATATGGAATATGTGCCAAGTAGTGCTGGTGAAAGTGCACACTAAAGAGTACCCACCAACATAGATGCCTACCAATAATTTATCTTAAGTGTTGCTAGCTCTCATTATTCTGTGTTTTGTTGGAGTGCTCTAATCAGTTTAAATGCAGGCAATATGCAGTGGATGGGTGAAGTCTGCACCACGTTACCCAGTATAATAGTGCCCTTACACATCACGCTATATGCTGCGGTACAGCCTCTTTTTCTGCATGCTGGTCCATAGCAGTGAGTGATGCACATACAAGAAATATTGTATCTACCCTTTCATCTTAACTCATTTACTATTAGTGAATTAATGAATCCACCACAAGCCTCCTCTTTTCTGTACTACAGGGGTATAAATAAATAAAAAGCACTGAATAACAATATGTAATACAGCAAAGAAACACCAATAACACAGTAAACATCATTGAAACCATCAGCTGCAAAAAAAAAAAAAAAAAAATACTGTGTTGAACTGAAACACTCAAACAGACTTAAAAAATGCCAGGAAAGACTATACATAACCTTTAACAATATATTACGAGAACCTATTTGTTCTTTAAGGCGTCTATAATTTTTTTTAATATATTTTCTTTATTTTCTTTAAAAACAGCAATTTTTATCAGTAATCCGTATGTGCTTAAGGTGCCTCTTCCTTGTTTCCAGAGATAAGGAATCCAGCCTATTCTGTGGCTTACCCTAATAAACAGATCACATTGGACTGTAAACATACTGGATAATAAAGAGATGAATATTTTATTGTGTAGTGCCGAATACGGATATCGTAACATTAGAGCAACACAAAAACACAGCAGCACATTTTATCTGCATAGTAAACCACGGTGCTAACAAATAAACATCATCTACATTACACGTAAAGCTGATTTCTTTTTTTCGTCCAATACTTTTATAGAATTGTTCTTTTAACATAAATAATGATGTGGTCTGGCTATAGTTACAAGTGTACACAGTTATTCATACACCTATAGTGATGAAATGACCAGTTACCATATAGTCTACCACAATAATGCGTAGCTTCCTTTCTGGCTTCCAGCGAATCACGGAATTACACTAAGAAAATGTATTTAAATACATTACATGTAACCTGTGTTGATCTATCAGGTAGGGAATGGCTATTTTAGGAACATAACTGGCAACCCAGAATGGGGATTTAATATCAAGGCAAATTACCTAAACAATAGGCTTTAAGGACAATTTCCACTGGATGCGTACCAACTGACATCGTTCTACCAGTCTCTTATACATGATATACGAACTGCAGAAAGTGTACGAGTCATGTATCTAGGGATGCAGTGGTGGACTCTATAATGCTTCTCCAGTGTGGCTGACATGTCTGGGTGATTCACATCCAAAATGATATGAGGCAGTGCGGCTCTTTACACACGAGAGATGAATCCTAGGCTGAGACTTCCTGGGATCTGAATTGTTTCTAAAGCCAGAGATGAGGGGTTGAAGGGGAAGGTGACAGGGAAGATGTGCTTGGCATCCATTAGCAGCTGAGGGGCGTCCTTCCGGTCCCTTAGGCGCAACTGTGGGAAAATAGACAAACAAGCATTTCACATCAAAGTATTTCAATATTTTACTGGCTATACACATTCAGAGTAGGCACAACAGTCCTGTGACTTAAGGTGCAACTGAAAGGTGGAAGGATTTTTACCTTAATGCATTTTCTACAATAAAGTGATATTAAAGGTTTGGTTTTTTTACATTTTTTAATAACAAAAGCATGGTATACCTACCTGCTCTTTGCAATGGTTTTGCACAGAGCAGGCCCGATCCTCCTTTCCTTGGGTCCTCCGCTGGCACTCCTGGACCCTCCCTCCTGCCTAGTGCTCACAAAGTGAGCAGCTTGATATGGGGGCACTGGAGCAGGCTTGCTCCCGATCCGCTGCTCTGTATGTCCATTCACACATGGAGAGCGGCTCGGCCCTGCCTCCCACTCTCTCCATATTAGCTCAATGGCTGTGAATGACACTAGCGGGAATCAATCGCTATTGCTGTGTCAGCCAATGAAGGAGAGGCCTGGGAGAGCCATTGCTCGTGTGCACATCGCTGGTTCGAGATGGGGCTCAGGTACATTTAGGGATGAGCTGGGGCTGCTGCTGTACGTTGGTGGTTTTTTTACCTTCATGCATAGAATGAAGCCTTTACAACCACTTTAAGGTAAAAAAAAAACCTTCTGCCTGCAGCTTCCCACTCCCCCTCCCCAGTCCCCCCCTTTTACTTTCCAGAGTCCAACCTAGATCCAGTGATGTGCACGTGAGCAAAGGCTCGCTCTGCTCTCTCCCTCCTCATTGGCTCAGAGACAGCAGCAGTAGCCACTGACAGAGTGGGCTCGGGAGCAAGCATGCACAAGTGCCCCCATTGAAGTGGCTTGCAATGGGGGCACTCTCTGGGAGTTTGAGCCAGGAGCACCAGCAAGGTACCCCAGAAGAGGAGGATCGGGGCTGCTCTGTGCAAAGCCACTGCAAAGAGCAGGCAAGCACGACATGTTTGTTATTTTAATAAAGGGAAAAAAAAAAAAAAAAAAAAAGAGCATTTACAATCACTTTAAAGACTGATCAGGCAGGGTCTTTGTTGCAGAAGAGACATGCAATGTCTCTTCTGCAATAAAACAAATGTACCTGCCTGTCCACAGTTTTCTTTGGCATGCACACAAGGCAGGCAAGCGCAGCTCAATTTACATTCTGAAACAGCACCTGTGTGCCAGGATGACCGATCTCCTGCACATCCGCAGAAGCATTATCATCCTGCACCAGCCAATGAAGACGACTGCAGCCTCGCACCTGGAGGAAGCCGGGGAGAAGATGTCTGCAGTTCCATTTTAAGCTTGCCATATACAAGTAGAGTTTTGTTCAAAAATGTTTTGTTTTAGGAATGTTCATTCAATTTTCTAATCCGCTAGCTCAGGCTTTCAGTGGCTCAGCCAGCTGACAGTCAGCAATCTATGTGGATCCTGACTGTAAAGTTGGAATCTTTCCAAAGCCTGGACCGGCTCAGTGACGTCGGCCAACAGTAAGCACTCCTGCGACTCACAACAGAAGTAGGGCCAAAAGAGCTTTGACCCTACTTCTCCTTTCAGCTTTCCAATAAAAACAAAGCTACTGGGCAAAAACATAATGTGACTGTCCAACCAGATTCCGTGCAAGTTTATTGCATCACAGTGCAAGCCTGTATACCCCGGAGACACTGGCCACTCGATTGAACCACAATTCTCATTCATTCTGACCGAGCCTTATACAAGTCCATCACCTTCCCCAACCAAAGTGGTGCATTCATTTTATAGTTTCTACATTAGGTACAATATATAGGTACAGGAATTTTCAGTGACAATAAAATTGAAAAAATATAACAACCAAAACTTGAATATCGCACCAACAAAAACTCTTCACACCAAGAATTTATTTTCTTCTATTTTTACAAAGTTAAAAAAATGCCAATATACTCTTAACTTTACCACTGACACTGTCTTTGGCTGTATCATACATATATGTGTATATAATTCACATACCATTTGTATATGTACTGTATTGCCAAAAGTATTGGGCCAGCCCTCCAAATCATTGGATTCAGGTGTTCCAATCACCTCCATGACCACAAGTGTATAAAATCAAGCACCTAAGCATGCAGACTGCTTCTACAAACATTTGTGAAAGAATGGGTCGCTCTCAGGAGCTCAATGAATTCAAGCGTGGCACTGTGATAGGTTGCCACCTGTGCAATAAGTCCATCCGTGAAATTTCCTTGCTACTTAATATTTCACAGTCAACTGTTAGTGGGATTATAACAAAGTGGAAGCAACTGGGAGCAACAGCAACTCAGCCACAAAGTTGTAGGCCACGTAAAATGAGAGTGGGGTCAATGCATAGTGCGCAGAAGTCGCCATCTGTCTGCAGAGTCAATAGTTAAAGACCTTCAAACTTCATGCGGTCTTCAGATTAGCACAACAGTGCATAGAGAGCTTCATGGAATGGGTTTCCATGGCCGAGCAGCTGCATCCAAGCCTTTCATCACCAAGTGCAATGCAAAGCATTGGATCCAGTGGTGTAAAGCATGCTGCCACTGGACTCTAGAGCAGTGGAGACATGTTCTTTGGAGTGATGAATCACGCTTCTCTGTCTGGCAATCTGATGGACATGTCTGGGTTTGGCAGGAAAATGATACTTGCCTGACTGCATTGTGCCAACTGTAAAGTTTGGTGGAGGGGGGATTATGGTGTGGGGTTGTTTTTCAGGGGTTGGACTTGGCCCCTTAGTTCCAGTGAAGGAAACTCTTAAGGTGTCAGCATACCAAGACATTTTGGACAATTTCATGCTCTCAACTTTATGGGAACAGTTTGGGGATGGCCCCTTCCTGTTCCAACATGACTGCGCACCAGTGCACAAAGCAAGGTCCATAAAGACATGGATGAGCGAGTTTGGGGTGGAGGAACTTGACTGGTCTGCACAGAGTCCTGACCTCAACCCAATAGAACACCTTTTGGATGAATTAGTGTGGAGACTGTGAGCCAGGCCTTCTCGCCCGACATCAGTGCCAGACCTCACAATTGTGCTTCTGGAAGAATGATCAAACATTCCCATAGACACACTCCTAAACCTTGTGGACAGCCTTCCCAGAAGAGTTGAAGCTGTTATAGCTGCAAAGGGCGGGGCCAACTCAATATTGAACCATACGGACTAAGACCGGGATACTCTTCAAGTTCATGTGTGTGTAAAGGCAGGCGCCCCAATACTTTTGGCAAAATAGTGTATGTCTTACCAGGTGGTCTGTGTACAACCACAACTTATATTAATAATCTGTACACTTGGGCTGCTTTCACACATTTGTTTTTCTTCCGTTTTTGTGTTAAAAAAAACAGAAGAAAAATGCATGACCATTAAATCCTATGGAACTCTTTGAAAACAAACACATTGAAAAACGCAACAGACCGGCAAATGACAAAAGTCCTGCTTGCTGCATTTTTGGTGCATGCTTGGTGTGGTAATAAAAAAAAAAGGAACAAAATGCACCAACCCCCCCCCCCATTGCAGTAAATGGAAAATGCATAAAAAATGCACCACAGTTGTGTTCTAAAGTCACTTTTTTTTCACAGGTGCAAAATGCGGCAAAGACGCAAATATCCATTTTTACAGTGTTTTTGAAAGGGAGCAATGTGAAAGTAGCCTTATTACCAATACAAATGTATGTGTTGTTTTACTGCCTATTAATAAAGAGGTTTCCTATTTTCCTTGTTATCCATTTATGACTGCATATCCAACACAAAAATGGCAATACAAACATACTAGTAATTTATGCAGAGGTCACAAATCATAGTCAAGTGTATCAAAACATGTAGAAGATATGTCCTATGACCAAACAAAAAACATACTGTACCTGTATGTTGCGTATAAACGATACCAATACCCTTTCTTCAAACTCATTTACAGGGGTATAGAGATTCAACACCTTCACAATCTGTAAAAAGACAATATTTTGCAGTTTAGTTTTTTTTAAAACCATAAGGAAATTTTACCAGTGGTCATTTAAGAGAATGGCATGCTTACAACTAGTTTGGGGGAAAGGCCCTTTTCTGTTCCAGCATTACTGTATCTCTGCACACAAAACCAGTTCCAGAAATAAAGTTCTATGTGGAGGAACCTAAACCTCTGTCAAGCTCCTGCTGCTTAACGAGCAGCTCTTTTCTTTGAGTACTCAGAAGCTGTTCAGCTGTCGGTTAATTACCAGCCACTCGTCTCCAGAGACTCACCTGGATAATGATATCTGCCTCATTAGTCCAGCCTACAGCCAGCCCTTTTTGCTTTTTTTTAACAGCTTAGTTCCAGTGTGTTTCTGTGTACAACTTGGTCTGGCTGACTTCTCTTCCAATTCCTGTTCCTGATTTTTGCTCCCATCTACACTGACATCTGGTTTCCTGACCCTGGCTTGTCTGATTACCCGCTCTAGCATCCAAACCCTAGCTTCTGTTTTGACTATGTTCCTGAACTGTTATTTTTGCTATTTCATTAAAGGTGTGATTTTAACTGCACTTTCTGTCTCTGCGTGGTTTATGATTCCTGACAACCTCACACACAGCCCTGACTTCAACACTGCTGAAAAACCTTCCGGATCACTTGGAATGTCATTTTTGAGACACTCTTGTCCAACATTAGTAGCTGACCTGACAAATGTTTTAGCTGAATGGGAAAAGCCCAGGGGAGAGCAGACTGTTAAAATTGCAAAAGAGAACGCAGGGTGAAACTCACTATTAATGTATATAGTTTTGGCATGGACTGTCCAACAAGCTTACATACTGTAGATATACAGTATAATCCATATTACATTGCATATATTATGAAAACCAGCAAAAAAGACTTAGAAAACGAAGAAATAACATGACTATTATGATCAGTTGATAAATCGCTGGCTGTGTAAGAGGTTTAGCTACTTGACACCAATTTGCAGCTGGTCATTAAGGTACAAAGCACAGTGACCACTTGGCATACATCAACCTACATGGCACACTCCTATGGAGTTGGCTTAAATCCTCACAGTCAGCAGTCACTTTACCTGAGCAGTAGTCAGAGCATTGCACATAGAGCAGATGGCCTCTGCATCTTCATCTGTTTTCTTCTTCACTTGTAGCAACTGAGCAGCCTGAATTAAGGGTTCCAGGGTCTCTTTGGCCCCACTGTTCATCAGATTCTTGTCCCGCAGCCATTCCTCTAATTGGCTTACATTGTACCTGTACAGAGCAACACAAAACATCAGCTGCCTGATCAGAATATGATTGGTCAGTTTCAGTAGAGTCATCTCATTCCTATACGATGCTATGAAACCACACATTTTAGGACAGTCTCCTAAACAGAAGCAACAGATGATCCAATACATAAATGTTATAAATAATTAGGAAAAAAATGACATGAACACCCTCATAATCAGTGTTATACCCAATTCCCTCCTATGCCCAGATGGACACACTTTCGGTAGTTTAAAAACAATAATTGCATGAGTAACACTGTAACATGGTTTAATTAAAACAGTTTCAACAATTTTGCCAGGAATAATTAGAATTGCACAGAATATTTTAAATATCACTAATATGACTTGACAATTCTGTAAAGGGTAACTGCATTAGAGACAATAAACCCATAATTTCCTACGATGACTAACTTGAGTATGGGATATTAGATTTACACTTAGCCTACGCATCTGCTAATGACTATCAACCACTTAGTCTAAATGTAGATAAAAGCCATAATATGTATGATGTTATGGAAACAGTATTAAACTATTACCATAAATGTCAACTCTACCCAAAATACATAACCCCTACATAAGCCTGCTTAACAGTGAGATCACCTGCCAGTGTTGCCTACAACTAACCAATGCAACAGGGCGATTTACTGTACACTATTATTATGGTTGGGTGGTATGATGATGATCTAGCAAGACTATCTCAACCCCCCCCCCCCCCCAAGTTCCCTATAGATACAAGATGGTGGTGCGTGATTCATCCCAACAACATCCAAAAATAACTAAAATGTTGGTTTTGCATGAACTGTAAATAGAGCATAATATATGAACACATAGAATCATCCTAAAACTATTCAGGCAGAATTTAAAGCAAAAGCTAAATACACCACTGCAATAGACTGATAAAATGTGTAATTTTGTTATCTCTTCACAGCTCCTATACTTAAACTAGCATATTCACTAGGTTTACTGACCTTTCAAGAGGTGTTATTCACTCTTCTTTAATGAATCATTAACCTTAACGTAGAGATGGAAAGACACAGCCTTTCTTGGAAAGCTATTAAGGCAAACGGCAATTTACCAATAAGGCAGATCCTGGCCTTAGCCTTCTATACTCTCCACACTCTGGTGGCTTCTATAGTAACCATGCTGGTGTGATTAGCAGGTAGTATGAATTATGTGACAACCAGCAAATACTACTAGTTAATTGCGGGCATACAGTGCACACTATTTCTGAAAACTCAGGCTACTGATCTGTGCATGCTTAAAGCAAAACTGTAAGAAGAACATATCGGCTTTACCGAACTTCTCCTAAACATGCTACCTCCCTGGCAGTCTGCTTTCAATTGTTTTAAAGTGTCACTAAGCCCTGGTTCAGACCGGTGCAACTTGTCATGTGATTTGACAGTTGCACCCTATTGTCGGCAATGGAAATGTTCAAATTGGTGCAACGAAGTCACACTGATTTTGAAAATAGTTCCTGCACTATTTTCGGCAATTTCAGGTGCAACTTGCATAGACATCTTTACATGAAGTTGCACAGATGTCAGGCAAGCCGCACCTGAAATTGCACTGACCTGCGGCTTTGAAACCACGCTACTTCAAGTGAAGTAGCGTGATTTCAAAATTGCATTCAGCGTGAACCAGGGCTAAACCCCAATATTAAAATACATGTGCAATCCTATATTTAAACCGTAATCTCCAGTGATTGTGCTCTGCCCAGCAAACTGCTGAATCAGTCTTTCCAAACTTCTAGTTTTAGGCTTGGAGCAGTGCAATAATCATCATGGCCATGTGCACTATCGGCCTCAGACTACATATCCCATGGTGCTGTGTACTGGTATTCACTAGTTTAGTGTGCACTTATCCTCATTAGCTATGCTGGTACCTCCTACAAGTGACGGCAATGGAGACCTGTCAAACAGAATGTCTATCATGGTATGAGTATTTGATTAGTTATACTACATACCTAGACAAAGATTGCAGGACAGGGCCAAATACCGAAGGTGTTGCACTGTACTGGAGCAGCTGTCAGTCAGCTAAACCATGAGCACTGCAGCATGGGCAGGGCTGACAGAGAATCAGCTAGCTGACTTGCTTTTCATAGGTTTTAGGTGTTGGAGCTTGCTGTGTCAGAACATATTATATGTTCATAAAAAGTGCAGTAGCAATATTTTATAACGTAAGTTCTGCACACAGGAAAATTCATGGGGGGAAAAAATATAATGCAAAGTTTGTGTAACGCGAGTTTAGTTACACTGTAAGCATGCGACAAGTAAATCAGCTGTTTGGGTCAACAACTCAAAGTATTAAAGTCTCAACATCAGAATGACAGCCAGGAGACTAGCCATTTCAGGAGCAGATATGAGCAATGGCAACCTTTATACTGTCCCAATATTGTTTTTTTTTGAAGCACAGTGCAACAGCACTGTCAGACAGGGAGAGGCATTGCTGTAGTGTTAGTATCACAGGCACTGCAGCACCACTTCTCCCTGACAGCAGCAGCTCAGAGCTAAAGAGAGACTCCTCCTCGGCTCCAGTCACATGACACCACCGATGAGAGGACTTTCCTCACTCTGAACTGCCTCTTGATCTGGTAAGGAGATCTGCACCAAAGGGGAGTCTGTACTCTGGGGACCTGTACTGAAGGGTCGGCAGGGAAGGGGCATCTTTACTGGGGGGCATCTGGATCGGGGGGTTCCATACTGAAGGGTTAGGCTGGGAGGGGGGGGTCTGTATATGGGTTGATGGGCTGGGTTGAGATTTGTACTGTAGGATATATGGGCTTGGGGGGATAGAGATTCATACTGGCAGGAGGGGGTAATTTTGTATGGTATTTTGTGCTGTGGCCTGTGCGTTACACACTCTATGTTACGCACTCCTGAGCCCCGCACTCTCTATACCACAAACTCCTGAGGCCCTGCATGCTCTATTATGAACTCCTGAGCCCTGCACTATGTTACGCACTCCTAAACCCTGCAATCTCTGTTATGAACTCCTAAACCCTGCACTCTCTCGGTTATGAACTCCTAAACCCTGCAGTCTCTATGTTATGCACTCCTAAACCCCGCACTCTCTCTGTTATGAACTCCTAAAACCCTGGACTCTCTGTTACGCACTTCTAAACCCTGCAGTCTCTGTTATGAACTCCTTATTTCTGCACTCTGTTATGAACTCCTAAACCCTGCACTCTCTATGTTATGCACTGCTAAACCCTGCATTCTCTCTGTTATGAACTTCTAAAACCATGGACTCTCTGTTACGCACTTCTAAACCCTGCAGTCTCTGTTATGAACTCCTTATTTCTGCACTCTGTTATGCACTCCTAAACCCTGCATTCTCTCTGTTATGAACTTCTAAAACCATGGACTCTCTGTTACGCACTCCTAAACCCTGCAATCTCTGTTATGAACGCCTTATTTCTGCACTCTGTTATGAACTCCTAAACCCTGCACTCTCTCTGTTATGAACTCCTAAACCCTGCACTCTCTCTGTTATGAACTCCTTATTCTTGTACTCTCTCTGTTATGAAGTCCTAAACCCTGGACTCTCTATGTTATGAACTCCTAAAACACCGCACTCTCTCTGTTACACACTCCTGAACCCTACACTCTCTATGTTATGAACTCCTTATTCTTGCACTCTCTCTGTTATGAACTCCTTATTCTTGCACTCTCTCTGTTATGCACTCCTAAACCCTGGACTCTCTCACTCCTGATACTCCTATATACAGTGAGTAGGCTCAGGTTTTATGTAACAATGGCTCCCCCCAATGTTCGTGCAATTTGGCCACACCCACAATTTACTGCTTTATTCCTTTAGTTGTTTTTGTGTGTATGTGGGGATGAGGGTTGGCAGCGTGTTGGAAAATGATTGGCCCTGGGTACTAGATAAGTCATTGAACTATACTCTTAAATCTGCAAACTATATCACATTTGGATCATTGTTACCTGATCTGCATCCCTTTGCTCCATGAACACATGTCCTTTCGGAGCAACAGGTTGTTGAGGGTGACCGCACCGATAATGTAGAACATCTGCTTCACCACCTGCTTGATGAGCTCTGGATCCATGCCATGTTGGCACATTATTGAGTGGAAAGTGTTCAGCTGCCTTACTATGGAATCCAAGGTATATGTCCCTTCATCAGCTATACTGGATGTCCTCTTCCGCAGACCAGTAGGCTTCACCCCTGATACACCCTGAATAGTTTCATGCTCCAGCATTCCTGAAACTAAAGGGCATACAGAGCAATGTTGAGCAAAAAATGACTTGTAAATCTATTTCATTGAAAGCTTATAAAGGAAAACTGTGATACAAGCAAGGGTGATAGAGGAAAGTATGTTCTGGACAGGTAATCACAATGTGTCACAACAGTATTATTATGGAACCCGATATAAGGCAGGGCAGAAATATACAAGAATGAGATATACACATTTTGGGCACATCATATACGTAAAGATATACGGTCACACAGCAGACATATGGGTATGGTTCACTGCAGACATAGGATGACAGATACAGGCGGCAAATATCTGTGTACCATTGGGTGGGGAGGAAGGGTGGAGGATGGCTCTGCCAGCTTTCCAGTCTTTTCTGACAAATTACAATGTAAAAATGAATGTGCACAGAAGGAATGTTGGCCCTGTGTATGCATAGCTCAGTGCTTTGCTCAGTGGACAGAAGTTTCCCATTGGAAGAACAGGTTCACCTTTGCCAGTTTGGTATTGGGAGCTCTATAAATCCCTCATTACTCACCAATCATCGGCTGCAAGATGTTTTCCAGCACTCGGACAAGCTGCTGGTAAATCTGGATGGCCAGGTCGCTCAACACTTGCCTATATTCAGCAAGGTCGAAGTTTGTTAGACAATGTTCATTCTGCCTGGTTGTGTTGTGCTTCATAAATGACTGTGAAGAAACAATATCATGCTGATCCGAATGCTTCCATTAAACAATCTCAGCTCATATCTATAGAAATTTTATTTCAACTTTCATAATACATGTATATGACAGCTATAACTTGAAACTTAATCCAGATATTAGCCCAAAACAAAAGTTACTACGTGCGCATGGATGGCTTGATTGAAGAAAGTCATGACTCACGGTACATGAACCAGACTGTTGCATGCCATCGTCAAGCCTCCTACACACAGTCACTAAGGTGCTGTTAGATTCTTCTATTATTGCTGATCTATTCAGATTTGTGAAAGATATCTCATATCTGAAAATGTTTCTGAAATACATATCAGCATATGCAAACTTTTATACCAGAATCCACCCACAATATCCGCGTTACACAAATCTGTGGTCACAATCTAGGAATCCTCATTTTGTAAAAACAGACAATTCCTTTAAGAACAGTGCAGTAGCAGGAAGCTGTTCTACTTTAAATAAATGAAATTAAATGTTTAAGTACGTGTTTATAAAAATAAACATCCATGCTGACCTGTATGCTGCAGCTGTCTCATATTGGATCCAAGTCTTTGTTCACACCAATGCAATTTGTCATGCAATCTGACAGTTCAAAATCGCACAAGTCACACCCTAAATTTTGCAATGGAACTGTTCAAATTGTTGCGACTCAAGTTGTAGCGACCTTGAACAGGGTTCCTGCACTAATTTTCTGCGATTTCATTGCAACTTGCATTGACTTCTGTTATTTGGAGTTGTAATGAAATTGGAGATCCAAATTTCACTGATCTGTGGCTTTGAAATCGTGCTGAGGTAGCGTGATTTCAAAGCTGCACTGGTGTGAACAAGGGCTAAAACCAAGAACTCAGCAATTACATAATTCAGTTCTTGGTCTGTTTAGAGTGGAGAGCAGTGACTGTCAGTCACCTCTCTCTGCTCTGCCTCTCCAGTGCTCACTGCTATGAGCACGAGAAGGGGGCAGGCACAGCTGGCTCTGGCTCCCAAATGTGCGGTGAGAGTCGGAGCCAACTGTCAATCAGGCAGCCGGGTTGATCCAGACAATATTGTCAGGATCCTTCCAAAGTCTGGAGCTGCCCTGGGAAACAGGAAAAAAGCAAGTGCAGTCCTGTGACCCATAACAGAAATATGGCTAAAAAAGCTTTGGCAATACTTTTTTAAAAACAAAAATACCAAAAGTACTCAGCACAAGAGATTTGTATCCAAAAGTCTAAAAGAGCTCTACAACATTTTTTTATAGCACCAATAAGACCAGGCAGAACAAGTGACATACATTACTCCATCTTAGCTATGTTTCAGACAGAAAGACCCTGGATATGTCTACAGGGGTAAAGCCATTACACGTGGCAAATGAGAGCTGTGCTATTTGCTCTAATGAGATTTATTTAAAATGTTTAACTGTTTTTTTTAAGATAAATTCAAGTGATGTAAATGCTTGAATCCATCTGCCTCTTATAAGCTACTACACAGCAGCACTGGAAAAGGGAAGGTCAATACTGCGTGCACATGTGCTGACAGGGAACATGCTGATTTGGGGAGGGAGAAAAGCGATGGTGATCTCATCAGGCCGCTGCTATTTCACTATCCACAGTCACAGGCTGGAGACAAAGTGATGACCTAGTTTTTTCATTTAATACAGTACTGTGCTGTCTGGAAGGGTTGTGTAAATTTCAGGACTGGCAACATGTTACAAATTCTTTGGCAGGTAAAACAAATCACAGTATGTATTTCAGCTGTAAATTAACTTCTTGCCTGGAGTTCAGCACAAAAGCAAGTTTTAGTCTAAGTTCACATTCGCCTGAATGATAAAACGCAGCGTTTTACTATGCAGGCTAATGTCAAGTCAGCTCCAGCAGAGAGCTGTGCGTTTTACTATGCAGGCTAATATCAAGTCAGCTCCAGCAGAGAGCTGTGCAATGTGTATTTTTCTGTGTTTTTTTTTTTTTCAACTTTACTTTGGTGTGTCACATTGTGACACTTTATTCATGTGAATATAATGCAGCATGGTGCGTTGTGTTGCTGTGCAGTGACATCCAGTGCCATTCAGCAAATGCAAAGCACATCACATCAGCATTTTGTGATTGTTTTCTATGTGCTCCAGCGGTGACCTGCATTTATGTAGTGTGGAAAAACGCAGGTCACTGCCCATAGTATGAATGGACTCTTAAGATAATTTGTTCTCAAATGACTGCAAGGTTTACATTACACATTAGGCAAACTATTTTTTACATGGCTACTGTAAGTAATATTTATGGTTTTGTTTGGAGGGGATACACAGAATCACGACTCATCTAACATCTATTAAAACCAGAGTGGTCTTAAGATCTTGCCTCCCATGTAACGCATATGTGTGGTGGCAGAGGAGGTGGGCTTTTATGTCCACAAGCTGCACATATGCATCCAGCGGCAGCAAAGGTTTTTGTGCTAACATCACGTGCTCACTGAACACTTTCAGCACAGTGACCGAGCTGTCATAGACAGCTCCTGTTCTCTAGAAATGCTTGGGAGCCGACAGGTCATGTGACCACTGTGACAGCCAATCACAGTGGTCACATGATTGGGCAGTCTTTCCCGTCCCCCTAGACGTAAAGAACCTGTTGAAGGTACGCTGGGGCTGGGCAGGAAGGAATAAGGGAAGGACAGACAGAACATTTGGGAATGAAGTACCTCTTCTCCACTGTACTGCTTCAAGCAATGGAGGAATCGACAGGTGTTGGAAAGCCAGAAGGACACGGTTTCAAAATCATCTCCTCTTTTCTGTGTAAGAGAAACAAACAAATATATCAAGCTTCATTCAAACACAAGATTCAATAATTGTATCCAACCAACTTGAATAATTAGGTGCTTTATATTCACAAATACATCAAGAAGTAATTATATGTGTGACAATGTGAGAATAGTGGATATGGTGGAAGCCAAATGATTACAGTGATAAGGTTGACCTCCCACTTGGCTTCAATAATTTACAATCACATCAAACATTCTACAATTTGTGGAAATCCCGCTTCCTCGAGATGAATTCATAAGTCCTAAGGAAGAGGAGATTTACAAGAAACGCATAAAAGTTTATAGATGGCTGTCATTTCTGACAATATGTGAACTGCCTAAAGCCATGATGGCCATGAAACAAAACAAAAGAATAGACTGTCAATTTATTTCTGATACGTGTTAGATTTTTTTAAGGATGATCTATGTTCACATTAAAAAAAATATTAAAATTTTGTAAACATCCTTTTGTGGATCACGTTGATGTGATAATAGCTGACAATTAAACTGTTAAAAATCTTGGTGAATCAAATGAAAAGGTGGCGCTATACACGCTGACAATTACAGTAGTAACTGTATGCAATATTGGCACAAAATTTTCAATATTAAACTGTGAAATAAAAATATATTCTGTGCGTACACTTAATTCAAATGTCCATAGTCCTTAAAAATTTGCCAAATTTTGTGTTTTTCTTCTCCTCCACCACTGTGAAAACTCACGAGGACACCGTATAGGCGAAACGCGTAGAGACGGGACTTCTGGTTGTCACTTCCAATTCCGGTGAGAAGAGTTTTTGGTAATTGGAGTGCACATCGGCTCTAGGTGTGAGCAGAGTGGCAGTGCTTCTGAATGAATACATTTGGTGCCGGTTGCTTTGGTGCCATGCTGGGCACATGAAAACGAGTGAAATATTTCATCATGTTGAGTATTTTGTGAGAATACTGTACACAGTTACTACTGCAACTGTTAGCGTGTATTGCGCCACCTTTTCATTTGATTCACAACGTATATAAAAGAGTAAGAGTACATCTTTAATGGGGTAGCTGATATTTTACACAAGGGGTGATTCCATTTAGGATCACAAGGCCCATTGTTATTTCCCTAAAAATCTTTGGTATTATGAGTAGGAAAGCATTTATGAATAGAATCCTGCTATAGCAATCTCAACAACTTAAATGCTGAACCTGGCACTTTATTTTATTTCTGTTTATACTCACAAAAACATTTTGTAGCAATTTCACCTGTGAGTAAAACATAATTTCAGAATAAATTGTTGCTAAAACCTATTGAACTGTTCGAACCCACTATACACTATTCAAGGTTTGATCATGTCTGGGACCCTTGGTATAGATACCTCCAACTTCCAGCTGACTGAAGTGTGCGGGCAGGAGGAGTGGGTCTTCGGGTGGACCCTCTGTTCTTTTTTTCTTTCCTGTTCTCTCCTTTCTCTTCTTTGATTCTACTTAGTTGCTATTACACAGAGCATCTCGTGTACCCATGACCTACGTTGGTTGGCCGGTGGGTTGTAGAGAAGTAGAGATATTTTCCGTTTTCTGAGTCCCCTACGTAGAGCTGTTATATGCTCTAACAGAGTGACTTTTTGCTATGTTGTAATTAAATTCTTCTACTTTTGATCTTTGGTGAATGTCGATGATGTCTTGGCGTAATACCTTGATCTCTCCACTTTTTATCATTTGCATTTTGATACATTCTACCTGCATTGTGGGCCTCTTACTATGTCTTTGATATTGCAGTGTGTTTAATTTTGTGTATTTCTTGGAAAACGTTTAATAAACATATTGAAACAGAACCTAGACAGTAATGAATTACAGAAGAACAGACAACCAGTCTGTAATAACACCTAAAAGAGTTAAACGGCACTGAGTAACTTCAGACTAGGCAGATTTGGCAGGCGTGTGCTGTATACCCATGCCCATTGTTCAGTAGTGGAAAGAAGCCATCATGCATAACGTGTCATTTCTGCAGAAGTCAATGAGACAGTAGATTTCAGCTCCAAGTCATAGCTTGTCTCACTTCCTGTAGCTGTGGACACGCAGAACTGTGCTCAGTCTGCATACCGAGTTCATCCCAAGACACATAACCAGACCTGCCGACAGCCAAACTGCACATGCAGTAAAAAAGCAGATTTATAGTAAATTGTAAATCATCAACGCAGTATATGGCTTTAAATAAGTCCATTGAACACTAAAACATCATGTGACTTAATGACATGTTCCACTGTGTTATTTCATTAACCATTTAGTGGACTGGAACATGGTTTAGATGAAAACAACCAGCCTATCTGAACCTTTTTAATATGGAGGACCCATTGAACTAACTTTCTGGGCTCAGGGAGCCCCTGCTAATCATTGCTATATCTACATCATATAGCACTCAGTAGGTCAGTAGGTAGAATCCCCCTTTTAGATACCTAAAAAGATTATTGGTGTCAGCGGTTACTAAGAAGCAGACATTTTTATTGCTCATGGAACCCCTAGCAACTTCTGGAGGAACCCTAGGACTCCAATGTGCACCACATATAAATGCATGTGAAGATTTTTCAATAGTGCTATTCATACTATGCCATTACTTGCATTTAGTTGCAGTCACTGTAGCTGTGTTTAGAGAAAACAAAATTCTGTGCCTCTAGAATCCAATTAGAAACTCTAAGGCCCCTTTCACCTTCCATTATCCTCTATGGAGCGGCAGTTGTGATTGGATATGTGTCCGTTTACACCAACCTACATCCGATCCAATCTGCTAAAAACATACGGATTGGGATCTGCTCCCCATCTGTCTAGCGGACCAGATCGGATGGCAGTCAGGTATAAAACGGACAGACTGTCCATTTACATCCGACCGCCCATAGAGGAGAATGATTTGAGTCTGTGTCCACTCTACATAAGTGTAGCGGACATGGACCAGTGGACACATTCCACACTGAGCAAGTGCACTCCTGCCAGGGTCCTCCCCTTTTGGAGGGGCTTAAGGCTCTATGCACAATGGGCGTTTAGCCCTAGTGGATGGGTCAATGGTGTTTAGGTGCGAGCAGAGGGCACAGATGCACTGTCCAGCCAACTTGCTGGCAGCCCATGAAACGCCATGAGAGGCTGACAACTGCTGGGGCTGGAAAGGGCTTAACAATGAACCTAGCAATACAAAGACAGCTTGAATTCCCGGCATTCATCCCTGAGCACACACTGCCCTAAACATTAGTACCCGCTCCACCCCATCCAGCTGCAACAGCTACCAGCTTCTCATAGATTTTGACAGGCTGCCGGACAAACTGCTAGCAGCTGGGTTGGATGGTACACCTGTGCCCTTTGCCTGCAGCTATATGCCAGAGGCCCATGCACAGGGAATAAACGCCCATTATGCAGGAGGCCTGAACGTGGCTAAATGGAAGAAAAGAAGTCTAAATGCAACTAAAGGCAGCTAAACCTGCTTAGGGCTATATTCACAGGGGCAGCCATGGGTGCAAAGTTTGCTGTATTCAAAGGTGGCTAACATTGATGTTGGATGCAGCATCACTCTATGCTATGGCTGTATAAAAATCGGGCGATTAGCTGTGGCCATCTTTCTGCAGAAATGCAGACTCTGGATGTATACTGTCTGTGTTTACGGTTGGGTCGCAGGCACAATTCACATGTAACCACTCAGATAAATGGTTATATGAGAACTGTGGTGGGGCCAGCTATTCATTTGTACAGACAGTGGCTGCTATTTGCGCACAGTGTGTGCAGGCAGTGTTTAGAACCGCTGGCGGGAATCTGCTGATTCTGCCTGGTGGCCGACCATGTGAATGTAACCTTAAAATAGGAAAGTCTAAACCCAAAAAAAAGTGATCTGGGAGGCACACAATTTGTTCATACTTCATAAATGACTTCTGTGTTTAGAAAAGGTAAATGCTGGAGTGTCTGTGTAAATGAGGCCTAACACTAATGAGAAATCCTACACTGTGGGTATTGTTTTTTATGTGTTCACTTTCTTATTTTCCAACCGTGTTTTGATTTTAAGTATAAGTCAAACTAACAATACCCTATATATAACAGCAGTAATGTCTGGAATGGATGGACTGATACACTTGCAGCCAATAACTTGCCTATCAATGTGTTCACTGCCAACAGATGAAGTTGTGGAACTTTAAACACATTCTTGTATTATACTTTCTGGTGCAGGTATGATCAGTAGAGCCTTTACATGCCAACAGATCATTGAGGCTCTGGGCCTCAAGAGACTTTGTTTATAGGGGAATTCCATTATTTAGTCCAATATATTTCCAACATTATATGGCCACGGTCTATGCAAAGCAACTATCTCCACCAATAAACAAAACTATAGATCCCACTCGAAAAATATAACAGTAAAGAACTGGATGAGATCTGGGACTATAGCATCCATGAAAAAAGAAGCTGGTAGTTAATCATGAATCACTAAGTGATTACCAGCCTCCTTTTACTGCATCTGACTGCTAGATGCACAGAATTGTAGTTTAATCTTTACTACACCAAGAGTTTCATATGAGCAAATATTACATTTGTCAAACCCAAGGTGATTAGTTCACCTGAGGACATCATTGGAAGTGGTAACCTCTATTGTCAAACTTCTGGTTATACTAGGAGGCATCAATTATATTGACTGGTATATATACTTTAAAGCCTGCAAGATGTACACAGCTTGTCAAATTGTTCACCCTCTGGAGGAGTTAAATATCAGATATTTTGCTTACAAAGTTACCATGTGGATTACAATTTTACTAGTGTAGTGACAGTGTTTGAGGAAGCTGCTGGTTGGTATACATATTCCACTT
This sequence comes from Staurois parvus, assembly GCF_062004578.1. Lineage (NCBI taxonomy): Eukaryota > Metazoa > Chordata > Amphibia > Anura > Ranidae > Staurois > Staurois parvus. The sequence goes on along the minus strand of NW_028318181.1, from coordinate 360,460 downwards.
TGGATGTACTATTATGTATTACCAATAGAGATGTACTTTGGATTAAAGTACATGGGAACCATCACCATTTAAAACACCTCATGCAGTTTAAAATAGAAATGAAAAGCAAAACATTTGTGTATACACATAAAACCATTCTAAATACCATTTCCCCCCTTTTTCCTTTAGTTATCACATACCCTCTGTTCTCAGCTTCCTATGGAGCTCAGAGAACTGGGCGAGGAGAAACAACAGTACACTGGTCTTCGCAATGAATGGCTGTGCGAGGGGGACTGAGTTCTCAGCACAACTGGGAAACTGCTGCTGAGCTCTTATGCCCAGCATGGTCATTTTTTAACAGGAAACAGAGGGACTGGCAGGATAACCAGGTATTTTACATTAAGGAAGCAATACAAGGAGAACAGGATACTTTTTCGTACAAGTACATGGTACAACAGGCACATAAATTGGAAAAATTTCAGGTTTCAAATTTTTACTCTACCAGATGTTATATAGTCCTTATAAATGGTGGACCATGAATATATAAAAGACATTAGTTTAATACCTACTGGAAAGGTCTAACCAGTATTCTGTAAGGTATTATTTTTTTGAACTTTATTACAAAGATTGTTCCCTTCTTTCATTCTTATTAAGGTTTTATGTTCCTCGGGGTACAAGGTGTATAAAAAATGTTGTCCCATCTTCCTATGTACTGCCCCAGGCCAGCTGTGAGGTTGGACAGGACATCCATCCTCTCTTTGTGGCTCTCCGACAATGTAGTTAGCAAGAAGAAAGCTGCTTTGATAGGTGGCACTTTTCTCCATTTCCAAGCACTTGCCAGCTTGCATGAAATATTTTAGCTGACAAGCCCCTCCCTATCTGGATTCCTCATAAGACGCTTGTCTTGGGCAAAGGGGAGAAAAGCAGCACTTTTCCTGGGCAAGAGGAAAAAAGCGCTTCTTATCAAAGCAGCCGTCTCCTTGCGAGCTGTGTTGCTGGATGGCAGTTAAGGGAGGAGTGGGTGCCCTGTCCGACCTTACAGGTATCCTTTGATGGTACATAGGAAGAAAGGACAAAGAGCTCCGGAGAACAGAACACATTCATAAAACCTGAAGGGAGAATTCTCCTTTAATGCAATAAGTAATGTTTATTATTTTAATGTGCTATATTTGGGGCTCCATTACATTTATATGCATGTTTTTGTATGACTAACATTTTAAAAAACTATGCAATTATAAGTTACTTTTTATCAATGTGATATTTAAGGCATTTTTTAAACAACAAACATGTCATACTTACCTGCTCTGAGCAATGGTTTGGCACAGAGCAGCCCCGAACCTCCTCTTCTTGGGTCCCCCGCCAACCCTGGCCCCTCCCTCCTGCCAAGTGCCCCGACAGCAAGCAGCTTGCTATAGGGGCACCCAAGCAGGCTTGCTCCCGAGCCGCTGCTCCGTGTGTCCATTCACATACAGAGCCGTGGCTTCGCCCCTCCCACTCTCTCTTCATTGGCTCACTGGCTGTGGTTAACAGCACAAGGAGCCAATGGCTCCCGCTGCGGTCTTAGCCAATGAGGAGGGAGAGTTCCTGGAGAGCTAAGGCTCTCCTGCACATTGCTGGATCGCGATGGAGTTCAGTTGAGTATTGGGGCTGCTGCACACAGAAGTTTTTTTAACTTCATGCACAGGATGCATGAAGGTAAAAAACCTTGCGCCTTTACAACCACTTTATTAGTTTGAAAAGTGCCTACTATTACTTCAAATATTAGTTTAGGATCAAACAAACCTCCAAAGGAATAAAAATGGACCAGAGAGATCAGATCAGAGGGAATGGACAATTAACTCACCTTCAAGATCTTTTTAATACCGTTAATCGTTGATGTGAGAAGAGAACGAACTTTCTGGTCATCATTGAGGTAATCAGCATGGCGCACACACATAAACAATATATATGCTGGCAATCCTGGAATAAGGTTCACAGCAACACCGCGGGGCTTTAGGTCTGGTAAAGAAATGCAAAGCCATTACAAAAAAATGTATATTTGAAGTTCCTGGTTATTTTCTGCTCATATTCTCACCATTACTGCTCATATTCTTTCCCCACCCCTCTGTCTGCCTATTGAAGCAAAGTGAAATACTTGGTACTCCTGTGTATGAGGTGCATGTAGCTCTCTCCCCTCCTCACAATGCAGTGTTGGGTGGTAAAGCAAGCAAATCATAATTCCCAAGCACTGCCAAGTGGGGTTGGTGAGGTCAGACCAACTTGGAGTTACAAAGGGCTATGTTTCACTTTCCTTTGGCTGCTGAACAGAGTAGAAAGGGAACAAAATTCAGGCTAGTGTAAGCAATGGAGGAGAGTTAAAAAAAAATGTAACTTGCTGAACTACCTTTTCCAATTTTGGGTGGCATGAAATGGTGCAACTATTCGGAGTGATTATTTTGGTGGACAGTTTCAGTTCTAAGCTCTAGACAAAAGATATTAAACCCATATATGGAACATAAGTTGCTCCATTGCAGGAAGCAGATATATAATATTGAGGATGCTATACAAGCTTTATGATGTCTGCATAATTTTACAAATGGCAGAAGTCATACAGAGGTGTACGGTGACCAAACCTAGCTATGTCTGTGGCACAATAACCAACCTTTTCCTCCAGCAATTTAATTAAGGAAGAAGTATGGCCAAAGCTCTTTTGGCTTTACTTCTCCTATGGATTACAGGAGTGCAGTTCGTTTTGCACACCTGTGACCCGTTTTCAGCCAACAATGGGCTAAAGTCTGACATCACTCAACCATTCCAGGCTCTGAAAAGATCGAACCATAAGGTCGGGATTCACCCAGAAGCCTGGACCAACACTTGGGTCAGCCTCACAGCGAACCACTGAGCCAGCCCCTCCCGCCACCTCCACTGCTCATCGCTTCAGTGAGCTGACAGTCATGGCTCTCTGCTCAGAGTGGAGGGGAGAACTGAGCGATCAGCTGTCTTTGATCACTCTGTTCTCACTGCAGAGCCAGTGGGGGAAAGATACACCATAAGATTGATGCTGCATCCACCTAGATGAGTATAAATGTTTATTTTTTTTTTTACAAGTCCAATCTTCTGTTTTAAAATACCAGTCGGTACGGCTCTATATATTTCACCATACATTCAAAATCTAGGTCAGGCTGAGAGCCTTGATTTGTTGATGTACGGTCATGCTTATTGATTAGAATACATAGTAAAAATACATTTGTATATACTTACCCAATATAAGATTTTTTATCAATTTTGGTTCATCATCTTTCTTATACTCCAGCATTCCTTGGAAGTCTTTCTCCTTCCGTGGTATATTGAGCGGACGGATAGGTTCATCCACTATTTGACCAGGAGACACATTCTCCATTTGACCAACTGTAATTCAAATGACAACATGAAATGTGCAAACACTGAACTCAACTACTAACCAGAGGACACGTACAACAAAAGAACAGAGCACACCAGGAAAACCGAAGTCTGGTTGTGTCATGTCCTAAATACCCATTGTAAGGAGTATTGACTTCTCATCTTACTAAGCAAATCATTTTTCCCAGAAGTCTATTGTCATTTTAAAGCCTAACTCCAGCTACTTTTAATTTTTTTTGTTTTGGATAGATAGAAGAAGATTTAAACTTTCTGCCAGGTTCTATGTTATCCTACTGACAGGAAGTGAGGGGAATATGTGACACAGAGACACATAGGGCAATACAAATCTTACACGTCCTCAGGCTATCCAAAAATAAAAAATGACTGAAGTTGGGCTTTAAAATAAATTTAATCTGAATGGCTCCATAAACATAACACTTTTCTTAATCTCTCTCTCACAGAGAGAACCAGCAAGAAAACACCTTAAAATAACTTTCAGCATATAATTTAATGATTTATTTCCAAATCGGCATTCTGTAAACTTAGATTAAAAGTCTGGCTCAATAAAGTCAAGTCTGATTGCTAATGTGTATTTACATGTTCTAAATAGAAGTCATTATTTGCAATAAAGCAACACAGTATTGGTATTCTGGAACTCAGAAATTAATTTTTAGCAAATCACCTACAAAAAGTTAGCTATTGTCTAGCATTGCTATATATTCAGAAGTAAAAAAAAAAAATGTGAAGTACCCTTTATTTCGAGGCCTTACCTGTTCAACAGCAGACCTACAGCTACCATTTTGATCATTACTTTCTTTACACCCCCTTGGCTCTACAGCCTCATTGCAACCTTTGCATAATCTACAGCTTGGAACCTATATGTTATAACACTGATTGGATTGGAACCACGCTACAATTTATAGAGCTAATAAAATTGTATTGATAAAAAAAAACATGTAGAGCAATGCATTAAATTCCAATATCTATATTTACAATGTTGGACTTTATCCGTTTTCCTTTATTCAGCACCTATAAAGTTCTACATTGTAAACATAGATATTGGTCCTTATAGGTAAAAGGGATGCAGTGCATTGAGCAACCATCAGTTCTAATTGAGTATACAGATGTAATGCACGAAAGTGTCATTAAACCCAAAACACTTATTTGTATACATGTCTTTAAGTTCAGTTCCTATACTTGTGTGCATATGCTTATTACCATCCATCTGTTCTTTTTTATTAATACTTGTTTGCCTTGCCATTTCTATGCACTGCTCCATTGTCAGTGACAATGCCATTGCAGGCGATCCTCTGGCCTCTACATTGCCACTCTTATTGCACAAGCTCCCCTTTGTGCCTGTTGGGAAGCCATTCCTTTCCCCATTTCTCCCCATGAAGCTGCCCCCTGTGACTTTTTCTCACATGCGGGGCAGCTTCAGCTGCTTGATTAACATTAGCTCTTTCTCCCCTTCTATCCTACCCGATGACTGGGACTGTGCATTAGACCAAAATCCTCTATTCAAAAAATTATTATTTAAAGTGGAATTTAACTCAGTTTTCAAAAAATTGCTGACAGGTAGGGTTTTTATGACAGAGTACACCCTTTTCGTCTCTTCTGTCTTAAATGCTTCCCTCTGCCTGTCAGATGTCATGTACACTGAGCCACACATGTGCAGCTCAGAATACATTTACAGCACCTGCTCTATGCCACGGTGATGTGTCTCCCGTGTGCATGCATGGCAGTGACGTCTTCACAGCCTGGCCATTCAAACAGCTGAACAGATGGAACGCGCAAGGAAAACTGAGTGAGGATGGAAGCACCTGGGACTAGCAGGAACACTGTCCGTGCAGCGATAGAGGTCACGGTTTGATAGGCAAGTCTGCCATAATGGTGCATACTAGTAAGTTATGGCATAAACCACCTAAGGGCCCCTTAAAAAAAAACAAAAATAAAACGAGTTCATTACATTTTTAAATTAAATTAATTAGTCGTTATTTTAGATAATATTAATGGTTTAAACTTTTATAATTTTTTTTTTATTTAAATTTAGAGTTTTTTTAAATTAAACCATGTGACTCCCAATCAGTGCTGGGCAGTCATGGGAAAACAAAGAAAACTTCCTGCAGTGATTTCTGCAGGCTACGTCAGAGGTTTACTGCTTGCTCTGCCTACCGATCGCACAGTGCAGTGCGGTGCAAAGCAAGCAAATAAAAGTGATTTATAAAGCATAAAATAAAGTCTCCCGAAATATTTTTTTCTTATCAGTTCTACTTACAGTTGCGTATACTGGTATATTCATTTGTCATACATGTGAAAGTCTGGCTGAAAGTTTTATGACACATTAATGAAGCCCAGATCTAAAAAGGCACCATCACCATGACGGAAACCCACAGAGATCTTATTTTCTTTTCCTGCAACACCCACTTATAGAGGGCTAGATCGGAGTTATTAGTATGGAATTTGTATTGAAAATGTTTCTACAGATATTTTTACCACGATAAATGCTGGAACTATTTGACATCTCCTGAAAGAATGTCAGAGCAAAAAAATATACACAGTTAACATAATTCTCAAAAAGGCACATGGGATGAGAAAATCAAGGTAACAGTAGTGGCAGGCTATAAATCTGGATGATGCAAAATCAGATGCAGCATATTACCTTCCAGCTCCCCGATTTTCTTAGCAAATACTTTCAGCTGCTTTTTCAGCTTCCTGACCGTCTTATCCTGCTTCTCAAGTTGCTCCATTAGATCCTGCAGATATTAACATTATCTTAATAAAACAAACACCCTTTTAAACAACATGGCAGGTTTAGCATACAACTTGCTAAGCCAAGGTTAGTGTAGAACAAGACCAGACAGCTAGGTAACAGCGCCACCAATGGGCAGATGTGTGCACTGCATGAATAGTACTAGTGCAGATCTGGGCAGAATTCCCCAATCTTAAGAAATGTACATATCCTCTGCAAGTGTAATGAACCATTCATTTAAATTATGACTTATATAGTCTACTGCTTTTTCAAAGGCAGCACAATAGATCATTTCATCTGTCAGAAAATACACTTGACTCTACAGGTACATATATCATGTTGCAGGTAATGTACCCAACTGATAATTTACAATTAAAAAAAGGCAACAAAAATTGGTATAAAGTATAGTAAACTCCCACATGGCATATATTGCAAATTTGTAGAATTCTGCCCAAAGAACTGGCAACTATAAATTACGAGTTTAAAAACTGTAGGGTAGACAGAAAGTAAATAGAAGGGAGCAACTACAGAAGAGCCATAGCATCCTGGCACAAGAAGCAAAATATAAAATATCAATATGTCCAACATGAAGAAGAATCAGGGGCTGTGAGCAAGGCTTTCCTTTCTCGGTAAAAAAAAAAATCCAGTGGGGTAATAATGCTCAGTGCTAGGAGCTCCCCCCAGGGTTCCCATTTCATGGGCTGTGCAGTATGAGACAGGGCACTCGGAACCAAAACACCAAAGTACTGTTCAATAATCCAGATACAGTTTTATTCCAGTAAGGGTCAAATGGACAATAAAAGGAGTATTCAATGCATTTGAGAGGTCCCACTTCATCGGGGCTTCCAAAAGGAAACATTGGGGAAGATTCCCTAAAACCGGTGTATACTCAGAATCTGGTGCAGCTCTGCATGGTAGCCAAATAGCTTCTGATTTCAGCTTGTTCAGTTAAGCTTTGACAATAAAACCTGGAAGCTGATTGGTTTCTATGCAGAGCTGTACTAGATTTTGCAAGCTCCAGTTTTAGTAAATCTCCCCCAGTGTATTATTATTATTATACAGTATTTATGAAGCGCCAATAGTTCGCTCAGCGCTGTACATTACAAAGGGGGACAGAACATGTGACGGAACAATAACAATACAATGCAAAACATGAGGAGATCGAGGGCTCATATAAGGACTGAGTACTGACTGCAACCCCAATAGTTTTTTTTTTTTTTTTTTTTATTTTAATCTTCACAGATCTTGCCAGCAGTTGGCTCTCTATTAACTCTATTAATATGAGGGTTAATCTAAATGCTACTTACACAATAAATATGACAATCTGATGCATCATAATGATTTTGTAAGCAGTTATTTGGCTAAAAGCTTGTCTCGTGGACATAATAGACTTTGTATGTTTTTGATGATGTATGTATCATATTCATCATTCTCTATTTTTGACACCATATTTTGGTCACCAACCACCACTTCTGAAGAATTGGAAATCATCTCAACGAAACGTGTAGACCTTACTGCTCAGTTAGCCTTCCACCATTGTTGCTACTGTAATACAAATATATCCCATACCAGTACTGTGAAATTATATTTGTATGCGATGTTTGATCTGCAACGTGGTGTTGCATAACACATGAGCCAGTTTTTATGTCAACGTAGCACTTTTGCAACTGGTGGATGAAGATTTTTAACTTTATGAATGGTATGTATTGAAATATTTTTGATACTTTGAAAGTCCCTCTTCCCATATCCAAAGTTGTAACTGTGCAATACGATGTTGGTATCTATATTTGAGCAATGAAAGATTTGGGCCCATATAATTTTGTATATAGACTGTTGAACAGCGGTGTGGTGCTTCAATTCTTATTCTTGCTGCTTTGCAATATAAACCAAGGAAACTGGTGATCTGGTGGGGTCCGTAAGCTGCCTGCCAAATAACCAGACCACCTTTACTACCATCATCACAACACTACTGGATAACAAAAACCTATTATGGGTCCAGCGCTATCTTTTCCACTTTTGTATAAACCAATTTTCATCACTTTCATAAAACTATTATTTTACAAAGAATTAAAACAATGAAAAGTGGTGCTTCTTTGACATTTTGCTTGGCTTTTTGTTGACTGCATTTGCCTAAATACAAAAAACTAAAAGGCCCAAATCTTCCAGCAGAATTGTTTGTTCCTAACTGGGTGTGTAATTGAAATTGTCACTATTAAGGTCTATTCATAACACAACAGTTGCAAAGTATGCCTACACACTACCTATTGGCTGTAAATGGTATATATGAAATGGGAAAATGCAATATTTCATGTTTATCATACTAAAAAAAGGTTTTATTTCTGAATTAATAAATCATGTTCAGAACACAACACCTTTTATTTTTAATAAGAACTGCTGATGGAGCTCCACAAAAATCAAATTCTGATCATCTCAACAATTCTACCTAGTTTCTCTTAAGCATTAAGCCACCTGATAAATAATACCCACCTTTCTGTTACTCACCTTGTCAGTTCCCTGGGATATACCACCTGAATACACTACATTGTCCTTTGTTCTTCTGACTCACTTAATCATTGTAGCAATCTTTCAGAACTATGGATCCAATAGTCTCAGGGATGAGCTCAGATGCATTTGGATCCTAGTCTGAACCCACCTGAGTGATAATGCCAAGAAGAGGTCTCTGTACTTGGCCAATCAGCACTGGCCCAGGCATTCCCTGTCCTGGAGGCACGCATATACACCTGCAGCTGTGGGGCAAGGAATACCTCAGCCACTTATGATTGGGTAAATGCAATAATTGGATGGATTCAGACCTTGATCCGACCATACCTGAGCTCATCCCTAATTGTAGTACCAGCATTCCCCTCATTTACTCACACATTCAGCCCTATAGATACAGTGCCTTGAAAAAGTATTCATACCCCTTGAAATTTTCCACATTTTGTCATAATACAATCAAAAAAGTAAATGTATTTTATTGGGATTTTATGTGATAGACCAACACAAAGTGGCACATAATTGTGAAGTGGAAGGAAAATGATAAATGGTTTTCAACACTGTTTTCAAATAAATCTGTGAAAAGTGTGGTGGCATTGGTATTCAGCTCCCCTGAGTCAATACTTTGTAGGACCCCCTTTTGCTGCGATTCCAGCTGCAAGTCTTTTTGGGGATGTCTCTACCAGCTTTGCACATCTAGAGAGTGACATATTTGCCCATTCATCTTTGCAAAATAGGTCAAGTCAGATTGGATGGAGAGTATCTGTGAATAGCAATTTTCAAGTCTTGCCACAGATTCTCAACTGGATTTAGGTCTGGACTTTGACTCGTCCATTCTAACACATTAATATGATTTGATCTAAACCATTCCATTGTAGCTCTGGCTGTATGTGTAGGGTCGTTGTCCTGCTGGAAGGTGAACCTCTGCCCCAGTCTCAAGTCTTCTGCAGACTCGAACAGGTTTTCTTCTAAGATTGTCCTGTATTTGCCCCATCCATCTTCCCATCAACTCTGGCCAGCTTACCTGCCCCTGCGGAAGAAAAGCATCCCCATGACATGATGCTGCCACCACCATGTTTCACTGTGGGGATGGTGTGTTCAGAGTGATGCGCAGTGTTCATTTTCGGCCACACATAGCTTTTTGCTTTTAGGCGAAAAAGTTCAATTGAGGTCTCAACTGACCAGGGCATCTTCTTCCACATGTTTGCTGTGTCCCCCGTATGTCTTGTGACTTCTTATGGGTTTCTGTCAACAATGGCTTTCTTCTTGCCACTCTTCCATATAGGCCAGATTTGTGGAGTGCACAACTAATAGCTATCCTAGATTCTCCCACCTTAGCTGTGGATCTCTGCAGCTCCTCCAGAGTTACCTTGGGCCTCATGTCTGCTTCTCTGATTAATGCTCTCCTTGTCCCACCTGTCAGTTTAGGTGGACGGCCATGTCTTGTTAGGTTTGCAGTTGTGTCATACTCTTTCCATTTTCAGATGATGGATTGAACAGTGCTCCGTGAGATGTTCAAAGCTTGGGATATTTTGTTATAACATAACCCTGCTTTGAACTTCTCCACAACTTTATCCCTGACCTGTCTGGTGTGTTCCTTGGCCTTCATGACGCTGTTTGTTCAATAATGTTCTCTAACAAACCTCTGAGGGCTTCACAGAACAGCTGTATTTATATTGAGATTACATTACACACAGGTGGACTCTATTTACGAATTAGGTGACTTCTGAAGGCAATTGGTTCCACTACAGTTTAGTTAGGGGTAATAGAGTAAAGAGGGTTGAATACAAATGCACGCCACACTTTTCAGATATTTGTAAAAAATGTTGAAAACTATCATTATATATAAAATCCCAATAAAATACATTTATGTTTTTGGTTGTAACATGAAAAAATGTGGAAAATTTCAAGGGGTATGAATACTTTCTCAAGGCACTTTATGGTATAGGAATGTAACTGAATAAGTGCTGTATAAATGGCATTAGCAAGATGAACAGAATGGGTTGTACTGAGTTTGATGGCATGAACAAAATGTATATAAATAAATTATATTACACCTAAAATTGGTGAAACGAAAAGAAAAAAAAATGATAATTTTTGCTGTGTGGCAATAGTAAATGATAGGACTTTAGTGAAATTAAAAAGGGAAAAGATGGCAAAAAAAATAAAAGCATAATCAATGAACACAAAAGGTCAAGGCAGATGGGGCAAGCTTTTCAATGTCCCATATCTGACATACACTGTTATCTGTCAATATGGAGATGCAAATCCTTGTGCCACTCAACTTGCACTGGAACATATATAATGTCTTGTATAATAAACAATGGTGAAATTAAATTACATTTAGAGTTTCAGTGGATTGTGGTTAGAATAATTTTGTCTACAGATGCAGTTAGTAAGGCGTTGTGCTCTTGTGCTGAACATGAAGACAGGACACAATGACACTGAAAGCTGTGATGGTAAGACACACAATGCAGCCTTGTCATATCAACAGCATCAGACAGCCAGACAGGCTGAATCTCTGTTAGTTCTCGAGGACACAGCGAGGACAAAAGAGCAGGCAGATGTGTGATTTACATACAATGATCCGTCTGTAAAGTGAAATCCGGTACGATTGATACTTCATGGGATCATCTGCATATAACTCCTCAAAATACTGAAAAAACAGGTAGAATGCAAGTACCCTCTTCATTTACAATTTCACATTAATGACTACTTTGTTCAGGTTCACAACAACCAATAATTACAAATCTAAATTCTACAGCCATGGTTAATTGGATTAAAGCCTCATCTTAGATTCAACATATATTTTAATATAATATGCTAAAAAACACAAATTTCGTTGGTAATGCTGTCTTGTCCATGGTGCTCCTAAAAACAGTCGTGGATTACCAAATAAGTTATAGTAAGTAGTCTAGTAACAGAATGATCTGATCCTTCTCATGAACAGCCATATTAAATGGGGCTTGTCTAATAGAAGACAAACATGTAGTCATAGGGGTTGATTTACCAAAACGTGAAAGAAAAAAGCAATACAAGCAGAGCAACCAATAGAGCTACCTGCACATTGGGCCCGCTATGTGCTCCAAATCCCAGTGTTTTAGTGTACCTGGGAGGCACAGGTACATTGTCTAGCCCTGCTGTCTGCAGTTGATGGCAGGCTGATATATGCTGCGGCTGGATGGGGCTGAACACTGTACCAATAAAAACATTTTTAAAAATTTAGCTTTTGGTCTGATAGAACCCCTATATAAATTTTATATCACTCCTGATACTTTTTTCTTTGCTACTCTAAACCACAGGTGTCAAAAACAAGGCCCACGGGCCAAATCCAGCCCTCCAGGCCATTTAATGTGGCCCTTGCGTCTCTGCTGCAGTTACCCCCTTGTCTTTGCCCTCACCTTGTCATATCAGTCGGCAACAAAGAGGATAATAGAACTCCTTTGCCAAATCCTGCACCTCCCAGTGCAGATGCAGCACCCCTCATCTCTGCCCCCCCTGATCTCAGCAGAGTCTGGCAGCTGACTCCATTCCTCCTCCAGACCCTGCACTTTCTGCTTTCCAGCTCTGCACCCAAAGATTAGGGAGTGTTTGGGATTCTTGACATCTGATGTAATGGGGGGGGCTCTGGGCATCTAGTCTTACAGATACAACTGGCCCTTTGAGGGCAACCATAATGCTGATATGGCCCGCGATGAAATGGAGTCTGACACCCCTGCTCTAATCTATCCAAACAAAAAAAATGTTGGCTTGAGTTCCTCTCCAAGTAAAGGATACAGAATAGATTTAAAGTGATTGTAAACCTTTACTGTTCTTTTAATAAAATTAAAAAAATATATATATACTTGCCTGCGCTGTGCAAGGATATGCTCTTCTGGGGTCCCCACTGGATCTCTCTGCTCCATCTCTTTTCTGTGTGCCCCCATAGCAAGCCAATTGTCATGGGGGCACACATGCGGGTGCTTTCCAGAGTGTCTATGGACTCACACAGCCCTGACCCCCGCTCCCTCCTCACTGGATTTTACTTACAGCAGCAGGGGCTAATGGCTCCCACTGTTCCCAGCACAGTATGTGAAAGCAGGTAGAGGGGAGAAAAGATCTGCAGCTGGACACAGCACTGGATTAATACAGGACTCATGTAAGCATTAAGAAAGGGGGGGGGGGGGGGGGACAGGTAGGGGACGTTTTTCCTTTTACCTTAATTCAGATAATGCATTAAGGTAAAAGAAAACCTTTAGAGTTTAGAACTTTAAATTTATATGTATGTTTTCAGCCCCAATAGTCCAGTGCAGTAATTTTATCATAGGGCTTTCAATGGAAAAAACAAATGTGATCACGCTATGAAAACCCACACCCTCAACCTATCCTTAGCTGTTAACATCTCCCAAACACTTAAATGATACGTTCACCTTTCATGAAAAAAATAAGATAAGCACATCTTTTTGCAGGTAAAAAAAAAGTGCATTTATTATTATTTTTTATTACAATAGAGCTTGTAAAGCATTGCGCCCGCAATCAGCAGATCACAGGTACAATGCCAGGATCCTGCAGACTCTGGGTACACTGTCTGATTGTTCCTTTCAATATAGGCACGTGGTTACTGAAAGAATCAATGAACTACAAGAGCGCTCACCCACGCCCCCACAGTTCATTGAGAACTATAAGCCGTCGGACACAGTGGTCGACGGTAACGTATAGTTCATTCACTGACAGAGCTCTGTGAATGAATGACGCAGCCATGTGGGTGAAGCCCCGCACAGTCATGCTGTTTTTAAATTGTGACAGTGAGTGCGGGGAGAGGATCTGCCACCAGCTGTTACAGGGAGGGGAGGCAGGAGCTGCAACATGTTCCATACTAAATATGGGTGGAACATGTAACATGGTCACAAAGCGAACATGGCCTTTAAACCTATTCCTCCCTCTCCCATGTCTATAATCCTGCCATGGCTGCCAAGAATATACTACTTTAAAAGACAATCCTTCCATTTAAACCAACTGAAAAATGACAGGTGAGATTCTCTATTTTTTTTTTATTTTTTTTTTTTACTGCTTTCCTATGCAGACAGCATATAAAGAAAATGACAATGGACAGCCTTGAGTTGTATACAAATGAATAAATTAAACTCAATCTCAAAGCAATACCTTTTGTGGACATCCCCAATGAATGACCTACATACCAGATTCTCGTTGGTCAGCCGGGTTATCTCATGCTGTAAACTGGCTTCGATTCGAGCTTCAGGAGGAAGTTGCAGGTTCTGGGCAAGTAGCTGCTGCTGGCGGTTGTTTTCTTCCCGTAGACCCTGGATCTCTCCTTTGAGAGCTTCCAACTCATTCTCATAGCTCTTCTTCTGAGACTGGAGCTGTGACTCTAGAACTCTAAAACAGCAATATAAAAAAATAATATTTGCTATAAATGTCATTATTTTCCCTGTATTAAAAGCAGCAGAATTAGAGCATCAGCCCCATTCACCAAGGCAGAACACATTATAAACCCATAAAGGTTTGCTATAATTAATACCAGTTTCAAACAGGACTGTTAAACTAACCATCCAGGACAAACATATTGGTAGGTCAGTTTCCTTCCATTCATAATGGCCCTAGTGCATACATGTGTTTGGCAAGTGCCGTGAGCATTGGGCTGTGAGCTCAGTTGGGGCCAGAATCTGGAGTGAATGATCCTACATAGAAATTAAAATGCTAAAAATCCAAGGTCACATGGGATAAATTATTAAAAAACATTCCTGTGTATTAAGACTCAATTTGATGATGATAAAATAAAGCGAGGAAACAAACTTGGATGGGTAAAATGGCAATGTGGTTTAATATGTTTTTGCTTAGGGCTTGTTCATACTAGTGATTAGGGATCATAAAACCCAATGGCCGAGCCTCAGTTTTAACACCTCCCAACTGCTTCTCTTTTAGCTGCAGAGGCAGCAGCAGTAATGCCAAGGCTGCAATGCTTTGCTGTATGGACACAACAGGAATTATACCCGGTACTGCTTTCCGCAGTGCTTCCACCCGCCGATCATGACCCATTCAAGTGAATGGGACCACACTGCACATGGTTAGGCCTTGCTAGTGTGGGGTCAAAGTGATTAAAGCAGGTAGCGAGGAGGCCGTACAACACCGCCTCTTAGATGTTGGTGATCTATGTCCAGATCACTCTTCAGACACCAAAGCACGTATAAACAAGGCCTAACAGTATCGATTATGTGAAGTTACAGTTGCATTGGAACATGGCTTTAAATCTAGAGGGGACACTACCTAAATATTTAAAGCGGGTCTGCAATAAAGTTCAATAGAGTAAATTAGCATCAGGAATCAGAAACAGACACCGACAACCAGATGGTGCACATACATTTTATCACTTCTCCCCATTCTTCACCTCACTATTGGTCGATGAGGACATACAACAAAATGTAGGACCCACGGTGACTTTGAAAGACGACAGGGTAAATGAGCAATTTTTAAGTTGAAGTTGATAGTTTGATAATAGAGCTCTCCAGGTTTTGGGCTCCACTCTGGTAGGTAAAGCCAGCCATAGATGGATAGAAATTCTTTCAGTTAAGCAGGGACTGGCCACATTTCCATCCATCTATGGACAGGCTGGTTGTACAGAGGTCAATCTCTTGATCGACTTCTGTACAACCAGTCTGTTGGTAAATTCCCACTCGATCAGTGCCACCGGCTATAGAATACAATAGCTCTATGGGAGGGATTCCTCCTTCGACCTTGAATGTATGGATGGGAGAATCAATTCATTTTCTTTTGTTCAACCCACTGGTTGTACCAAAGAAAATGAATCATGTATGGGTGAATGCATAATGGAAGTTTAACTCTTGTACACTTCAGCACCAGTGCACTTTAAATCATTTTTAGCATTGATCAAGGTGTAGAATTAGCCAGCTCTCATAGGAAAGTTCAGTAACTAAGCAGAGATTGTAGAAAAAAATTATTTTTTAGGAAGAATTGCTAAGATGAATTACAAGAAGTGTCTATATTAAAGCAAAAATAGCAGCATTTGTGTACTGTAGACAATACTTCCACATTTTATTTTTCTACAGCTTTTAAGCATCAGTCCCAATAGATTTGTGTTAGCTCACTGACCAGCAAGATGTAAAACGTCAATAGGTAAGGCTTTATCATCATTTTGTATTAACAGAGTAAAACAGGGTAAAGCTGGTATAAAGCAAACATGCAGGCAAATACTCAGACACTAGTGTAGGAATTTAGAAGGCTTGGTAACATGCTTTTAAGAAAACCCAACCACAATCAAAGAGTGTAACTCCACTTATTTCCCCACTTTGACAGTCTGATATTATTGGATAAGTATTAGAATTATTGACCTATCTTGTTCCAAAACACCTACACAGCTGTGGAAGGACTCATTTTGCCCAAAGAGAAAGTAACTTTTTACAGCTCTATCTACACTTACCATACCTATAAGTGAAAATCCCAATTTTTAAGTGGCTTGCAATAATAGGGCAGATTCTGACCTCGTACTGGATGATTATAAGCCCTTTCAGGTTACTCATAACACAGGTGTACCATTTTGTTGTAGAATCTCTCTGAGTGGGTCAAATGTTTTTCTTTTATCTGTATAAAAATGAAGGGATAAAGTAATGCACATACAGTGCTGACACTGAGAATGAAAAATAACTCTCAGAGCTCTGAGAGCTTTGAAAATGGGGTCCTATCTCTTTGACCATCATTCTTGGGGAGATACTTGGCCATCTATGGTCACCTTTCCTACATCTGACAATAGAATGCTTGCATAGATACCCAAGACTACCTAGGAAAACATAAAGCTGAAACAAAAGTAATGCAAAAGTAGGCATAACTTTATTATTAACTTGCATAGATCGTTCAAATTTCACAGGCTGGAACAGTAACTCATTCTCTATGGCACATACGTCAAACACAAGACCTGCAGGTCGAATACGGCCCGCCAGGACTTGTCATGTGGCCCTCCCACCCAGTTTTGCAGCTGGATCGTCGCAGAACTTCATTCTGCCACCTCTGGCTCTTACACTCTGCTCCAACTTCCAGCTGTCACTTGTAAACACAGAAGCTTTCTGTGTTTACAAAGGACAGCTTTGCTTTCAGTGGCTTCCGTATGTAACGGATCCCTCACAGCAGGGACAGCTCTCCAGAATCTGAGAGCGAAAACAGTCTCCCTGCAAGGCAGCACTGCCTACAAAGGAGCCACAAAAGTCAAAAACACGGGTAGTAGAGAAAGCCGCCTACATACAGAGAGATAGGAGAGAGTAGAGATGCACTGCACTCTGTACTGTACACAGCACACCCCTGAACCCTGCACGTAGCGCACCCCTGAACCCTGCACTCTGTAAGTAGCGCACCCCTAAGCCCTGCACTCTAAGTAATGCACCCCTAATCTTTGCTACAATCGGCCCTTTGAGCGAAACCATACTGCTGGTGCTGCCCGTGATAAAATGAACTTTGACACTCCTGCTTTATGGCAATTCTTTTTCTCCTTTTTCATTGCAGGTAAATAGGTTACAAGCAGAAGCAACGTGCCATCATTGAGTTCTTGATGGAGGAGTGCACGTTGTCTGACATCCATAGAAGGTTATAGAATGTATACAAAGATGACACCATTGAGAAAAGCAATGCTGTCATCTTTGTAACATTCTGTAGCCTTCTTTGGATGTCGGACAGTCTGCACCCTTCCTTCGTCAAGAACTCAACAAGAGGAAGAGTTAAGCTACCAACATGTAAAATGTAAACAACCTATGTGTGTTCATAAAACAAGCTATGCCCACTTTTGCATTTCTTTTGGTACCGCTCTCATATTTTCACTCTACATATTATTTAGCCTGCTTGGTGGAAACCCTATACTGTCTGTATAGGTATAATGGAACAAGATGGGTAGGTGCATCTTACAAAATTAGACAACTCAGTGCCTTGGCTTTTAATATCAAATTTTGTTAAAGATGTTGAGAAACAGTGGACTTATACTTTAAGTTGCAGAAAAGAGACACCACAGTGAACTGTTAAACCTGCACCAATTGACATTATAAATAATCGTTAATAAATTTTATTCAAGGATATTCTTTTTAAAAAACAGTTGAGTTTTAGCAATAATTTTACATATGAGGAGATGAAAAACTTTCTGGAATTGTTCTCTCAAGCATTACCATGAAGATTTAACAGTGGGTTCAAGTTAGCCATTAAATGGCTTATAGACTGCATAAAGAAATCAGGCACACCATGTGAGCCAAAGTGACCATTTCTGGCAGCATAGTCCACAATCCATAATAGATGAGTGCATGGTTTAATCTCTGGCCATTGTTAGTAATAGGCAAAATGCAGACCACAAATTCCCAGAGTGAGAAATTAGGTAACCTGTTGGCCTGTTTTAACCCTTCATACACCAGCCAGAGCTCTCCGTCCTCATTCAGCATATGGTAGTCTTGAGGTAGGGTTCTTTCAAAAAATTATTTAAAAAAGAAAAAAAAAAGAAAAAGGGGAAAAGAAAGAAAAGAACAACTGAAAAATGGATTGATGGAAAAACAAGAAATATCAAGGAAACCTGTCAAAGAGAAAAACTGCTGACCTCCCTCTAAAAATGGTACTGACCTGGCTGACTTTCTTCTTTCAGTACTTTGAATCATTGAACTCAACAGGCATGCAGAGTAGTAGTTCTGACTTTACTTGCTGCATACACAGGGGAGTATTTATGCAAGAGCCAAGCAATTAGCATTTTCAGAAGGAAGTCAGCAACAGTAGTCTGTATTTCTCACATGACTGGTATAATTTCAAGACAAATGAAAATGTAACAATGATACAGACACACAGAAACAAAGCACATTGAGTAAGAATGGACAAAGACAACTTTAGAATACATTTGATAACAGAAATCACACCTAAATATTTACATAGGTATCATGAGTTCAACTTTTTTAAAACAAGTAGCTGGACTCCTGGGGTCCTCATAATAATTAAGAGAGAGAGAATAGTAATTTAACGTACTCCAAGCAACCAAGTCTGCAAAATCAATTTGACGCTACTCTTTTTTTTTTTATTGTGCATGATATCCATATTCATTAAATAGTTACAATTTTAATGGCAGCCACTTTAGGTCACATAACAGTGATGGTATTTACAAAGACTAAAAGGCAACATGGGGTTCAGATATTGTCTCCCTTTACTGCTAGACTAGAGAAGTCATCTGAAGTGTAAGTAAAGCCAATCGTTTTATTTGTCTTTATCTGTCTGTGTCCTGTCAGGGAAATTTCTCTTCACTTCAAGTGACAGATACACAGCAGGAAGTGAGAAATCTCTCCAGAATGAGGGCTTGTCCCTTCCTAGATAGTGGTTACCACAACAGGGCTTACTATAGAAAAATGTCCCATCCTTACCACTCCTAAGATTTTTTTTTATAGAACAGGGGTCTCCAAATGACGGCCCACAGGCCACATCCAACCCGCTACAAGATTTTACAAGTTTAGTTTGACCAGTGTTGGTTGTAACACTAGCTTTATTGTAGATAAAAGTAAAAATGTTCTCCTTTAAATGTTCCATATGTGATGACACACTGGGGTTGATTTACTAAAACTGGAGAGTGCAAAATCTGGTGCAAGCTTTAGCTTGTTCAATTAAGCTTTGACAATAAAACCTGGAAGCTGATTGATTTCTATGCAGAGCTGCACCAGATTTTGCATTTTCCAGTTTTAGTAAATCAACCCCTATATTTACATTTACAGCTATGTTTATTTAGAAATTAAAATTATTTTTAAATATTTATTGCAGTGCAATAAAAAGGAACAAGCCTTTGCAACTGTTGGCTTGTAGTTCTCAATGATCTACCACAGAGCTCAACAGTGCTGTGGTAGTTCATTGATTCTTCCTGTCAGTGTTTATCTGCCTGCCTGTACGAGGCACGTGCAGACAGATGCACTGACAAGTCTGCAGGAGTCCTGCTTGGCATCTGAGATCTGCTCATCATGGGTGCAACTACTTTCCTAGTAAAAAAAAAAAAAAAAAAGCTAAATTGTTTGCCTGCATTTATTTATTTATTTAATGGTGATCTTCTCCTGTAATTTTTTTTTGGGCTGTACCTCATATGGCCTCATAAGTCTTCAACTCAGATTTCAATTGCACTGGTCAGCAATTTCTTGTCTATTAAAACCAGCAGAACTCTTGGGTATTAAGTAAGGAAACACTGCAGATCAATACTGCTCACTCTGAGATATGCCAAGACTGTAGGAGCCTGTGTGCAATCCTACAAATCTCTCTATAGGCATAAGCATGAATGCTTGGCTAGGTTTAGGGTTCATATTTCCGGCCCAGGCTTGTGACTGTAGAATTTGAGTACTCTCATATGCAACCACTCTGCTATGTTTATGGGCACCCTAACACTGCACAATGGAAACCACTATTTACGAAGTGATGACAAACAAATCTGCCAACAACACTTTAGGCTTCATTCACACTTGTGCAACTTGCCATGCGACTTAAGACATCAAAGTTGCATGGCAAGTCTCAGGCCATTCTTTTCAATGGCACCTTTTCAAATTGAAGCGATTTAAAGTAGCAGCGACTTTGAGAAGGTGCCTGCACTACTTTGATCCAGAGAGTGTAATGTCGGATCAAAGTTGCACTCAAAGTTGCATCAAATCACTCCAAAGTCACACAAGTGTGAAGAGAGTTTTACTTAAACCAAAAATAAGTAAGATTAGATACTGTCACTAGTTAACAAGATCATACACAAACAGGGTAATAAAGAAAGTGATGTCTTGAAGCTACATAAGGGATAATACATTTAAAGTGGAGTTCCATTCACTCTGTAAAAAAATAAAAGTCAGCAGCTACAAAAACTGTAGCTGCTGACTTTTAAAAAAAACAGCCACTCACCTGTCCCACGATCCCGCGGTGCCCCTGCCACAGCCCGTTTCACCAGCCGTCCTGTATTCCAGGCACTGGCATCTTCAGTGTGGGCATCCGGCTGTGACAGCTTCCGGGTTCACAGCCGAGTGCCCACTGCACATGCACGAGTAGCGCTGCGCTTCCTGAATGGCCCTATCATCTTCTAGGACCTGTCACGTGTCCAACAAGACTTCGGGGAGGAAGTGGAGGAGGACAACCTCTGCTACCGATCGCCTAGGTGATCACGGTGGAAATGGGAGAGGGTACCTGTCAATTTCGGGTACCCACTCCCCCAAGGTGCCAATCCTTAATGGGGAGCGTGGGACCAATCTTTAAAGCGAAACTTCCCCTTTTGGGTGGAACTCCGCTTCAACTATAACATAACTCAGTGAGGATATTAGTCACTATACAAATGCACAGTTTAGACAGGGACCTGGCTGTACATTATTTTTAATATAGTCATGACTACTAATATTAGATATTGAAAAAATAAGGATCTAATTTTAAAGCTACTCTCCAGTTTGACATTACACCCTACCCCCTTTCCCCCATTATTCACTGACAGAAGAAAACTCACTTAAATGCCTTTTATTCACCTAAAGCTTTCTATCTTCTGTACCGAAGGCAGAATCCTTCTTTGGGTGACCATGTGACTACATACATGACGTAGACATGTCCTCTTGTCTGGCCAGTAGCAGGGTCCTCGCACAATCAAAAAGAGAAATTTGCAGCTTTAACATCAGCCAAAGGGGACCTGGCTGGGCAGGCACATCAGCATTGCTGGGTCACTGGTCTCCCATGCTAGTTGTCTGGCTGTTGTGCTGACCTCATGGTTTCCATACTTTCTAAGTCATTGACCGGGAAAAAGGATCCAGATCAGAAAAGTCAGAACTCCCTATTTGCATACTTGATCCAGATCAACGATTAAAAGTACTGAATGGTCAGCATTACAGTCAAACAACAAGGATTTTCAGGCAAACAGCTCAGAAATGGTAGCAACCAGGACTCTCCTATAACAGGCTTTTTTAAAGGTAGATATAAGGTTATTAGGCCTCATGCACACAGTACATTTTGCAAACTCTCCTAAAAGGCTTTCCTTCAGGCAGCAGCGTTTTGGCAGAAAAAACATCTTACGCTTGTAAAAAGTGTGTAACAAGTTATGCACATTTACAGGCATCAAGCTCTTAGGCATTCATTTATTTCATTGGCTGGAAATAATAATAATTTACTATTGCTAGTACTAGTGCTAAATGTACTGAGCATTAACATGCGTTTAGGTGCATTTACAGGTGACAAACTGTTTTTCTGCCAAACCTCTGCTGCTCCTGGACACACTGGCAGGGGGTTTTTTTTTTCTGCCCCTAAAAGTTGCTAAAAGTCTATGTGTGCATGAACACACAGACTAACATACAGGGGAGTTTAGAGGCAGGGAAAAATACACCAGACGCCCCTAGGAGCAGCAGCAAAAATGTCCTGTGTGCGGCTTTATAATCACAAGTTATTATCATCAGATCTTTACGACTTCTAGTACAAACTAGCATTCGGTCCTGAACTGAGCCAGGGTCCCACACAAACTACAAAGAAGTTAGCGTCCTGTAGTGGGTCTGAAAGCCTAGCTGGTTAGTCTGCACTAAAGAGTTGACAGGAAAAGTTAAAAAAAAAATTGGCTAATTGCCAATTGTCATACAGCAGCTTGGGACTGGGGCTTAGTTTCTAATATTCAGAGTGCTCATGGAAAATTCTAACATTTGCAACATGCTTGTCTTTCTAATATGACAGACCCTGACACTTTCTATATATCTGGAAGCTCTCTTTCTTTTGGCAGATGTAAGAAAGGTCTGCAAATATAAACCATACAGATTGAATTTCAGGTATGAATAGGTTCAAAAGCAGGTTGAGATGACCCATATACAGACCCACATAGGTCTTGACTGTGATCAACAAAAGCCAATGTTAGTGTAATATACCTGTTGGTTTCTTTCATGCCTGTATAAGCCTGGGCAATTTCCCTTCGGTCTTTCATCTTCTGAATATCCTCAGAGATGGGCAACGTTTCTGTCATTGTATCCTAAAACAAACCAAAAATGTTAAATATTTTTATATCTAACCAAAAAGATCTAGAATTGATGGCTTTATCAATGATCAGAAGACACAGACCAAAAACCTTGGACACCATGTTACTTAGCTTGGCATTCAATGAGCTTCTGTTAACAGAATATTACTCTTTCAAAGGTTGAAATTCACTAGTCTATATAGGTTTCCTGCTATTTTTAGAAAAAATGCAGGGGTAACGCTATACGAAAAAAATACAATTCATAATGACTTAAAACAGAAGTTAGTACTAAACTCTTTGTGTGACTTACTATCATCAAATCAAATATAGGCAGACAGATATTTAGCATGCATTCCACCTGAATGTTTAGATATGTTTCTCAACATACTTTCAATTCCAATATTAACTCTTGAACAATATTGAGTTCTACCATTAATTTGGTGATAAATTAATAACATGTCTGGTGCAAGGATCAATTACCAAACTGTAGCTATTTAAGTAAAAATAATTTCCTTACTACTGGTAAAAAAAAAATATATATATATATATATATTTTCTTTAGTTTCTGGGAAACCCTACTACTGGAAGCAGTATTAGTTGCATAACAGGCATATCATATCCCAGAACAGGCATATCAAATCCCTCCAAAACTTTGATGGTACAGCAGAAAGCTGGGCTGTTTTCGAAGGCAGAATTCAAGCACTTCCTGATGGTGCCGAAGCTTTCCTGCCCATTCCTACTGGCCACCTATGCCCTAGTATTTTGTACATTATAGATCTATAAGAAAGCTAATAAGCCAAGCTTTTCCATAACAAGGCTTCATCTGATCAAAGAAGGCCATATGGGTAGACCAACCAAACAGGAACTTGACACAAGCAAAACAATGAGGGCCACCAAAATCTATTAGGAATAAGGGAAGTGAGAATCTGGGACAGCCTTTTTCAACTAGGGTTCCACCAGAGGTTGCTAGGCGTTTGAGCAATGATAGGATTCTGCTCTCACATAAGTTACCACTGACATCAATTATTTTTCAGTTATCTGTAAGGGTGGTAATTCTTCCCACAGACCACCAATGTAAGGAGCATTCTTCCCACAGACCATCAATGTAAGGAGCATTCTTCCAATTGACCATTAGTGTAATGGGACCCTTCTGCACCAATCTGAGGGGCCCGCCTCTTTACTAACCACCAATGTAATAGAACACATCACCTGTGCAAATGGGGATCCCACCGGCCGCCCGTGCAAATGGGGATCCCACCGGCCGCCCGTGCAAATGGGGATCCCCACCGGCCGCCCGTGCAAATGGGGATCCCCACCGGCCGCCCGTGCAAATGGGGATCCCCACCGGCCGCCCGTGCAAATGGGGACCCCACCGGCCGCCCGTGCAAATGGGGACCCCACCGGCCGCCCGTGCAAATGGGGACCCCACCGGCCGCCCGTGCAAATGGGGACCCCACCGGCCGCCCGTGCAAATGGGGACCCCACCGACCACCCGTGCAAATGGGGACCCCACCGACCACCCGTGCAAATGGGGACCCCACCGACCACCCGTGCAAATGGGGACCTCAATGGCCGCCCGCGCAAATGGAGACCTCAATGGCCGCCCGCGCAAATGGAGACCTCAATGGCCGCCCGCGCAAATGGAGACCTCAATGGCCGCCCGCGCAAATGGAGACCTCAATGGCCACCCGTGCAAATGAAGACCTCAATGGCCACCCGCGCAAATGAAGACCTCAATGGGGACTTTAATGTCCACACGTGCAAAGGGTAACTTTTTCACCAAAGTAAGGTAATGCTACAATTTTTACAATTTGCATTTCTTTTCTGGCCATGATTATTAGTTTTGTTTCATTATTATTACTGAAAATAGTTTTAAGATATTTCACACCCAGGGCTGCTCTATATGACAAATCTCCCACATTCCTGACTCTTTTTTTGATTCTTATATCCATAATCAGGGGTTCCCTGGGACCTGAAAGTTCATTTCAGAGTTTCCTATGTTAAAAAGGTTGAGAAAGGCTTCTCTGGGATTATTAGAGTATGCATTGCACATTTTTTAGTCTAAGATAACTGAAGGAAACGTAATACATAGAATTTAACTAGCAGATAACCAGGGGTAGTTTGTCAGTAATGTCCAGGGATTTCACACCACAATGATGTATTACAGAAGCACAAAAACACAGGAGTCAGCAACACACAAATGAATCAAGGACATTATTTTATGGATGTTTAGCCTAAAATCAATTGCAGGGTATGCAGCAAATAATAATAACTTGTTATTTCAGCTTAAGCTTGTGGCTCAATACAAGCAAAATAGGTTATTGCATTGCATGCATAAAGCTAAGCTAGAACCAGGATTAATTGTTACCTTATCATCCTTTATTACCACAAAATTGTTGAGCAAATAAAAAAGAAAAAAAGTAAATCAGTCATGCCTTCTCAGTAAGAACATTACATAATGTATTAATATTTCACTACTCTTCCCCTGTAAGAGAATGTGAACAACTTGGCAATGGTTTGCTAACATGTTCTTGAAGGTGAACTTAGCCTTTAAAAATGGGCTTCAGATACACTTAAGGTAGTTTTCCTGTAATATTTTCAGTTGCATAGCTTTGTTAGCGTCATCTTAAAATGGAATTAAACCAATCAATGAAACGGTTTTCCCAAAACAGTTACTTTCAAGGCATGCCATGAATTCCTTGTCAAGCCATGAATTGTCTGGTCTCATAACTGATCACATGTAGAGAACCATGGCAACTGCAGATCAAAAAGGCTAAGATGGCAATTTCCTTGGCTGTAAAGGAAAGGAGAGTTGAAGCCCATTTTTATAGGCCAAGTTTACCTTGAAGAACATGTTAGCTGCTACACCAGTAATGTGTTTAGAGTTTAACATATTGCAGCACCCTCCTCCCAATCCCCTGAGCCTCACCCTTTCCTGGGATAGGGACCAAGGGTTCTTCTCCCCTGCAGATGTTGTCACATTTATCGCCTCAGAGGGGCTCTGCCTACACAACAGTGTCATTCATTCATCTGTAAATGAATAATCTACAAGTCCTGTCTCTGCCCCATGCAGCAGATGAACTTGTAGTTCTCAATGGACTACAAATGCGCTGATCAGCACACTCTTAGTCCATTCACTCTTCCTCCAGCTTCTAACTGAAATCCCCTACAGAGGGAGTGTGCAGGAGCCTGATATTACACCCAAGATTCACTGATCAGGGGTGCAATGCTTTGCAGGCTTCAATGCAAAAATAAGAAATGCACATTTTTGTTCCTGCAAAATATGTTCATTTATTATTTTTTCCTTAAAGGTGAACTTATCCTTTAAAAGAGAAGTATGGTCAATGCTTTTTTGGCCATATTTCTCTGCTGGATCACAGGAGTGTACTTACCTGTGCTCTCCTGTGACCCAGAATCAGCCAACAGAGGGCTATAGTCCGCTATTGGCTGACATCACAGAGCCACTCCAGGTTCTGGAAGGATCCTGACGATAATGTGACCTTGTGGCTGGACCAGCAGCTGGCTCATCCTCAGTGTGCCAGCCGCTTCCACCCCCTTTCCAGCCCAGTGCTCCAGTTAGCGCTGAAAGGACAGAGCAGGGAGCGGTGACTGACAGTGACCTCTCTCTGCTCAGAGTGGACTGAAAACTGAGCGATCAGCTGGCTTAGAGCCAGTTGGGAACAGCTGCAGCATCACAGCGATGCTGCAGCCATAGAGGTGATTATGTATGTTTGTTTGGTCTTTTTTATGCCTGTACTACTCCTTAAAGTTTTGGAGCAGAGGAGCGTATATATCCCTGTTCGGTACTGATTGCTGTTTAAGTCCCTGCTAGGAAGATTCACCTTCTCTATTTGTCCCGGAAAACACCGTTACTGGCACTGGAGGTGAAAAGAAAAATGAAAAAAATTTGGAATTGGCACCGAACAGGAATAGAAGGTTAATCTAATAGGGACACTTTTCTCGCTAACAGCTGCCTTCAAGAGAGGACTTCTCTTTATATGGTAGGCCTTAAAAGGACATCTTTCCAATGGGACATAGAGGAAAGAAAACCAACAGATGTTTTAACCCTTTCCTGCTTTTTCCAAAGTTAAAAAAAAAAAAAAGTGTTGGCTTCAGGTATACATTAATATTATGGCCGAGTATAAGGGTAAAATTTGGAAACTGATGAGCATCTTTACTCATACTTTCCCAGTATATTATTGTTAATAATGAATTACTTCATGCGTTAATTTACAGAACTAATTGTGTTTTAAAGAAACATTTGGGTCTGTTGCTGAAGGGCAAAGTGGGTATTCTTATCTGATCAGTCTGTGATGAAAGATACATCCTTATGGAAACTGTATCAATCTAGAAGATCCGATTGTCTACACGTTATGGAATTTTCCACTCTTATGCTCAAATCTAGCTTCAAATATATTCACCTTATCAGCCATATAATGTAAATACTGGTCAACAAACAGGTTCTAAACTGGTCAAAATGATTTGTTCATGTATGATTTCTGTCATTTATCACCCTAAATTGGCTTGTCCTTAACATAGAACTTTACATAATGGATTATCACCTTGTGTGGAATGGCTTCCATTTGGCTCACTAGCTGTGATCTCAGAATGAGCACTTCTTCTTTTCTCACTTCCAGCTCTTCACTGACTGAAGTCATTTGTTCCAAGAGCACCCTATAGACTGGACCCCCATGTCCTGTGGTATCTGGGGAGGCCTTCTCTGTGACAGCTCTCCTGAGCTCATTTAGCTCATTTTTCAGCTTCTTGTTCTCAGATTCCAGCTCTTGACGCTGAAAGACACATTACAATGTCAACATCTAAATGCCATAACCTAGTAGAAGCAGCACACATTCATAGAATTACACCTCAAATCACAAAGAACTGAAAATGGATACTTGCTTTGATAAACAGTATAAGGGTTGGTTTGCAAATTTATTCTCTGATTGATTAGAAACGATACTTTGTTTTAAAATTGTATCTTGATATTACCTTGAGAGATTCGTATTCCAGTTCTGTCCCTCGAATTGGTGACCTTGCCTCCTCCTGAGAAAGCAAAGAGATTTAAAGATTCAAAACTTTAATCTGAATGCATTAGTTTGCTAAAATGTTTATATATAATACTTTCTGTAGCACACATGGGAAATGTCATTGTCAGGGCTCTGTCCTCGGCAGAGGTGTTAGGAGACCTGGCACCCCTGCCAGTACCTTGCATGGCCGCAGAAGTTCACATCGGCTCAAATTTGGCTCCAAACGGCCTTTATAAGGAAGCCCTGCCCCACTCTTAGGTGCTGGTTGATCTCTGGCTTCCCAGTACCTTGTTACTGTGCTATTGTGATCTGTGATTTCCTGATACCGACTCGGTTTGCTCTTGGACCTGTCTTCTCTGCTTAACCCCTGATCTGACCTCAGCTTGGCTAACGGATATTCCCTCTTGCTCCTCTGTGTATGACCTTGGCTATCCCATCTGACTACGTCTACTGGGATTTCAACCTGGTACCTGACCTCAGCTTTGAACTGGCTATCTTGTGATCCTCTGTTTCCCTGAAGGCTTGCATACCTTGCACAGGCACCACCTGTCTGCAGATCCTATCTCAGTGCATAAGCTGTGCTCCTGGGTGGACCACCAACAAGCACTCCTACAGGCGACCTGTGCCACTTTGGACCTGGCTCCTGCTGTCCCACTCTCAGGGGAGTCTGAAACTTAGCCGCAAGGGAAGCCCTCTCTCCATTGGCCTCTAACACCAGGTACGTGATAGTCATCTTATTCATGTGACTTTTCATGACTATAGAGTACAAGCTTTATATCAGACAAAAGCATATGAAATGAGTGCGTTGTCTTGCTACACAGTTCTGTAATTTACATCAAAAGTGCATTATTTTTTATGTTCCGGTCACAAGGTTCATGACTATGTGGGGGATTGGTTAAAGTGTATCTAAACTCAAAACCATACATTTCAAATATTGCAGCTTACCAGTCCTTAGATGAAGTGGCTGTTTACTTTTCTAATGTTATTTTTTCCTTTATTTTCACATGGAGATCCTGCAAATAACAGACTTTCTGTCCTGAGTGGGTACGTTCACTCCTCCATTGTATCTATGGAGGGAGCCATGGTTGACACCCAAGCTGGACTTCAAGCATGTCTGTGCCTTTTTTTCATCTCCATTCTATAGTTACGTTTAGTAGTTAATACAAGAAAGATAACATTGTTTTATGCCTATAAGTCAACTCACAGAAGTGATAAGGACACTATTTTTTTGGCAAGAGAAACAGGTAGTTTCTGTAGTTGTTAAAAATGTTCTAAAAATCTTGAAAAGAAAAAAAAAAGAAAAAGAATACAGTCACCAGATCTAAGGAACACTGGAGGGACAGTCAGAACTTGGGTAATTGTCAAATGGCAGAGTCCTTTATTGAAATGAAATGAAACAGCTGTAGAAAAAAAAAAAAACCGCATACAGGAGGCATCAGCAGCCATTCAGTCTCAGCACAGGGTGGAGCTGAGGATTGAAAGAAGGTAGCAGCACCACGACACCTGTTTGCACATCTAAGGACTGGTGCACTGCAATAAATTACATTTTAGTGATTGTGTTTTGTTATCCTTTAACAAATAAAAAAACATTTCATTATAATAAACTCCATCTCATTCTGATCAAACACAAAGTCTGGTCACAGATAGATTGAAATTTGGCTAGTTCAGTAGAGAGCAGCTGAATTTCGATCTATGTACGACCTTCCCTGTTCATCAGAAGTCAGTCGTCAATATCAACTTTTTTCAAATGGGAACGCTGGAAATCTTTTGTCGATCAGCAGCTATTAATTAGTGTATTCTGACAGCGGAGCAGTTCTGCTTTCAGAATACAATGCCCAGCGAGGAGGATGCTTCCATGCACCTCACTTGTGTGGATGGAGGAATCCATTCAACTTTTTCGATCAGTCCGCTGGCTGATGAGTCATCTATGGCCATCCTTAGCAATTCTCAGAGAGACCATAAGTTGATAATGCTGCAGTATTTTAAGACTCTACATACCTGACTTTTGGCTTTGTTAAGCTGTTCTTCCTTTTTATCCAAGTCGTCTTGCAAAATTAGTTTTTCTTGTTCCAGTTCTTTCACACGTTTCTGCAGCTTGAGAAACAGGGACATGTCCAGAGGAGCCTTCTTATCAACTGGTTCCTAAGGAACATCCAGAAATGGTACAAGAGACACAAGACACCTTCAGTTAGCCAATATCTATCATTTTATTTTTTATTTTCACATTGATAAGCTCAGTATTACGACACTCTTAACACGTTTTGCTGGTAAAGATCTAAATATTTATTATATTACAGGGGATAGTAAACCCTGGAACAACCACCATTCACTGTTCGTTCAAAGCAACACAGCAGTTGTAAAAAAATATCAGTAATAATAATCACTGTGAAATCTACAATGTGTTCATTCGTGCATATTTATATAAATAAGGCTCTAGTCATATAATTTATCTTGTATAAGTAATGAGCAAGTGTATTTAGTAAGGTTTAGATCATGGAGAAAGAATTAAAGATGAATTCCTGGTATGGTATATTTGTACATAGTTACATTGGTCCAGCTTGGAGCAATTTAACTATGTATATAGCACACCTGGCCAATCTACCTGGAAGCTGGAAATTACTGAAGTAGACACTGCTACTTCAGTGATCCCCACTTGCTTCTGGGTCCTGTCCTGAGCAGCCAGCCTGATGCATTCTGAATACAGGCGTTTAGCACCTCAGTAAGGGAGCCATTCAGGGAATGCTTCTGAATGAATGCAAAGTGTTTTCTGATTGGATAAGGTGGAGAAGCCCAGTGGTGATGTCACATTCTCCACCTCATCCAATCAGAGAATGATTTACATTCTCTGAATGGCACCCGTGCTGATCAGCCAACCTCCAGTATTTCGAATATATCAGGCTGGCCGCTCAGCACAGGACCTGGGAATAAATGGGAGATCACTGGCATCAGCCAGGTATGGTGTACACATAGTTACATTTTCCAAGCTGGACCAATGTAACCATGTAAACACATACAATGGCCATAATTATTCTTTAATAATGCTTAAAAGGATACCTATAAAGAAAAATATATTTTTTCTGTTAACTGTCAGGGTTGCTTACAACATTCACCATTTATTCATATCAATTACATTTTTTTCTAAAAGAGATGAAAACCCAACTCCAGCAATTACATTGTAAGCAGTAATAGCAATGTTTTTTGTTTATTTTTTGTTAGTTGGTTACCTAAAGTAAACCTGAAACTACATGTTCATCTTATGGGTCTATAAAACTTTATCCAACATGCTTCAAGGGACAAAAAAATCTCTCTTCTTCCCAAAAAAAACTGAGTGAGAGCCCTGATGAAGGGGGATCTCTTGACCCCCGAAGTGCATTGGATACCACTAATCTTTTTGTTAAATAAATTATTATCAGCAATAATGACCATAAGACCAACATGTGGAGCTTTCTTTTCAGTTTTCATGTGGATTTCTTGGGGACTTCTCGCCTTGTTGTAGAGCTGCCGAGGTCAATCCATAAAATCCTACCATACATATTCCACTTGATGGAAGAAAGATAGGAGTCCAGAGCCTTTTATCTACTTTTTCTTGAACCTAAAACAACATGCCCATCTAAGAATCCGACTGTCCATCCTAAAACAACATATGTCCATCTAAGAATCCCCCGTCCATCCTAAAACATCATGTCCATTCAAGAATCCCTCGTCCATCCTAAAACATCATGTCCATTCAAGAATCCCCCGTCCATCCTAAAACATCATGTCCATTCAAGAATCCCCCGTCCATCCTAAAACATCATGTCCATTCAAGAATCCCCCGTCCATCCTAAAACATCATGTCCATTCAAGAATCCCTCGTCCATCCTAAATCAACATGTCCTTCTAAGAATCCCCCGTCCATCCTAAAACATCATGTCCATTCAAGAATCCCTCGTCCATCCTAAAACAACATGTCCATCTAAGAATCCCCTGTCCATCCTAAACAACATGTCCATCTAAAAATCCCCTGTCCATCTAAGAATCCCCTGTCCATCTAAGAATCCCCTGTCCATCTAAGAATCCCCTGTCCATCTAAGAATCCCCTGTCCATCTAAGAATCCCCTGTCCATCTAAGAATCCCCTGTCCATCTAAGAATCCCCTGTCCATCTAAGAATCCCCTGTCCATCTAAGAATCCCCTGTCCATCTAAGAATCCCCTGTCCATCTTAAAACATGTCCTTAAGAATCCCCTGTCCATCCTAAAACAACATGTCCATCTAAGAATCCCATCCATCCTAAAACAATATATCTATCTAAGAAACCCTTGTCAATCCTAAAACAACATGTCATTAAGAATTCCCTGTCCATCCTAAAACATGTCCATCTAAGAATCCCCTGTCCATTCAAAAACAACATGTCCATCTAAGAATCCCCTGTCCATCCAAAAACAACATGTCCATCTAAGAATCCCCTGTCCATCCAAAAACAACATGTCCATCTAAGAATCCCCTGTTCATCCTAAAACTACATGTTCCTAAGAATCCCCTGTCCATCCTAAAACAACATGTCCATCTAAGAATCCCCTGTCCATCCTAAATCAACATGTCCATCTAAGAATTCCCTGTCCATCCTAAATCAACATGTCCATCTAAGAATCCCCTGTCCATCCTAAATCAACATGTCCCTAAGAATCCCTTGTCCATCCTAAAACATGTCCATCTAAGAAACCCCTGTCCATCCTAAAACAACGTGTCCATCTACGAATTCCCTGTCCATAGCTGTATAGCATAGTGGAAAATAACAGATCTACTGGCAGGATCACAAGTAATAAAACGATTTTAAAAAGGGGCACTCAGACACATTATGGCTGGAATTACATAGGAAATGATGGTGTACCCACATGCTGTTCTCAAAAATTCTACAGGTTCAAAAAAAGTGTTTGGGGGGACTCAGAAAAACAAAAACAACTGATCTAATGCTATTGACAGACTGCACCATATATATGTCATTTTTTAATTCTTCCCATAAAATGCACATTGGATTGTTAACACTAATGGAAATATAAAGCCAATATATCTATTTACATAGAGTCATTGATAAAACAGTTTATAGGTTAATACAACTCAATACTGGAAACTAAGTTTTATTTCTATATCAGAGTGTGTGTTTATGTGCATCTCCAAGCATTAAATTACATTATTGTGGAGAGGCTGTGACAAGCTATTTTAAAAGAAGATTCATTTTGCTTTTCCATAGGCAGTCACCATTTTATAAATTTTCCATAAAGTTGATAAATAATTAAAGGGGGAACATATGACTAAAATAAATCTGCTTGAAGCAGAATAAGGCAGCCTTGGTTGTACGGCTTCTGCAGTAAAGATAAAGCAGATTGTTTTTTAAAACCAAATCCTAAGAGACAAATTTGTTTTTTAAAACTAAATCCTAAGAGATAAAAAGCCTCTAGTTGGTGAAAAGAAGTCTCACAACAGACTGATAAATAAAAAAGAATATGGGAAAATACTTAAAAACGTTATATAGAAAAGAATTGTAGGTTCGCCTTATTTGTTGAACATCAGTCTTACCTCATTACGGAAAGCTAGGTCTTCAGATTCTGTAATCTCTGAACTGAAGGTGTATTCGGATTCATTGCTGCTGTGGGTGGAGTCGGTCCTCTTATGTCCTGGTTTCGGCATGGTCTGCAACATTAGTTGGATTAGACTGGTACACAAACATACTCCATGATATCCCATACTATTCCTATTTTCACATCAACCCACCATGATACTCATTTCCTCCTTTAGGTCATCATATCGCTCCTCCAACCGACTAAATTCATTGAGCAGATTCTGATACCTCAACCTCTCATCGTTCAGCTCAAGTTCCAGTTCTTTTGTTTCTTGCAGTAGTTTTTTCTCCATATCCTCTACCAGGCACAAAAATAGAACAAGAAGAATGATCACAAAACATGCCATCACCGAAACCTGGATACAGGCCACTGACACTACCTCCCCTGCGGCACTCTCCCATGGAGGTCTCATCTGGTCCCACTCACCAAGACTGAGCGGTCACAAAGGTGGTGGTGTCGGCCTGCTCTTATCACCGCTGAGCACCTTCCAGGTCCTCCCTAACCCCCCCTCCCTAACCTTTTCCTCCTTCGAAGCTCACTGCATCCGGCTCTTCTCACCCACCCCCCTAAGGATCGCAGTGATCTACAGGCCCCCTGGATCCATAGCCCGCTTCCTGGATAACTTCGCCGCCTGGCTTCCCTTCTTCCTCTCCTCTGAGCTACCGACCATCATCCTCGGGGACTTCAACATCCCCATCAATGACAACACCCCGACTACTTCCCAACTCCTCCACCTAACCTCCTCCTTCGCGCTCACACAACACACCCAATCCTCCACCCACATCAATGGGAACACCCTGGACCTCGTCTTCTCCCACCTCTGTACCCTCAACCAGTTCTCTAACACACCCTTCCCTCTCTCCGACCACCACCTCCTCACGTTCTCCACCTCCCCTTCCCCCAACTCCCCCCCCCCAGTGCGCCAAACCATCACCAGCCGCAACCTCCGCAACCTGCACCCAGCCCCCCTCCACTCGGCTGCCGACCGCCTACACGACAGCATCCTTCCACTGTCATGTCCTGACCTAGCCACCTCCACGTACAACGACTCACTATCAGCTACACTAGACTCTCTGGCACCCCTAACCACACGCTACATCAAACCCAGACCGCTCCAACCATGGCAGAACGACCACACTAAATGCCTCAAACGTCGCAGTCGTGCGCTGGAGAGACTATGGCGCAAAACCAGGTCCCCTCATACATTCTCCCTCTACAAATCTGCCTTCCTCACCTACACCTCCTCCCTCCACGCCGCCAAGCAGGCCTACTTTGTTAACCTGATTAACACCCTCTCCACCTGCCCTCGCCGACTCTTCTCCACCTTCAACTCCCTGCTCTCTCCCCCCCTTCCTCCACTCAGTACCTCACTTACCGCCCACGAGATTGCCACTCATCTCCACAGCAAGATTGACGCAATCCGCAAGGACATAGTCTACTTGCAATCTACCTCCCCATCTAGCCTCCCCCCTTCTATCACCCCCTCATCTCTCCCCTCCTCTGACCTCGCAACGGCACTGCCCCCCACCACACCCAAGGCCCTGCCTACCATAACCCCCCCATCACTGCACTCCTTCAGCCCTACTACCACTGAGGAAGTCAGCAGAGTCTTCTCAGAAGCCCGTCTCACTACCTGCCCCCTGGACCCCATCCCCTCTCAACTCCTCCGGTCACCCCCCTCTTCCCTCATCCGCTCCCTTACCCACATTTTTAATCTCTCCCTCTCTACTGGCGTATTCCCCTCCCCCCTAAAACATGCGCACATCACCCCCATACTCAAAAAGCCCTCCCTGGACCCCACTGACCTCAACAACCTCAGACCAATTTCCCTGCTGCCACTCACTTCCAAGCTCCTTGAGCGCTTGGTCTTCGATCGCCTAAGCTCCCACCTAGATGACAACAACCTCCTTGACCCACTACAGTCCGGCTTCCGTCCCCTACACTCCACCGAAACTGCCCTCCTCAAAATCACCAACGATCTACTAACCGCCAAAGCCAAAGGCGACTACTCTGTCCTCCTCCTCCTAGACCTCTCTGCGGCCTTTGACACAGTCGACCACCCCCTCCTCCTTAATAAACTACTCTCCCTTGGCATCAGAGACACCGCTCTCTCCTGGTTCTCGTCCTATCTATCCCAACGCTCCTTCAGTGTCACCTACAATGGTGCCACCTCCCCTTCTCTCCCCCTCTCTGTTGGGGTCCCCCAGGGCTCTGTCCTTGGACCCCTTCTCTTCTCCATCTACACCTCCTCCCTTGGCAAACTCATACACTCCCACGGCTTCAATTACCACCTCTATGCTGATGATACTCAAATCTACCTATCCACCCCTCACCTCACCCCCTCATTCTCCGCCCGCATCACTCACCTCCTAAACGACATCTCTGACTGGATGTCGCTCAATTTCCTCAAACTCAACCTCTCCAAAACCGAGCTTCTCATCTTCCCCCCAGCCCGCGCCCCCCCCCCCATCCTTTCCATCACTACCAACAACACCACCATCAATCCCGCCCAGCAAGCCAAGGTCCTTGGCGTCACTCTGGACTCAAACCTTTCCTTTCAACCTCATATCAAATCCCTCACAAACACATGCAGGCTCCACCTCCGGAACATCGCCAGGATACGCTCCTTCCTTACCACAGACACCACTAAACTACTAGTACACTCCCTGATTATCTCACGCCTGGACTACTGCAACTCCCTCCTCACCGGCCTACCCCAGTGCAGGCTCTCCCCGCTTCAGACCATCCTGAACTCAGCGGCCAGACTCATCCACCTCACCAGCCGCTCCACCTCTGCCACCCCCCTCTGCCTCTCCCTCCACTGGCTCCCCATTGCCCAACGCATTAAATTCAAATTGCTCACCCTGACCTATAAGGCCATCCACAACACTGCCCCTAACTACCTCACCGATCTGATTCCCAAGTACCACCCTACCCGTACCCTTCGCTCTTCACAGGACCTTCTTCTATCTTGCTCCCTGGTCTCCTCCTCCCACGCACGACTGCAAGACTTCTCCAGGTCCTCCCCCATCCTCTGGAACTCACTACCCCAATCCATCAGACTGTCACCGTCCCTCCTCACCTTCAGGCGCTCCCTGAAAACCCACCTCTTCAGGGAAGCCTACCCCACCCTCACCTAACAGCCACTGCCCTTCCCTCCTCCTACCACTCCATCCCCCACAGCCGTTTCCTCCTGTGCCTCTACCCCCCCCCTCCTAGATTGTAAGCTCGAAAGAGTAGGGCCCTCTAACCCCTTGTGTACTGTTTGATGTTACTGTTCTGTTTCATGTATTGTCCCCCCTCTATTGTACAGCGCTGAGCAAACCCTTTGGCGCTATATAAACTCGATAAATAAATAAATAAATAAATAAATGCCAAATCATATCATAAAAGGTGAATTTGGTGATTGAAGAGTAAATCCATTCCACGCTCTACACATCATGCAATTATTTATAATTTTTTTGAATTGCTTTTACGTTTTCTAGTATTCTCTTAGTACCTACCAGTCATCCTCTTAGCCTGCTCCTGGATTAGGATGTTCAGCTCATCCTTTTCGGTTTTCAATAATGCATTCTGCTCTTTCAGCTCAGAAAGCAGCTGAAAAACAAAAGAACCTTGCTTTATGTTACAACTATAAAACCCAGGTTCTTCCAATGCTTTTAATTGTGACTACTAAACCTAGTACACTGAGTATAGGGACAAATGGGAACAGTGTACCAATATATGCTGCTAAACAATGGACCATCCAGCTTCAAAGGTAAAGAAACATAACTTGGTATCTTACTGTCAAACTCCAAACCTCTAAGTCTGCAAAAGACCAAAGGGCTCAGAAAGCTTGAGAAGCCTTAAAGCAGTAGTAAAGTCTTTTTCTAAAAATAAAAGTAATGGTCCCCCTGCAAGTCCTAATGTACTTGTATGCACCGTATACTAGCACATTATGACAGACTTACCTGAAAACGGAGCCCTCCAGCACTGAGCTGTCAAGACTCCCTCCGGTCCACGGCGCTTCCATCTCTGCCCGGTCTGCCTTCTGGGTTCTGGATCTTCAGCCGCTTGAATGGCTGGGCCGTGGTGACATCACTCCCGTGAATGTGAACGGGGGTCACATCGGCGTGGCACACAGTGCGGGCCATAAATGCGGTCTGATGTGCAGCTCAGATCACATTACCGCTGACAGGTAGGGGGGATATTTATGACAGAAGAGACCACTAGAGTCTCTTAAAATAAAAAGACTTGGGCTGTCAGCAGATTTGCATAAACTGGCTTTACTACCAATTTAAAGTGTTACTAAACCCAGGACCCTGCATTCATAATATCTGGTCTCCCCCAGTACACAGAACATAGAAGTGAAACTATTTTAGTAAATATAAACTGCTAAATACCTTTTCTCATCAACAGTTAAGAGCAGTCTTGTGACTTCTATCAGTGTCCAGCAAAGCACTGGTTAAAGCTTGTAGGAGGGGCTTTCATTCTGCTCTAGGACCCCTGACCTCTGTCTGGACAGTGCCGATTAGCCCTGTGTTGATCACATGCACTCTCCCAAGAAAAACACAACAAACTGAGCATGTGCAGAGTGACTCCACGTCAGGATCAAACCGCGTTTTTACACAATGCGGAGGATTAACCCCTTAGGTTCCACAGTGAGTATAACAAGCATGTTTTACTGCATATACAGACTGATTTTACTGTTGTGGGTTTTACTAACACTTTAATACTTTCATTTGACTGCAACTGGAAGATCCCCACCAGTCTCTGCAGCAGCACAAATTATGCAGTTGTCCACTTTTATTCTTGTTGTGGAGAACCCCTTTAAGTCATGTGATTTTGTTTCTCATTAGACATGAGCTAAAAGTGACATTACAGCTATGTGTGTTTAGGAATATTTGAGTCTCACCTACCAAGTGTCTTAAGTAACTGTCTCATTTTATCCAAGCAGCTAAATAGATTCTTGCTTTTTATAGCCTGCCCTAGCAACCAGTGAAGGAGACTCGGAGTAATTGCCAGAAGGAAACACTGACTGTTATTCCTTTAGGCAAATCATACATGAGATCCATGAAGATTATGGCTGAAACTTACTTTCTCAGTCTCCGTCCTGTATTTATCTGCATTTTCTTTAATGGTCTTCTTTTCAGTTAGTGTCTGCTGCAGCTCCTTCCTAAGGCGGGCAAGTTCATCTTGCAGGGTAATCATTCGGTTAACAGAATTCTTTGCCTCCTCCTCAAACGGTTTAAGGCGGTCCACGTCACTACGCAACTTATCTTTCTCTGTGTTGTAGGTGATCTCTAGGTGGGTCAACCTCTCCTGCAAGGATTTGTTGTCCTTGTGCTGCACACAAAGTATATGAATATTATAGCTTTGCAGAAAAACATCACTAACAAAACCATACTTAATTGATATGCAAGACAGAAAGGTCTTTAAAAAGCTCAAAAGATATTCAAACACAAGAAATACATTCAGTACAGTACCTGATCATCAATTTTACGCTGCAGTTGCATGATTTTGTTCTCCATACCAAAATTGAGTTTCTTGTAGTGTTCGACAGAGCGTGCCTCGATTTTCAGCTTCTTCAGCTCCCTCTTGGCCATCATCCTGCGGTAGCAGCATTGAAGGTAGACAATGGCTTCCATGCTCCTCTTGTAAGACACACGAGCTAGCCAGCCACGGACATGCTTCTGAATGATGGTAGCCTTGTGTATCCTGAGCATCTGAAAGTTAGTGAAGAAATATATTAGTGACACACAGTTACGATATTATGAATCTTAGGAGATTTGTAAAGATTGTAACATTATCTGCCTATCTCCCATCTCGGCCAATGAGAGGAAGTCTCGTATTCATTGATTTAAAAAACAAAACAAAAACAAGGCTTCTCTAAAATAGTGGCTATGCGATACAACAAGCTTTCTTTATATCAAAGAGTAAAGGGGAAGTCTATCATACTGCTTCTAAAGCACAGCGCCACTTGTTGCATGTAGCACAAGCTACACAAGCTACTAGAGCATATTTCAGGTCAAGCAGCCGGCAATCTATTCCAGCATGCAGATCATTTGTTTGGCCCAAGTTGGGCAATTGACTATAAGTTTATAGTGCATTTCCAGCAACATTTACCAACTTATTCGCTTATCTCAAATGTAGGCAGTAGCTAAGTCATTAAAAACTACAATGTTATTATGACTTATGCAGCTTCATCAGTGCCTTTCCAGCTCCACTTACCTCTTGGAACCTTTGCCTGGCTGCGTAGCCCCGAAGGAAAGTCTGAAGACGAAGTGTAATTGACTGTATATGTAGATATCTTTTCCGAACCACATACTTTCTCTGGAACTTCTGTATGAGGATTGCTGCTCTGGTTCTACGCAGGAACTGGGCAAGACTTTGTAGAGAAAGTTACAATTAATGATTACAGTAGGGAAAATAATTATTTGATCCCTGCAGATTTTGTAAGTTTGCCCACTTAAAAAAATTATAGACCCTTTATTTTTTTTGTATCAAAGTGTATTTTAAATGATAGAGACAGAGTATCGACCAAAAATCCAGGAAAATTTTATATTACAAATATTATAAATTGAGTTGCAGTTTGCAAGTACAGAGGGAAGATATTTCTTGTAGCTGGTTACCAGGTTTGCACACATCTCAGGAGGGAGTTTGGTCCGCTCTTCTTTACAGATCTTCTCTAGTTTTCTTGGCAACTCAAAGTTTCAGCTCCCTCCATAAA
Organism: Staurois parvus; assembly: GCF_062004578.1. Classification (NCBI taxonomy): domain Eukaryota; kingdom Metazoa; phylum Chordata; class Amphibia; order Anura; family Ranidae; genus Staurois; species Staurois parvus. The sequence goes on along the minus strand of NW_028318181.1, from coordinate 320,578 downwards.
TTTTCTATAGGATTAAGGTCTACAGACTGGCTAGGCCACTCCATGACCTTAATGTGCTTCTTCTTGAGCCTCTCTTTAGTTGCCTTGGTGGTGTGTTTTGGGTCATTGTCATGTTGGAAGACCCATCCACGACCCATCTTCAGTGTTCTGGCTGAGGTAAGAAGGTTCTCGTCCAAGATTTTACAATACATGGCCCTATCCATTGGCCCCTCAATACAGCAAAGTCGGCCTGTACCTTTAGCAGAGAAACAGCCCCAAAGCATAATGTTTCCACCTCCGTGCTTGACTGTAAGGATGGTGTTCTTAGGATCATAGTCAGCATTTTTCGTCCTCCAAACACGGCAAGTCAAGTTAATGCCAAACAGCTCAATTTTGGTCTCATCTGACCACAGCACTTTCTTCCAATTCTTCTCTGAATTATTTAGATGTTCATTGGCAAACTTCAGATGGGTCTGTACATGTGCATTCTTGAGGACAGGGACCTTGCAGGTGCTGCAGAATTTCAATCCATAGAGGCGTATTGTGTTACCAATGGTTTGATTGGTGACTGTGGCCCCAACTGCCTTGAGATCATTCACAAGCTACTCCCATGTAGTTCTGGGCTGATCCCTCACTTTTCTCATGATCATCCTTACCCCATGAGGCGCAATCTTGCATGGAGCTCCAGACCGAGGGCTATTGATGGTTATTTTGCAAAATGTGCGAATGATTACTCCAACAACAGTTGTCTCCTTCTCACCAAGCTTTTTGCCGATAGTCTTGTAGCCTATTCCAGCCTTGTGCAGGTCTAAAATCTTGTACCGTACGTCCTTTGACAGCTCTTTGGTCTTGCCCATGATGGCAAGGTTTGAATGGAAGAAAAGAATTCTGTGGACAGGTGTACGGACGTCCTTTGACAGCTCTTTGGTCTTGGCCATGGTGGTGCCCAAGAGATTTTCTGGACAGGTGTCTTCTATACACACAAAGGGTTGTCGTTAGGAGCACCTTCGAAAATTGCCAGGACTAATCTGTGTACCACCTGAACACACAGCCAGTCCATGGGAGCCAGAATTATTGTTGGTTGGTAGGGGATCAAATACTTATTTTACTCACTGAACTGCATCTCAATTTATAGAATTTCTATCATGTGCTTTTTCTGGATATAATTTAAAATTCACCTATGATAAAAATTATAGACCCTTAATTTCTTTGAAGTGGGCAAACTTACAAAATCTGCAGGGGATCAAATAATTATTTTCCCCATGGTCCAAATAAACTGCTGTGGAATCAACATTTTATTTTTTATATTTGTAAATCAATCAAATTTGCATATAAAAAAGAAAGGTAAAAAGAAATGTACAAATTACGTTGAAGTACACTCATCAAAGAAGACATTTTCATCAGTTAAGCCAGCAATAACAATGCATATCCTCACCATCTCGCCTGGTAGCCTCTGACGTATCTTTGAATGTTTATAGCTGCCTTTCTCATTCTCAAATACTTCTTCCTCAATAGCCATCCACGAATTGTTTTCTGGATTCGAATGCAGGCCACCCTTAGCTTGTCTGCTCTTATTTTCTCCAGATAGGCCACTTGTCCAGCACGGAAAAAAATCTTTGTCTTGCCAAACTGATATTTGTCTTGGTCCTGATTTTAAAGGTAGAAAATGTGCTATTGATATAAAGATTTTATGTATTCATTATACTATAATGGCCCGAAACAAAGCATAGTAAGAAAATACAACTAGGTCTATCAGTAATACGAAATATACTGTATATACTCAAATGTAATTGGACAAATGAAAATAATCACAAATAAAATGTTTATTTTGAATATTTTGTTGAGAATCCTTTACTGGAAATGACTGCCTGAAGTCTGGAACCCATGGACATTACCAAAGACTGGGTTTCCTCCTTTCTGATGTTTTGCCAGGCTCTAACTGCAGTGGTCTTCAGTTATTCTTTGTGAGTCTTTCTGCCTTTAGTTTTGCCTTCAGCAAGTGAAATGCATGCTCAATTGGGTTGAGCTCAGGTGACTGACTCAGCCATTGCAAAAGAGTACACTTCTTTTCCTTCAAAAGCTCCTAGGTTGCTTTTACAGTGCGTTTTGGATCATTGTCCATCTGTACTGTGAAGCGTCGTCCAATCACTTTGCTGCATTGGACTGAATCTGCGCTGACAGTATATCTCTAAACACTGCAGAATTCATATGGCTGTTTTTGTCTTCTGTTACATCATCAATAAATACCAATGGCCCAGTGCCACTGGAAGCCATGCATGCCCATGCTATCACACTGCCTCCACCATGTTTTACAGATGACATTGTGTGCTTTGGATCATGAGCTGTTCCAAGCTTTCTCCACACTTTTTTCTTCCCGTCATTCTGGTACAGATTAATCTTATCAAAAAGCAGGAAAAAGGTGGAATGGGAAAAGCTGGGGAGTCCACACACGATATCTAAATATTTAGGTGCCACCAGAGTATCTGGAAGGGTGCTACCTAATCAACTAGCAAAAACAAAAGAAGGGAAAGAAACAAGGCTGCACACCTAATTGGCTAACCTCAAAAGAATTTTATTATGCACCATAGACAGTAATAAACCATCGGAGACATGACAATTCTGCATCACAGAGGACACTACTCCCCCAAAGAATTCAAGAGGGAGACCCTCAAGAATGGACCTAGGAAGGAAATAGTCCACTGGGACTAACCTACCCCAAACCCTCCAGACTGGGGATCACTAGGGCGGTGAGGGCACTATGACAAAGCCCTTCCAAATCATGCTACCCCTCTAAATCTTTCACTTCACCTTGGATCACGCTTTACAAAATCCCTAATGCCATCCACTGCAACCTCACCCTCAGAGCTGCCAAAGTTTTGTTCTGAATCAACACAGGGAAGACGCAAAAAATTACCATTGTGGTGAACAATTATTAAGCTTAGCAAAGCATTGCTGCATCAGCCCCTCATCTAGTGGAACAATGAAGAGATCCTGGGGGGGGGGGGTAAAAGGGCATTCAGTTTTGTGCATTATCTCAATGATGAGGGAAAGAATTAAAGATGCAGCAGAAGCAGTGTCCAAGTAACCATTTTTGAAACTTTCATTAAATCAATATCAGAATGAATACAGGTAACCTAAGGTACACTGGGGGGGGGGGGGTCAGCAACCTGCAGATCGCAACCTGCCAGTAGATGGCGCCCAGTTGGCTGGTAGATCGCGGCCTAGACTTGCTGACCCACAATCCCAGAGCATCAAACAGAGTGCAATGCAGAGGGACTACTTGTAAAGTTGGAGCTGTAGTAAGGAGCAAGAGCTACATAAGCCGATGCCTCCTCTGTAGTGCTGGCTACTATCCCATGTGAAGTGATACCAACTGCACTCCACCTCTTATCCTGGCTAGTCTCCAGAGTGGTGCCAGCAGCAGGAAAGAAGAGATCTTCAGGATAGTGTGAAGCAATACACTGGGCACAATACTATAGGGCTGCTTTCACACTGATGTGCTGCATTTTTACCCACAACGCAGTGAACCTGCAGCTTTCCTATGGGTTTGCTGTGCTTAGCCATAGACTTCTATTATATCCTGCGGGTTTGGTACACTTTCTGAAAGCTCAAAAAGGTAAGGTAATTTTGTATAAAAAACAAAAGATTTGAAAGCACACTTACCAGCCAGCCTGCAAAACAGTTGCCCTGTCTAACAGTTTACGTTAAAACCAGAGGATTTTGTTTGCACACATTCGCAAATATATGCGTAAACCCCAGTGCCCACCATAAGGGACCTCTTTATATACTGTGGTCCTAACTCTATAATTTGTAGATCCTCCATAGTAGGAACACATAACAATGGATAGATTGACCTATCCATTGTTATATGCTTCCAACTATGGAAGCCCTACAAATATTAGTTAGGACCGCAGTATATACAAAGATCCCTTGTCGTGGGCACTGCGTCTCACGCCTATATTTGCAAATTTGTGAAAGCTAAACCCTCAATTTTTAATATAAATTTTTAGTCAGGCCAATTCTTTGTTTTGCAGGTTGGCTGGTAAGTGTGCTGGTAAATGTTTTGTTCATTTGTTTGCGATGTGCATTGCCCCTCCATGTGTACCTTGCTTTAAAGGCTAGCTATAGGTTGGGGTGGTTGCCATTTTTTGCATAGTTATCTCAAATATTTTGCAGCCAAACCCCAGACATACAAATAAAACCCAGTATAAACATACATGCACACTGTCTCATCTATTAACTGGTTCATAATTCTGTGTAGCCAATTTTATTATTTCTACAGTGTATCTCTGACATACTACAGGCAGGAAGAAGGGGGGCACCACTCTCTCTGTTAGAGTAAATGAGTGGTGTCAGTTCTCTCCGACCAGCTTGCTAACTGGAAAACAAAGGATCTGCAACACACTGCTATGCAATCAATTTTGCCCACTCTGCTCACTCTCCCTCTCCGCAGGTTTACAGTCAGCAGGTGTATGTGCAGCTCTAATTGTATGCAAAAACAATATATTATAAAAAAAAAGAAAATATATACAGTATCTCACAGAAGTGAGTACACCCCTCATATTTTTGTAAATATTTTATCTTTTCATGTGACAACACTGAAGAAATGACACTTTGCTACAATGTAAGTAGTGAGTGTACAGCTTGTATAACAGTGTAAATTTGCTGTCCCCTCAAAATAACTCAACACACAGCCATTAATGCCTAAACCGCTGGCAACAAAAGTGAGTACACCCCTAAGTGAAAATGTCCAAATTGGGCCCAAAGTGTCAATATTTTGTATGGCCACCATTATTTTCCAGCACTGCCTTAACCCTCTTGGGCATGGAGTTCACCAGAGCTTCACAGGTTTACAGTTATATAAGCTGTACACTCACTATGTCACATTGTAGCAAAGTGTCATTTCTTCAGTGTTGTCACATGAAAAGATAGAATAAAATATTTACAAAAATGTGAGAGGTGTACTCACTTCTGTGAGATACTGTATATATATATGTTACAATAATATGTATATCTTAGAATGCCCTAATGGTCAACTTTAAAGTATTAAAAACTAGATTTTACATTAAAAGAATTCAAATATCAAATGGAAACAAACCAAAATAAGCTTCTCCAAAACATTCTTGCAGGTTTGCCTTCGGTCACTAAGGATGTCTTTCTGTTTCATCAGCACCCTATATCGGCTGAAGAATTCTTGGTACGTCCACCTAGAATGGTAGGGAAGAGGCTCTGTTACATCCTAGGTACAGCTCTGTAGTCTAGGAAAAACACAAACAGAATATCAGTAGCCTACCTGGAGGGGAATCCAGCAGCACTAATCCGTATGGTTTCTAATACTCCGCAAGCCCGCAGCTGCTGAACTGCTCGTTTAGAGTCAAACCTTATAAAGACAGAACCAGAACAATCACAGAATAAAGTAAACCTATACCAGAAGAACAAATGCCCAAAGCACACACATTAAAAACAGAAAATAGGTCATATCCACTAGATCGCATCAATGTCCAAAATCAGTTAATATGTGCAGACATATTAGATCTTAAGGGTTCAGCATACACTCCATATCAACACAGACACTTCATAAAGATACTGTTTGCAGAACAGCTTCATTCATGTACACCTGCCCTCAGTTTCTTTATTACTATGCATGACCCAGTTTGGGTATTCACATAAGTGTAAGACCACACTTTTCTGAAATGCTTTACCATGGCAGTGAGGCTTCAAAACATACATAAGCAAAAATATGATACAAAAACAACTGCTGCAAAAGTGACTGCACAGCTCAATCTCAGTCCTGTGAAGACTGAGATTGAACTCTACAGTCACTTTTGCAGCAGATGTTTTCTTATTCTGAGTTACAATCTGCGCATTTTTCCTTTTGTCTCTTTCAGTCATTTGCCCATGTCGACCTCGCTTATGCTTATCAGTCAACATTTTCCTGGAAACTGTGTATGCCATCATAACCTTTGATCCTGTACTTCGCAACACAGCAAAGAAACTGCCAACTTCAGTCACAGAGGCACCAGCTGATCGGCACCAACAATTTGCCCTATTTTGAAGCTCAGTAAGCTCTGACATGACTCCGTATTAATCGTAGCGCACGCAGTGAATGACAAACGTGAGGCTTCCTACCTGTTGGCTAGGTGTCTCATCACACAGCAGAAGCAAAAGAATGTTACATCACTTCCGCTTTCAACGCAGAACATGTCATCACTGTCACACCTGCAAATCATAAATAGTTTCCATTTTTTTGATTAACCCCTGTAGTTTAGAGGGGTGAGCACACACTGCAGAGGTTGCTTGGCCAGGAGTATGGCTTCTAATATGTATGCAACAAATTCCTCTGTTGTTAAGGTCGAACTGAAGGTTGTAGTTATAGGCATCAAAGAGGGAGCAAAATGCGAAATGTTAAATGTTTTACTGTTTGTAAAAGCACCAGCCATAGATACAACTTACAAGCAGCAGAGCAGGACAACTATTATTCTAGGTTTCTGCAGCAGTCTGTCTATACTACAGTTTTTCAACATTTGCTCTCCTTAGCGTATAGGTTCTTCTCTGCAGCATGTTGCCTGTGCTTTGGATTAAACTCCTACAAACATTAAGAGACGGTTCACACTATAGAAACGCAGTCCAGATGCGTTTCAGATGCGTTTCCGCATGCACGTTTTTGACGCAATCCGGTGCACTTTTAGTGCGTTTTTTTATGCGTTCCAGTGCTTTTTTCATGCATTACAGTTAATGTTTTCCCCTCTTTCTTCAATTTAAAGAGCGACATGCATTCCAGAGCATTTTTATACATTTTGGTGCATTCAAATGCATTTTTGTTGCGTTTTACCGTGTTCCAGTACCGTTCTGTGCAGAAAATATGCAGCATGTTCTAATTTTTTTTTTCTGCAAACAGAACACACTGGAGCTGCAAGCAATGATGTAAACTATGACATTGACAACCATACAACCTACTTTCTGTGCATTTTGGATGCAGAAAAAAAGCAACTGAAATGCATGTAGTGTGAACTGGCCCTAAGAGTATTCTTTAACTAATGCCCCCATCCCACCTGGTTAAATACTTACCTATTTTCACTCACCTATATGCACAATATCTCTCTACTTGGCATCACACAATCTTTCCACCAAAGACATCACTACATCGCATGCATGGCAGTGACATTTTCAATGGAAAATCTATGAGGTGCCGGAAAGGACAACAAAGTGAATATCACTGTAAAAGACTTGAAGGCAAGCATTTTGCATGGCAAGCTACACTTTACTGTAAGAACACAGATCGGGATGGCTGTGCTGTGCACAGCTATCCCGAGCAGTGTGCCGGAGCTGACAGGAAGGAAGACTGTTTGTAAACAAAACAGTCTTCCTCCTCGTTGGTGATTGTCGGCAATCATCAGGCACCAGCTGGTAATTACCGTCCGGGACCCGGTGATTGACATCCACGGCTGTGAATGGCGGCACAGGTAGGGCTCACGCGTTCCCCCTACCCGGAAATGCAAAATCACATGTACATATACATGATTTTGCGCACAGGTGCCACCCTGTAGCAGTATTTCTGCTATAGGGCGGTCCTTAAGCAGTTAATGTAAATGCTAGAAACGAGTTATATTTCGGTTCTGTCTAGGTGAAATGAGTACTGGGGAGTTTTTGTAATCTTTTTTTCAGACCCAAAGTATGCTTATCTACAGTCAGCAAACAGACTGGAAACCATACTCAAGTGTAATATTCTCTCCAGACTGAAAAACATAAAGCATATTTATTAGTCACCTACAACCATCAATCAGCTGCTACATCCTTCCCTTTACTGTGAAATAATTCATAAAGAGGGCAAACTGCTGATGCTTTCAGAAATAAGAAGAAAACAAGGGCCACTTTTGACCATAAAGATCTCAGGACTCATGCGCAGATGTACAGTACATTACTTAAAAAAAAAAAAGCAGATCTTTCATCATTTAATACACACATAACCTTGTTTACCTTTAAATTGATTGTACAGGCTCAAGGTTTTTTGCTTTCATGCAAACCTTCTCTATGTAGCATGCCCAGCCCCCCCCCTAATACTCACCTAAGCCCCATCTCAATTCAGCAATGTGCACTGGGGTCTTGGCTATCCCGGGACTCCCTCTTCTTATTGGCTGAGACAGAAGCGGGAGCCATTGGCTCCCACTGTTGTCAATCACAGCCAGTGAGCCAATGAGAAGAGAGAGGGGATGGGGCCAAGCAATGGCTACATGTATGAATGGGCACACAGAGCAGCGGGTGCCCCCATAGCAAGCTGCTTGCTGTGGGGGCACCAGACAGGAGGGAGGTGTCAGGAGATCCTGCGGGGGACCCAAGAAGAGGAGGATCTGGGATAGTCTGTGCAAAACCACTGCACACAGCAGGTAAGTATAGAGATGTTTGTTATTTTTTTGTAACAAAAAAAAAAAAAAGCCTTTAGAATCACTTTAAAGCTGCACAAAATATAAATGCTATTAAACCCATACATACAGAAAGCCTCTTCATTTAGCTGAAATGCAGCTCTGCCCTCTTAGAGAGTCAGCAATTTTCAAAAAAAGAAGGCAAAGCCACCTTGACTTCTGCTACTTATGGCTCTGCTGATCCTTTTTGATTCTCAGGCTTACTGTCAACCAGGGGCGGACTGACAACTCATGGGGCCCATGGACAATAGGGGATCATGGGGCCCCGTGTCCTTGCCCAAACTCAAAAAAAGCCTATGAAAAAGGTACCAGGGGCATCTTATGGGGCCCCCTACTGACCCTGGGCCTTCAGGCAGTGTCGAGTTTCCAAATGGTCAGTCCACCCCTGCCGTCAACACCGACCAGTCCCGAGAAACAATCCGATGGTGCAGCCCTTTCAAGATGGAGGCCATGAAAGACTCTATGGTCTTTGATCACCTCTATCATGATGGAGGACCTGAGTGACATCATGACATCACATCAGGTGGGCGGCAGAAGTAAACAATTTTTCTTTTTTTAAAGCAAAAGTTCAAAAAAAAAAAAATTTGTTTTTGGATCTTTTGCTTTTAAAGGTAAAGAAGAGGTTTGGGGTCTTTTTGACCCCGGATCTCTTCTTAAAGAGGACCTGTCATGCATATTTCTATTACAAGGGATGTTTACATTCCTTGTAATAGGAATAAAAGTGAAAAAATAAAAAAAAAAAATTAAAGGGACAGTGTAGAAAAAAAAAAAATTTTTTTTAGAGAGATCCCATCCCACCGTGCTTACTCGCTGAAGTGAACGCATACGTAAATCGCAAATGCATATGTAACCATATGCACATGTGAGGTATCGCCACAAACGTTAGAGCGAAAGCAATAATTTTACTGATAGACCTCCTCTGTAAAGCTAAACAGGTAACCTGTGAGAATTTTTAACGTGTCGCCTATGGAGATTTTTAAGTACCGTAGGTTGTCAACATTCCACAAGCGTGCGCAATTTTAAAGCGTGACATGTTAAGTATCTCTTTTCTCACTGTAACATCCTCTTTCATATTTTACAAAAAAATTGGTGTATATATTTTGTTTTTTTTTTATTTTATTCGCTAAAGTGTATTTTTTCCACAAAAACTGTTTAAAAAACACTGCAAATACCATGTGACAAAAAATTGCAATGATCGCCATTTCATTCTCTAGGGTCTTTGCTAAAAAAAAAAAAAAATATGTAACATTCGGGGGTTATAAGTAATTTTCTAGCAAAAAATACAGATTTAAACTTGTAAACAAAATGTCCAAGAAAATGCTTGGTCTTCAAGTAGTTAAGTCTTTCTATATGTCCTTGAATAGTTTCAGTGCTGCAGTATATAGTGGTAAACAATCAGGCAATTCACTAAAATGATAACGATCCTGATAGGTGGACAGAGAGGCAGCGGCCACAGACCTACGTGAGTTGCTTAGGTTGTGGATGTCTAGAAAGACAAAATGTGTCAAATAAAAGGTAAAGTTGTTTAAAGTCTATACAATAAGGAAAAAATTCTGGCTCCACTGCCTCTTTCCCACATCCCATCCCTACACACTTACCTGCTTCCTCACACTGATTCAGTGCTGTCCTGTCTGCAGCGCCAACACTCTCACTTACTGTGCTCCCCCCCTCTCCAAACACTTACCTGATCTCTGTATCGATCCAGCGTTGAGCCCGGCTGCATCTCTTCTCTCCCCTCTTCCTGCACCCACAGGATACAGAGGCAGCAGCAGGAGCCATTGGCTGCTGTCAGTCAAATTCTGTGGGAAGGAAGTGTGGGCAGGGCCGAGCCTTGCTGTGTGTGTTTATGGACACATACAGCCAGGCTTGGGAGTGCCCCAAAATCAATGTCCCCTCAGAAGTCAGCTTGCTGAGGGGGTACTTAGAAGAGGGAGGAGAATGTGCCAGCGGGGAACTCCAGAAGAGGAGGTAAGACACCAATCTGTGAAAATACCATTGCACAGAACAGGTAAGGATAACATTCTTTTTATTTAAAGGTAATAAAAAAAGCCTTTACAATCACTTTAATTAATAAAATAATAACTGTCACAACTGCAAAAACTGTTTTAGACATGCATATGATCTACATACGTGAATGGATACTTGAAGTCGTTTGGCTTGATGCAGCGCACATAATGTGGGGTTGTAGCATTCAGCGTTTCCATAAGCAGGTGCAGAGAATTCCTAAACTGAAATATGACAATACATCTTCAAAAAAAACAATGAATAGTAAATCATATTCAGTTGAAAATATACAAAGAAAGTTTATATATACACATATATATATATATATATATATATATATATAGACACACACTCTATATTGCCAAAAGTATTGGGACACCCCTCCAAATCATTGGATTCAGGAGATTCAGGTGTTCCAATCACTTCCATGGCCACAAATGTATCAAGCACCTAGGCATGCAGACTGCTTCTACAAACATTTGTGAAAGAATGGGTCGCTCTCAGGAGCTCAATGAATTCAAGTGTGGTACCGTGATAGGTTGTCACCTGTGCATTAAGCCCATCCGTGACATTTCCTTGCTACTAAATATTCCACGGTCAACCGTTAGTGGTAATATAACAAAGTGGAAGCAACTGGGAACAATAGCAACTCAGCCACCAAGTGGTAGGCCACGTTACATGAGAGAGTTGGGTCAGCACATGCTGAAGCACACAGTGCGCAGAAGCCACCAACTGTCTGCAGAGTCAATAGCTAAAGACCTCCAAAACTGTGGCCTTCAGATTACACAGCTGAGCAGCTGCATTAAAACCTTACAACACCAAGTGCAATGCAAAGCGTCGGATGTAGTGGTGTAAAGCACGCCGCTACTGGACTCTAGAGCAGTGCAGATGTGTTCTCTGGAGTGATGAATCACGCTTCTCTGTCTGGCAATCCAATTGATGTGTGTGGGTTTGGCGGTTGCCAGGATAACAGTACTTGCCTGACTGCATTGTGCCAAGTGTAAAGTTTGATGGAGGGGGGAATATGGTGTGGGGTTGTTTTTCAGGGGTTGGGCTTGGCCCCTTAGTTACAGTGAAGGGAACTCTTAAGGCGTCAGCATACAAAGACATTTTGGACAATTTCATGCACCCAACTTAGTGGGAACAGTTTGGGGATGGCCCCTTCCTGTTCCAACATGACTGTACACCAGTGCACAAAGCAAGGTCCATAAAGACATGGATGAGTGAGTTTGGGGTGGAGGAACTTGACTGGACTGCACGGAATCCTGACCTCAACCCGATAGAGCACAGACTGTGAGCCAGGTCTTCTCGTCCGACATCAGTGCCTGACCTCACAAATACACGTCTGGAAGAATGGTCAAACATTCCCATAGACACACTCCTAAACCTTGTGGACAGCCTTCCCAGAAGAGTTGAAGCTGTTATAGCGGCAAAGGGTGGGCCAACTCAATATTGAACCATACGGACTAAGACTGGGATGCCATTAAAGTTCATGTGAATGTAAAGGCAGGCGTCCCAATATAGTGTGTGTATATATATATATATATATATATATATATTGTATACCAAAGCACAGGTGGGCAGCAAATAGCAGTACACTGATTTTCTAAGTGAAGAGCTGTGCAGGGGCCCTGTTTTTTGGGTCAGCAGTCTGAACACTGGAGTACAGGCACACTGTGTACAAGCACTACATCCTGTAGCTCTCCAGTAAAATGATAGGATGGATGTCCTTTCATGTGTGGCGTGGTCACTTTGAAAAGTCCACCGTGCACACTTTAAAAAAAGAAAAAAAAAAAAACACTGCATGTTTAAATAGTATGCCTTCAGTGTTGCACAAAAAAGTGAACATGTCACCAATACCATGCATTACAACTGTACATATAATGTGCCAGTAAAAAAAAATTGCATGGATGTAATTTGTGGTCCTTTTGTTTGAAAAAAAATAAAAACAAATAATTTAAAGAGTATGCAAAACCCAACATTTCACATTCCTGATATGTGCCTCTTGTACCATGTACTTCTATTAAAAGGTATCCTGGTCTTTTTGTATTGCTTCCTTTGTGTAAAATCCCTGGTGTCCCTCTGATTTCCTATTAAAAACTGCCTACACTAGGCAGGTGAACACACCGTGGTCAGTTTTCTAACTGTGCTGGGAACTTAATGTGCTCTCCTCCAATGATCAGACTTCTGTTGACACAACCCCTCTGCAAAGCCACTGACTGAGAAGTTCAGTATGCTGCTGTTTCTCCTCCACAGCTCTCTGTTCTCAGCTACATAAGGAGCTTAAAGGGTATGTGATAACTAATAAAAACAGGTGAAAAAATAAATGCATGTTTTTTAAATCAACACACAAATGTTTTGCCTTTCATTTTTATTTTTAACTGAATGGGTTGTTTTATAAAGTGAGCCTCACATTCTGTAATGCAAGCATAAATGTGCTGCAGGAATATGCACCTTGACATCATTACAAATGTGATGCAGAGGGTACTAGGACTTAAAGTGGAAGAAAAGGCTAACACTAACTTCCTTTCCGCCTCCTCCTACTTATCCTGCATACCCAAGATCTGGGCACTTACTTACCTAATTTGCTGTGGTACAGTCACATGATCCTGCAGCTCCGGCTCCCCGGTGTCAGTGAGTGGCTGCTGCAGGGGAGAAGAGGGAGTGCTGACAATGGCTGGTTCATGGAAGCCTATGGATGTCACAGCTCACAGAATTTACAACCTTTGTTGAGCGTTCCCTTACACAAGGAGCTGCCAGCAGCAGTGGTCATTGTATTCTGCTGATGGGAAAGGCTCCCTGCCTCAGAATAGTACTTCAGGAGGGATTCACCCATCAACACTGACCGTGTTGATGGGGGAATCGAGTCATTTTCTTTCCTGTAACCTGTGGATAATGTATGGCTAGACTTAGGGCTTGTTCACACTTGACTTTATTTCTAACTCTTGCCAAACGCCCCTATATCGTTTGACAGGCGCTAGACAGGCGTTTGGGAAGTGTTTTTAAAGCTCCCCAAACGCCCCATGAGTGGTTTTGAGGCTGTAGATAGGCATTTGCCAAGCGTTAAAACCACACCACAAACACCTATAATGAAGTTAAATGGTATTAACGCTCCGCAACCACTTGCAATCGCCTCGCAACCGCGTTGCAACCGCACACGTCTGCCAGCGTTTGTGGAACGGCACCATACACTTGAATGAGAGGCTTCCACTTCTCCTGACTCGACACGAGGCATCAGTTTTGCCGTGATGCTAACACTTCAGTGTGAACAGCACTGTATGCTGCCATGTGCAGAATTTTCATAGGCATTTGAGAACCGTTAAAAACGCTTCCCAAATGCCTCTCTGACGCCTGCTGCCAAAGCTAGTGTGAACGAAGCATTATGCATTTCTTCCACTCTAACCAGTGATAGAATACTCAGCTTAGGCGGGGTGTCTGAGCACCACATACTGCACTGACCCATTATCTACTTCTTCAGGCATACTGCCACAAAAACCCTACGAAGCCACCTGTGTGACTCCTCTCTTCAAATGTAATTACACAGTTTCAAACAAAAACACACTACAGCATGATGGATCTTTTAAGTTTACCTGATGGCCAACTGTTTTCTTATGCTCCCTGCTTGTTTGGTCAGGCTTTGGTTTGCGCAGGCCTGTGCGGGATAACAGCGTGCGTCCTGAGGATGTTACAGTTGTGGGGCTTGTGCTCTGCTCATCATCGTGGAACAGTTCAGTAAGCAATTTAAACTAAAAAAAAATATACAAAACTAAAAAAATGACTATGCTTAAAATGATGTATTAAACATTGTATATAAATTTAGCACCATATTAGTAATAACCTTTCTACTTTTGTTTTAAAAATATTAGTAAAAGTGCATAACAAAGATAATAGTATTGTTTTCTATAAGGTTTTGAAGAACTTAAATAGGTCATAGAAGAAGCATACTCACATGCAGATATTGTAAAAAGCAAAGAAAGTAAAACAAATCACCTTGGTTTAGTTGGTCTAGTTTCGAATATAAAAATGGTTAGCAGATTACTGTAAATAATCAGACTTGAGCCAGCACTTCACACCTCTGGTCATATGCTGAACACTATATGCTGGATATATTAACCCCATACTGTTCTCTGAATACAATAATTTTCATGATATTGTTGATACGCGTTTCATGATAAGCAGAATACGCATGTAGTTAATTACTCTTCAGAGACACATGGACAGGACACAAATGGGAATCTTGTCTTCTCTTTGTGTCCCAGATACTAAACTTAGCATATAAACTCAGCTGGAAAGTGGAAATTAAAGGACTCATGTAGCTCTTTCAGTGTCTTCACTAATTTAACGAGTGTGGTGTACATGCCCCTAGAAACTGGCACACTGTCTGTTCATAAACCACTGCAAGCAGCCACCCTCTTCCCAAGCAAAAAAAAAAAGTAAAGCAGGTTAAAGTAATAGCGGTGGAACTAATTAACCAATTAACCCAGGAGGATGTCCTGAAAGATTACCTTCTGATGAATGTGTATCAAACACATGGAATAAAAATAAAAAAAGGAGAAAATACAATGCAATCAGCTGATGGTTCAAAAATAAAACTTTAGCAAAATGTACAGATATTTCATGAATGATTACAAAACCATAATGCATTTACTATCCAGAAACAAAGGCTGCAAGTATTTTTGGGTTCATTCACATCAGGGAGAGAGTAAAACCCATAGAAGGTTCCTAATAATAGCTTCAAAATAAGTTCTACAAAATAACACCAAAAGTGAAGTGGTGAAGGTGACTTTCACCAACATTCACTGGTAGTGAACCAATCACAGTCAATTAACAACCTGCAGTCAATAGGCCGTATATAAATGGCCAGGATTCATGAAAGTGCACCAAAACTGCTGCATTCAGCTAATCCGCAGAAATTCACAGGTACACTGTGCTGCAGCGGCGGATCAGTGTGAGAGCCTAATCGTTCTTAACTCTTTTATAAGTGCTAATATGTCCATTGCAATAGCACAGTGTATGTGTTGTTTAATACACTGACCTTCTTTTCCTCTTCCAGCTTCTGCTGGCATTATTCTGTGTCTCCAGGCTGC
Source organism: Staurois parvus (assembly GCF_062004578.1). Classification (NCBI taxonomy): domain Eukaryota; kingdom Metazoa; phylum Chordata; class Amphibia; order Anura; family Ranidae; genus Staurois; species Staurois parvus. The sequence goes on along the minus strand of NW_028318181.1, from coordinate 305,088 downwards.
TAAAAAGGTCCCAGGCAAAGTACATTTGGTATCACTCCATCTGGAACAGAAGCTGGCGCTACAGAGGACATATCAGCTTATGTGGTTCCTGCTCTCTCCGTAGACGCCTGCTTCCTCCATTGCCAGCCAGCCAGTACTCTGATGCTCTGGGATGGCCAGTCGGCAAGCCCAGATCTCGATCAACAGGTTGCCGACCCCAGGCATGCGCTTTCCCAGTCGGTGGTCACATCAGAGGGCTCCGAGGGCCATATGTTGCCCACAGTCCAAAGGCTGAGCGCCCCTGTTGTACAGGAATGTTGAAAAACTTTTCTCAATCAGCCAGCTGCAGCTGCTGATCAAAGTATTCTAACAACGGAGAGTCCCTGCACTCAGAAAACAATGTCTAAGCGGGTAGGATTCCTCTATCCACCTCCATTGTGTGGATGGAGGAATCTGCTCCCTTTTTTCATTCAGCCCCCCCCCAAAAAAAAATATATATTAAATCGATGGCCATGCTAAGGTACCTGGTATATTTACAACTCCTCATGCTATTCAAAAAAGTCACATATCAAAGTGCAAACCAATACATCTCATTTATAACTGATGCATACTACTAAAGGCATCTTTCACACAACTGGGTAGCTGTGGCTACTGCACTCCTGTGGCAAGAATCAGTGGATTGTTGCTGATGGAATGACCGGGTTATTCATTTTCATATAGCTGCACGCAGAGCAGATAGCTGTGGTTAGGTCAGAGCCTGGATCACTGTTATCTGTATATCCAAGTCATTCCAGTAGCAAGAATCTACCGATTTTTGCCGCAGGAATTCAGCAGCCGCAGCTACCCGGATGTTTGAAAGAGGTCTTATTAGCAATCAATCTGATATAATTACTTAATTGTTTAAAAGTTTTGTACATATCTGTTATCTAAATTATAAAGTCAGTGAAGGCAACACATTTTACAAGTGATTATGTGGCCCACAAGAGGGCCTTCTCTGCCTCTAGGGAGAAGCATCACATCACATGATGGTAACTATCAAGGCCACAGAATGACATTCACACAGATTAATCTGTACAGGAACACACAGTTGGGTGGTTGAGATGATGTAAATGATATCTCTTTCCTAATGATGAACTAGCATGTGATAAAGAAAGGCTGTGTGAATGTACAATACTTATGAGTAATGTCAAGTAAAGATACACCCTACATGGAAGATTTAGAAAATGAAAACCTCCATTTCTGGAACAAGACATATAATAATTCTGCTTCACCAACCTTACTGGCTTTCAAGACTTTAACTTGCTCTTCAAACACTGTATCCTTGTTCTTTTCGAGAAAGCCTTCACACTGATATTCAACCTGAAGTAGGCAGTAATATAGTTAAATCTTTACACAATAAGGAATATTTCTAACACTATAGGGAGGGTTGACTAAACTTGGAGGGTGCACAATCTGGTGCAGCTCTGCATAGAAATCAATCAGCTTCCAAGTTTTACGGTCAAAGCTTAATTGAACAAACTGAAGTTAGAGGCTGATTGGCTGCCATGTAAAGTTGCACCAGATTTTGAGTGCTCCAGTTTTAGTAAATCACTTCCTATATACTTTTTATGTGGCCACAAAATGTAACTCCACAATGTAATTTTTTCCATGTATAAAAACAAAAGTTGGACTCTCTTGTCTCTCTGCATGCCATAACTGTCAAACGTTGGAAGAACAAAAGCATAGCAGGTGCCATTGATCAGACAAGTATTTGGGGTGCCTGGTTTGAAGGATCAGATTATCTTACTATTAATAGCTCCTATATTTTACATTTAGTTATAAGCAGTTTATAAGAAAGCATTTACTTAGAGTTTTTCTCATGTTAAAATAGAACTCCGGCTAAAACCCAACTAGTATTAAAAATGCACCCCCCTTTCCCCAACCCCACAGGTTAGTCAGCATACAGTGCCTTGAAAAAGTATTCATACCCTTTGAAATTTTCCACATTTTGTCATTACAACCAAAAACATAAATGTATTTTATTGGGATTTTATGCGATAGACCAACACAAAGTGGCATATAATTGTGAAGTGGAAGGAAAATGATAAGTGATTTTCAAATTTTTTTACAAATAAATATCTGAAAAGTGTGGCATGCATTTATATTCAGCTCCCTTACTCTGACACCCCCAAACTAAAATCTAGTGGAAACAATTGCCTTCAGGAGTCACCTAATTAGTAAATAGAGACCACCTGTGTGTAATTTAATCTCAGTATAAATACAGCTGTTCTGTGAAGCCCTCAGATGTTTGTTAGAGAACATTAGTGAACAAACAGCACCATGAAGGCCAAGAAACACACCAGACAGGTCAGGGATAAAGTTGTGGAGAAGTTTAAAGCAGGGTTAGGTTTTAAAAAAAATATCCCATTAATCAGAGAAGCAGCCAAGAGGCCCATGGTAACTCTGGAGGAGCTGCAGAAATCCACAGCTCAGGTGGGAGAATCTGTCCACAGGACAACTATTAGTCGTGCACTCCACAAATCTGGCCTTTATTTATTTATTATTTATTTAGGTGTTAGGAGAAGGGAGGGAGCATTTTTTAAGACTAGTTAGGTTTGGCTTGGAATTTTACTTTAAAAAGGACACTGTGTGCATCTCAAATGTTCCCCAAACCCAACGCTTAAGCATCACTCTTTAAAACTGAACAGAATGGGTGCTGTGCCACCACTTTGCAACTCAGCTGTCACTCAGATCCACCTTGCCACCAAATAAAGCTCTTGGCAGACTGTTTTTGGTGGCAAAAGGAAAGATAAGGAGTCATCAAAGTGCAAAGTACATTTTATCTACCACCAGAATTATATCCTTCAAGAGAGCTTGGAAAAGAACCATTGAGTAACAGGTACCACATATAAAATACCATGAAACCAGATGGATATAGTGCACAGTCACAATTCTAAATGTACCTATGACACAGCACAAACCATATCTATAGGACATACCTAAAATATATAAAACAAACAGGGGCAAACATACAATTTATGAAGACTGTGCAGCTGCACAGAGGCCCTCTAGGTTTTAGGGGTCCGTCTCACAGTGCTGGGATCTCTCCTACCATCACATAGACTAGTAAACTGCTCATTGTTATCTAGATGTCAATTGTTACTTAGTAAATAATTTACTTTACTTGGCCAATAATTGAATGGTGGGAGGTTGCTCTTGAACAGGACCCCTTTGTCCACCACTGAAAATGACCATATGTAACCACCCAGGTGTGCCCAAAAAACAAAGTATTAAATTGTATAGGCTGAATTTTAGACAGGACTGAGGTCCTGGACTAACTGGATCATAAAACACAGGTATTTTTACCTTATCTGCAAAGTGCTTGATAATAAAAGCTACGTTAGACAAACGTGGTTTTTCAAACAACGGACAGGTCTTGAGGTGGGTATTGTATAATTTCTGGGCCCAAGTGTTATCTGAACCTTTGGGCATCTGCAAAATCAAATGTATAAGAATCATTAAAACAGAAACAAAAAAAACAGAATAAAAATGTAAAGAACACTTGATGTTTAAAGTGACAATAAATGTTTTTTTTTTTTCTTAAAAAAAATATAAACATGTCATACTTATCTGCTCCGGGCAAAGGTTTTGCACAGAGCAGCTCCAATCCTCCTCTTTTCAGGTCCCCTGCTGGAGCGTCTATCTCCCCTCCCTTGACCAGTGCCCCAAATGGCAAGCCACTTGCTATAGGGGAAACTGTACATGCTTGCTCTCTCCTCATTTGCTCACTAGCTGTGATTGGCAGCAGTGGGAACCAATGGCTTCTGCTGCTGTGTCTCTGCCAATGAGGAGAGAGAGACTCAGGACAGCCGAGAGTCCCATGCACATCGCTGGATCGAGAGGGGGTTCAGGTGATTAGGGGGCTGTGGGGGGAACAGAACAGAGAAGGCTTTTACCTTCATGCATTGAATGCATGAAGGTAAAAAAACCTTCAGCCGTTATTACCACATTTTTAACATTTGCCCCAATGAAAGAACTAGCCTCAGGTGATACACAGAGATGAAAAAAATCCTCCTACATAGGTTGTACCTATTTATCTGTAGCTCTCTCTCTTCTACAGCCATTTAAAGTACAGAAATCAGACAGCATTTCTCAGCTCCAGAAGGCAGGAGGCAGGGATCTGATTATCACACATTACACAGCATAGAGCAGGGAGCTGAGTGTAATCTGAGACCTGAGTGGAGGTAAAGGACACCACCCCCTCTACACAGTCTCATAGGGAAACATGCACAGCTGAGGCTATCAATCACCTGATAGGTGCTAGAGGAGAAGTGGGCCATCACCTGGGATTGTCTGGCATCAGCACTGACAGAAGTGACTCATGCATATAGCAAAAGAATGAGAGAGGAGGCATATATCACACTAGGTGCTTTAGAAAGAGGCAACTCCAAACTATAGAATAATTGCATTGTTCATTTCAGAGGTTTACAACCAATTTAAGTACATATGATAGCTGCATAAAGCACTTTAAAATAGTTGGTGGACCCCAACCCCCAAGCGGTTGTGTCTGCTGCCTCTCCTGCATCTCATTTCTACTCCCGATAAGAACATTGTAAAAGGCAAAGCAGAGCCTTCTTCAGGCACCAGACACATGTATGCGTAGTGCATGCGCCATCAAGAAGTGGTTCATACTATGCAATATGACGACTTGCACTGAGGTAATGAACCTTGAAACAATCCGTTCATAAGAATCAGCTTTTATCAATATGTTTTTCAGTATGTTGTGTTACAAAACTAATGTCAGTTCTAAAGGAAAAGCTGAATAAAGACCAAATTAATACAACACTAAATCAAAATGGCCTTGGATAAACTTGGATTCATGCCCTGGCACGACAGCTGTAGATAAAGCTTCTTTGGCTTTCCAGAGCAATGTGTATCAGATTTCTCAGTATACTGCTTTTAGTCTTGTGATACATTGAAGACAGATGGCCCTCCTACCTTACATTCTTCATCAAGTAGGTCCAGGATACCCATTTTGGCTTCTATGAGGTTGATGCAGGGCTGGTTGTCATAAAAGTCAATTAAGGTCCATGGGATTTGTTCTTTCATGTACTCTTCTTGTTCCAACTTAAACACATGCTGCAAACAAAGCAGAAAAATGTGTTCAAAGGAATGTAAAAACTGCAAAATGCAGGTGTAGGCTTTGGGTAAAACTCAGAGAAGACCTATGACAGGTATGGTGTCAAATATCGTCAATAACAAAAATGATAGCAAAGATACCAATTGCAAAAAGTAATAAAGAAAGTGAAACATAGTGTGAGACACACAGTATGCCATACATTTTTGAATGCTGAAAGGGATCCATGTACTGACTAATCTAGGTTCACACTGATGCAGTGCAGGAAACTGCATGTGATTTGGACAGCAATTTCTGTTCAAATCACATGCGATTCTTTGCAGTACGATTTGAGCCCATTCATTTTGAATGGCTCAAATTGCACCGCATTGGAATAGGATCGCTTGGGTGTTCACACCCATGCGATCCCATTAGCCAATCGCACTGAATTCTGCAAACTGTTTTTGGGGTGTTGTTAACATTGACACCCGTAGCGGTTCACGTGAACAGAGTGCGACCGAGATGCAGCGCAGGAAACACAGGAATTGCTGTGAATTCTGCACCATATCAGTGTGAACTGGGGCTGGAAATAATTCCTGCAATGACTTCACTTCTCTTATCTTATCTGTCTGCTCACACTGGCTAAAACCACCAGATTGTCAATGTTTATCTCATTTGCAGTTTAACATGGGTGCTAAACCCTGCCTGATATGCAGAAATCCACTAGAGGGGGAATGTACAGATCTGTACAATTTCTATATAAAATATAAGAATGAAAATACAAAACAGCATTCATGTGAAAGTGTGAAAACTACATTCAAAATTAACTTCCAAAATACTTTACAATAATAATACAAACATAAAATACATGCTCCGGGCCATAATTAAGATGATGTTCTCTTGCACCTTTCTAGGTATTTCTCCAACATAAAGGTAGATGTCTTAGGCAGGTCATACTTCATTTTTTTTTTTTTTTTTTATTCACTCTAGCAACCAACAATATAGAACAGCCATCTTCAGGAATGCGTGCTTTGGGAATTTTACAATTGGACATGTATGGTCGCCTACAGACACAACTAAAAACTCAACGCCGTAAGGGCTCTTAGACATTGATGCACGGTTTTAACACAGTGTGGGTGCAACAGTGTATGCATGATTTCTGTGTGGGTTTCCTCCTCTTTGCCATAGACCTCTATTAGTGGTTTTGGTGCATTTTCTGAAAGCGCACCAAAAGTCCTGCTGGTACTTGCAGAGCTCTAGTGACAAGTCTTGAAAAGGTCGGCATTCCTCTAGAATTAACCCTTTGGGAGTATTTCACCAAAAATAAAATGTCTGTTGCAGAGGATGCCTAAAATCTGATGTGTATCCTAATGTAGATTTCAGGGAAAATTAGTGAGCCAATCACACAAGCATAAAATGACATCTCTGGGGAAGATCTGTACACCAACTGTACAGGCGGCCACCAGGTGGCCATATTGTATTGAATTTTTCAGAAAATGATGATGATGCGGATCAAAAAGGAAAGGTGAACTTTTAATAACATTAAATTATAATTGTAAATGCTATATTTTTTTTAATCACTATTTTTTTCCCAACACAAAAATGGAGTTACTCTTTAAATAAAGTTTGCACAAAGGAAACATGTTGGCTGCTATTGCTGTGTTTTCCTGCAAAAATACTAGTTGCCAAGAGTTTTGCATCACTGACTTGGTACAAATATGGAGATTCTGAGCCCTGACAGGTCAGCACTGGTGGCCTACATGCTTGACGAGCAGAATGTAACAAGTGACCACTCACCAGATTAAACTGCTGCTGCAACTTCTCATTGGCATAGTTGATACAGAACTGCTCAAAGCTGTTTATCTCAAATGTTTCAAACCTACAAAACAATACATATGTATTAATGCGGATTTTCAGACATTACCCCAGAAATTATTCAGTTTGGAAACCAGTACTGAAAAGACAAGAAAGATTTATCAGTTAAAAATGAAATTTAGGTATGCAAAGTTTTAAATTGGCAAAATTGGCTCAGCTTGGATCAATGCATGTATGTGCCATACCTGTGGAATTCCCCTGGAAGCTGTAAAACACTGTAGTAGTACTACATTGATCTCCACTGACTTCCAAACACCTTGTTGAGAGCAGCTGCCTTGCTGTACAGTGAACACAGGAGATTGCTTGCTCAGCATAGGTGCCATTCAGAAAACACTCTACATGAACAGACTGGCCCTTTAATAACAATGATGTTCAAAATACTGTCCTACCAATTGAGTAAAAATGTTTTACTTGCATACAGAAATCACACAGCTTAAAAAATAATAGTAATAATCGCTCTCTCTCCATCTATATATACACACACGCCGATCAGTCATAACCTTATGACCACTTACAGGTAAAGTGAATACTCTTGATTATCTTGTTCCAATGGCCCTCGAAAGCATGTGGAATATATTAGGCAGCAAGTGAGCATTCTGTCCCTGAAGTTGGTGGGTTGAAAGCAGAAAAAAAATGCTGTGCATGTGCAAGAATTTGAGTGACTATGACAAGGGAAAATTGTAATGGCTAGACAACTGGGTCAGAACACCTCCAGAACTTAAGCTCTTGTGCAGGGGCGGACTGACCACTTGGAAACTCGGGCACTGCCCGAGGGCCCGGGGTCAGTAGGGGGCCCCATGAGATACCCCTGGTACCTTTTTCATAGGCTTTTTTGAGTTTGGGCAAGGACACAGGGGCCCCATGATCCCCTATTGCCCGGGGGCCCCATGAGTTGACAGTCCACCCCTGCTCTTGTGGGATTTTCCCAGTATGGAATGGTGAGGATGGACCAAAAGTGGTCCAAGGAAGGAAAACTGGCAACCCAGCAACAGTGTCATGGGCAGCCAAGGCTCACTGATGCACATGGGGAACGAAGGCTGGCCTCTGTAGTCCGATCCAATAAAAGCGCTACTGTAGATCAAATTCCTGAAAAAGTTAATGCTGGTTCTGACAGAAAGGACAGTTTGTTGTGTATAGGGCTGTATAGCTGCAGATCGATCAGTGTTCCCATGCTGACCTGTGCCCACAGGCAAAAGCACCTACAATGAGCATCAGAACTAAATCATGAAGCAATGGAAGAAGGCGGCCTGGTCTGCTGAATTCAAGAATAGTTTGAGGAACACACCGAGTTTTTTATCCGGATCTCAATTTAATTGAGCATCCGTGGAATGTGCTCATAAAACAAGTCCAATCCATGGATGGGCTTCACTTTGCAACTTACAGGGCTCAAAAGATTTGCTACTGAAGGCTTGGTACCAGATACCAGAGCATGCCTACATAGGTCTAGTGGTGTCCATTTCTCAACAGGTTATGGTGGGATTGTCTAAATGTTATGGCTGATCGGTGTATGTGTATATATATATATATATATATATATATATATATATATATATATACACAAAATAACATGTTGTGCTTCTGCTCTTCGTACCAGAATAGCTACATGAGTGCATACGTGTATAGACAGTACCGACTGGCTGCCTTGAAAACAGCAGATATTACTCATAAATGTTTAATAAGCATCTGAAACAGTCAAGCTGACATTTGTCCAAAATTAGACTCTCATCACAAATATATTGCGAGTCACTGCTGGCAGGATTGTGAACAGGGTGTGCTTACCACCTAGGTTTCTCACATAGTCATGGGTGAGGGGTTGCAGGGTTCATGGCTGATGTGAGAAAACTAATTTTTTTGTTTTCTCAGAATCCCAAATCATTCTGTTCTGAGTCCTGGAACCCAGAGGCTTTATAGAGCTTTGGGAGAGAGAAAAACCTTTATATCTATACAACTTTAAATTTTAATATTAAATTAACTTTTCTGTATGATCTTATAGAGATTAATTTTCTTGATTTGACTCTAATCAATAATGAGACGAATATTATCACTAAAACTTATTTTAAAAGCACAGATAGAAATAGCTTTTTACCTACGGACAGCTGCCACCATCCTATGTGGCTGAATAATATACCCAAAGGACAATTCCTCAGGATACAGAGAAATTGTGCAAATATTGATGATTATTACTGTCAAGCAGATGACCTTAAAAACTGTTTTTTAGAAAAAGGTTATGACGCTATAACTCCTAGATTGTAAGCTCGAAAGAGCAGGGCCCTCAATCCCCTCATGTTTTGCATTGTATTGGTATTGTTCTGTCACATGTTCTGTCCCCATTTGTAATCTACAGCGCTGAGCGAACTATTGGCGCTTTATAAATACTGTATAATAATAATACTATTAAAGAAGTTTGAGCTAAAAATAGATCAGATTTGCTCACGTCAGAGAAAAACATAAGGTCAGAACATTTTTACCCCTTCATTACGAATTTTTCATATCAACATAAAGAGGTGGCGAAAATCATAAAAAAAGAATTGGGCAATTCTAAAAAATCACCCAATCCTAGATGATATTTTGCCTGACCATCCAGAGATTACCTTTCGAAAAGCCCCTTCCCTCAAGCATAAGTTGGCACCTATTGTGGTAGATCCGCCTAAGAGTTTATCATTTTCCTTTGGGTTAAAAGGTTTTTTTTCCATGCAACAGATGTATGTCCTGTCAGTACAATGGCTCCCATAAGAAAATGATTGCAGATTTTAAATCTAACATAACAGGTACATTTTATAATATTGACTCTCCCATGTGGTGTATTTACTTGAATGTCCATGTAAGAAGCAGTACATTGGCAGAACCACTAGGAGAATAAGAGATGGGCTGAGGGAGCACATTTATAACATCAAGAGGGGTTTCAAGGAGCATTCTCTCTCCAAACACTTTAGAGATCATCATTGTAGAGATCCCACTAATTTGAAATTTGTAGGAATTGACCTTATCAAACCGCAATGGAAGGGTGGCCATAAACGGAGGGCGGGCTCACAATTAGAGACCAAGTGGCTTATCGAATTAAGATCCCTTTCTCTAAATGGCCTTAATATTGATTTAGACAAACTGTTTTATAGATAATAGTTAAATACTGTCCCTCTTCTAAGTTTCCCTCTTTTATTCTGGGCCCTATCTGTGTTTTTACCCTTTCACCATCCTTTATTAGCAAACACCTCTTTTACTTTGCATATTTTATTATTTTATACATGTGTATTTTATATATGTTTATACATATGTATTCCTATGCGTGTATATGTCCCTTATCTTTATTAAGATTTTGGTTTGGATACGTTTGATTTATTTTATATATTTTTCTGTATTTTATCCATTGGAATAGGGTTTCAATATCATTCATATGTCTTATTAGTTTATTTTTAGCCCTACTTCTTAATGGATACTCTGTTGCAATTTATGCATTTTTCTATTTTTTATAGATTTTTAATATATTTCATATTAATATTGGTCTAGTCTTCATGCTCACAAATTCTAGTGTTTTTAGGGATTTATTGTCATAGTTCTATGTCTTATATATCTATTTGGAATTACATGTATTATCTGATTGTTTTTTAACCTGCATATCTATATTGTTGTTTTTTCTTATGCCTTAGCACTCAATTTTAAAAAATGTTTTCATTTTAAATATTTCTTATATATGTAATGTAACTATTGACCAGTAGGCTTTTATCAATTAACCTTTCCATTCATCACGCTATATCAGCTGGGACTTGTAGTCCGTCTACTTGTCTGACAAGGAATGCCGCTGTGTTAAATCCACAATTATATGGAGACTGTTTCAGTCTCTATTGGTCTTCAATAAAATGGCAGCAGTCAAATGCATGACCCTCTATTTGATTGGCCTTCAATAATATGGCGGTCAGTCTTCATTGTTTATCTGACAATTTTTATGTCCCCGAGCACTTTCCTCTGTTTGTGCTATTATACTAATTAAATATATAGCTAACTGGTCAATGTTTGCATCACCGGCTGTACTTACCAAAGGGATATGGACGTATTGCCCTTCCCTCTGGTCCATCCCCCTTGCGCATGCGCTGTGCGGTATCATGGCGCTTGTTCGCGCATGCGTGGGGCACTATTTAAGCTTGGACGTCTTCATGGTAGGCTCATCCCTTTGATAACGTGCTGGTGCATGAAACACATCAGGGAGGAGCCTACCAGAGTGACCTCACGCCGCAGACGGCCGGCGGCCATTTTACTTGTGCTTTTTTTTACATGTGAGTGCTTTCCATTTCCCTACTCTGCTGGATTCTAAATAAAAAACTACACTATCAGTACCTATCTGTCTCTGGCTTGTTATATGCGAGCCCCTAAGGTGGAGATTTCCCCCAACTTCTGATGCTTCTGATCTGGTGGTCTAACGCTTACCTGGAGCTGTCCCTGGGAGCAGAGAGTGTCCTCTGAGGGTGTGGTGTTGCCTTGTGTGCCTAATGACCCTGCAGCCCTTGCCTTGACCCAGATGACCACTGGTGGATATATACCTTTTGCACTTCTGGTGAGTGCATTCATATTACTGGCCCTTGCCATAGAGATCACCAGCACGGATCACCATTATATTTGGACTTGATTTGGATTTTCTACTTACTATGCACTACAGTCACTTTATATTTATTGATTTTATTTGATACGTCACTAACGTGACGATTCACCACTATACCACTTTATAGCGCTGTATAAGTGCCCACTTCTTACAATTTATCATTATTGTTGTTCATTATTTTCTAGCGCTGCATTTATATTATACTGGATTATTTGGAGGTCTAGAGGTTAACCTTGTATGTCAGCTGCTTTTTTGATCTTGCGCTCGCATACATCTTTATTATATACCTGTATGTGAGCCAACTGATGCTCAGAACTCTCTCACTGCTGCAGGAGCCTGCTGCTGTGTGAAAAGACCGATTGCTGATAAAACACTAAAAACATACAAAGTTGCCTGTCTGTGTTGGGGGCATTCTGTTAGTCAGGAACTGACATGAGTTTAGTTAGTGGATAGTACAAGTAGATGTCTAAAGTGTTCCATAGCTGTGTGGGATCCTAGAATGACAACAGTCTCAATTCACAAAGTGGTATCTACCACTTTAAGAATTGCAGTAAAATACCTCTAAGCATTTTTCTATTTTTTTTGCAATTCACTATAAAACGCTACTAAAAATACCACATGAGCTATTTTATGAAGTGATGCAGTATTTTAGTAGTGCAAACTAGTGGCAATTTAACATTGGCAGCAGCTGGTGTCATTAACAACTAGTAAACAACATGGTTGTCATGGAGCGGGTGGCTGCTGGTGTCCTCAACAACCAGTAAATATCATGACAGGCGCAGCTGCAGCTATGGGAACATGTTAAAAACTGCATTCATTTATTTATTTCCTTTAGCGAATTGAATTTAACACTGTTGTATGTGGTACTTACCGAGCGTTTTTGCTTTTAAAGGTAAATACTGCATAAAGGGATAGCAGATTGACATTTTCATTGCCGCATGCGATATTTGGGGAAAAAAGTGACAAAATGCTGTATGTATGGTCTTCTTTAGAATACAGAATAATACAGCCTTACTAGCACAAGAAGACAGCTACCTAACAACCTGTAGATTCTTAAGGAACTTATGTTTACCCATAGATATCAAGGACTCCGATGAATGAACTTTGTTTGGCAGATGACAGTAGGGCTTTGTTGACATGACAGACTATCCAGTTAAAGAGGTTTGCGTAGATATGTTTCGACAGGGCATCTCTAGCATTGGTAGATTGCAGTCGATTGAGTGGTTTGATAAAGGTCTCAGTGGCCGTTACAAGCTTCCGATGGCAGAGCCAGTGCGACATCTCTTCATAATCCACTCCCATTAGATCACAAAATATGATCAGAGGTCCATGCTTTGGCTGCAACACAAGTAAAATGTCACTTTAAGAACTAGTAATTCATGTCTTACACTAAATCTCCAATCCACAAAGAAACAATTTAGAATAATAAATGATACTCAAAAAAAAAAAAAGGGGGGGGGGGGTAAATTACCAGCATTACACAGAACATGGCCTTTTAGGCCTATTTCACATGGGTCCAATCAGAACATGAATACCACAAAAGTGACTGCCATACCATCCTGGCTGTGATTTAGCAGGGGATCTGTTCACGGATCCCCTGCTGAGCACACAATACCAGTGTGAAAAGACCCTTAAAGTGGTTCTAAACCTCAGACATGAAATATCTATAACGGGGGTCAGCAACCCGCAGATCAGGGCCAGGTAAAACGGTAGATCGCTGTCTGAGTTTGCTGACACACCATCCCAGTGCATCAGAGTGCAATGCAGAGGGACTTGTAAAGTTGGAGCTGTAGTAGGGAGCAAAAGCCACATAAGTCGATGCCTCCTCTGTAGTGCTGGCTCCTGTCCCATGTGGAGTGATACCAACTGCACTCCACCTCTTATCCCAGCTAGTGGTCTCCAGAGTAGTGCCAGCAGCAGAAAAGAAGAGATCTTCATGTCAGTGTGAAGCAATACACTGGATTTAATAGTATATGGCTGCTTTCACACTGATGTGCTGCGGTTTACCCACACCATGGGTGCAATGCAGTGTACCTGCAGCTTTCCTTCAGGTTTGCTGCTCTTAGCCTTAGACTTCTATTATACCCTGCGAGTTTGATACACTTTCTGGACTCGCGCCAAAATTCCTGTATGCAGGCGTTTTGGTGCAGTTTCAGAAAGTGCACCATACCTGCAGGATATATAAGTAGTCTATGTTCCTGAAATTTCATTGCAGCAACTCAAAATGGTACTCAGTAGTTCGTATGGCCCCCACGTGCTTGTTTGCATGCCTGACAACGTCGGGGCATGCTCCTAATGAGACGACAGATGGTATCCTGGGGTATTTCCTCCCAGATCTAGACCAGGGCATCACTGAGCTCCTGGACAGTCTGAAGTGCAACCTGGCGGTGTCTGATGGACTGAAACATGTTTTATTAGATTTAGGTCAGGCGAGCATGGGGGCCATTCAATGATATCAATTCTTTCATCCTCCAGGAACTGGCTGCATACTCTTGCCACATGGGGCCTGGCATTATTGTGCACAGGAGGAACCCAGGATCCACTGCACCAGCGTAGGGTCTGACAATGAGTACAAGGATTTCATCCCAATAGGTAACAGCAGTCAGGGTGCCATTGTCTAGCCTGCAGAGGTCTGTGTGTCCCTCCGTGGATATGCCTCCCCAGACCATCACTGACCCACCACCAAAACAGTCATGCTGAACGATGTTACAGGCAGCATAATGTTCTCCATGACTTCTCCAGACTCTTTCAGTTCTGTCACATGTGCTCAGGGTGACCCTGCTCTCATCTGGGAAAAGCACAGTTCGCCAGTGGCGGATTTGTCAGTTCTGGAGTTAAATGGCAAATGCCAATCGAGCTCTATGGTGCTGGGCAGTGAGCACAGGGCCCACTAGAGGATGTCGGGCCCTCAGGCTACCCTCGTGAAGTCTGTTTCTGATTGTTTGGTCTGAGAAATTCACACCAGTGGCCTGCTGGAGGTCATTTTGTAGGGCTCTGGCAGTGCTCATCCTGTTCCTCCTTGCACAAAGGAGCAGATAACAGTCCTGCTGATAGGTTAAGGACCTTCTACAGCTCTGTCCAGCTCTCCTAGAGTAATTGCCAGTATCCTGGAATCTCCGCCATGCGCTTGAGATTTTACTGATGTATCACATGGGAGAGAGAGGAAAACGCTCTCTATCATTAAAAGTAGAGCAGATTAAAGCATAATAGGTTTCTACATATATACAGTATGTGACTATGATTAGACCGATATCGTCAATATGGTTTTAGAAGTATCTACACTATTTCATGGCATCTGTGCTTGGGAAAAGCCATAACTACTAACATATACATCCTTTTTTTTAATTTTTATGAGTAAAAAAGTGACAATGCTTTACTATTCTATTGTCTTTAGTTTAAGCGCTGAGCAAACTGTTGGCGCTATATAAATCCTGTATTATAATAATAAATAGTCAGAGTCCCTTCATTTAAATTACTATATACTGAATACTTCATCCTTTGAGCGAGTATATCCTTTAACTTTCTTCCTGCAATCATTTAGCAAGGATGTTGATTAATTTGGAAAAGCGACACTGTTTTGCCATTATATGGTACATATATGCACAGAAATGTAGACTTACAGTAATTGAACAACTGTCTGCATCTCGAGATTTAAATTCCACATTTCCCAAGTGAAGTATAGAAGCTAAAATTCTAAAGATTCCCAACTGGTACTGGTCACCAATACCTGCAAACAAATATACAGCACAGTTCAACATAATTTACAGCTCACGAGAAAAAAACAAACAGGCAGCATGTCAGATGAAGTAAGAGCTATAAAAATGTACATTACCTAATAGTGCACAGGCTTGCCGAGTATTTCTTAGTTCTTTTGCGTCATCAACTCCATCAATCACTGGGCTTCTTCCTTGCTTTGTGTAATGGAAACTGTTGGCACTCCCTATGCATAGAGATAGTAACTCAATTTGTTTTTAAAGTCACAATAACCTCAACAGAGAAAAAAAACTGTCATACAAGCCCTCAAACTAATACATTTTGGCTAATTCAAAAGATACAGTAAAGCACAATGTTGACGTCCAAAGGAACCAATCAGAAATAAGCTTTTAGCACAGGCGTATAGGTAGACCAATGAGTGCTGACCTTTCTATATTTCTTGTTGGGTTACTGTCACCAATACTACTAAAGTTGTGTAATTAACATAAAGAGCACATTTTTCACCATTTGCTGTGTATATGAACTTATGTTATCCAGTTCTTATAAATAAAAGCTGATATTAAAAGTGGATGTAAACCTTAGACAGGAAATATGGACGAAGCCTATTCCTCTGTAGTGTGTATTTGTGTGTGTGTATTATATATATATATATACATATATACACATATATACACACACACACACACACACACACATACATACATACATACTGTACATATGCCCAAACACACGTGATTTTGCGCAGCCCTGCCGTCTTGTAGCAGTAGTTCTGCTATAGGGCGGTCGAGAAGCGGTTAAGGTTGCCCACCTTGGCTCTATAGTGTGTACTTGAATTAAAGTGTTACTAAATCAGTCTGTATATGCAGTAAAGCATGATTGTTATGCTCACTGTGGGATTAATTCTCCACATTGTGTAAAAAGGATGTTTGATACTGACTTCTCTGATCCTCCCCTTCTTCCATTGCCCCCTAAATATCTCCTCATAGAACAGAGGTTTGGAATAACTCTGCACATGCTCAGTTTGGTGTGTATTGTTAGAGAGGGTTTTTTCCTGGGAGATTGCACAAATCAGCACTGCCCAGAGGGTCAGAGGTCACCCATCTCCAAGAGGAGAAGGAAAACTCCTCCTACAAGCTTTAACCAGTGCTTTGCAGTGCTTTGCTGGACACTGACATAAGTCACAAGACTGCTCCAACTGCTGATGAGAAAAGGTATTTTGCAGTTTATATTTACTAAAATAATTGCATTTCCAAGTTCTGTGTACTGTGAGAGATCAGATATAGTGAATGCAGGGTCCTGGGTTTAGTAACACTTTAAGAGCACCAAGCGTCATTTCTGTCTGCTGCTTCGTTCCTCTGCTATCAGCATGAGACACGTCTGACAAGTTTTCCTGACACCATTGGGAAAAATGGTGTAATGGGAGAGACCTCCAGCAGATTGACAGCCTTAGCTCTGTTCCTCTGAGCTGTGTGAAGGGGGGTGTGTCTCTTCCCTCCAATCAACTCTCAGAGCTCTCCTCACTGAGATTTGCGGTGTGTAACTGCAGCTCTCCCCCCTTTTTTTTTTGACTCTCAAACAAGCTTTATAAATTCAGCACTCTGAATGGCTGTAGAGAAAAGACTGCAGGTACAACTTATGTAGGATGATTTGTTTCATCTCTGAGGCCAGTCACTTCACTGGGTATATGTAAGGGTTTACTACCACTTTAAATATCCTCCCTGGGAGACAAAGCTTTGTAACATATCTTGGGAAAAATATGGGGGGGGGAAATTCCCAAAACATCAAAAGTATCAGACTGCATAGTAAATCTTATGTTACCATTTGTTTGGCTACAAGAATAGACTGGTTTAGACATAAATCCATGGGCAAACATTAAGCAGCACTTCTTGGCCACATCTTCAACAGTCTGGTCTGAGTCTTTTCAGTCTGCCCATCCAATGATAGGCTCTATCTCTGCAGCAGTTAATAACAATCACAGAGCGAAGGATTTTTTTTTTATTTATTAGAAATCCTAACTGGCTAGTAAACTTGATAAATGAACTTTATTAACATACTGCATGCTTAAGATTCATCAATTTTTTATTTGATGGACAGTAAACTCCACTAGACCAACTCTGCATATGTTCAGGTCCATCTGGACATAACCTGTCCAATTTAATTTACTTGATCAAAACAACTCCACTTTGCCAAAAACTGGAACTCAATCTGGATAACAGTTTTACAGATGTAGATCTAAAGGAAAATATTCCAAATGATCCATGCTTCCCCTATTTGACATTCCTAGCAAGAACAGGATACAAAATCCCAACACAGTGGTGGCCTACAAAGTGAATCTACAGGCAAAACTTTTTTTTTTTTTTTACAATAATTCATTATCTGTATTAAGGTAAAAAAAACAAAACAAAAGAACCTTCCAATGTCTATGCCTCCCCCTAACTCTTACATGTAACCTCTCTCGATCAGCACGTTCCCTGCTGCCAGCCTCGGTCTCTTCTTTTCCTGCATTCACAGGCTTTACTGAGAGTAGAGTGAGCCATAGGCTACTGCTGCTGTCCATCAAATAATATGCAAAGGCCAAAATGTATTCTGCTACATGTTTTTGGTAAAAAAAAATCCCAAGTGTATATTGATTGCTTTGTTATAGTGTCTACAAACTATGGTATAGATACTGCAATTTACGCCATTTGTTTGCTATACAGCACTGTGCTAGTTTAACGGACAATTGCACGCTCATGCAATACGGTACATAAATTAAATTTATGTCCTTTTTTTCACACAAATAGAGCTTTCTTTCGGTAGAATTTGATCGCCTGTGCATATTTTATTTTTTGCGCTATAAAAAAAAAAAAAAGGCTGACAATTTTGAGAAAAAAAAACAATATTTTGGACTTTTTGCTATAAAACATGTCCAGTAAAAAAAAAATTAAAAATCAAATTTCGTCATAAATTTCGGCCAAAATGCATTCTGCGACATGTCTTTGCTCAAAAAAAAACCCAATATGTGTAAATTAATTGGTTTATGTGAAAGTTATAGCGTTTACAAATGGCGGGAAAGATACTGGGATTTTTAATTTTTTTTTATACTAATAATGGCAGCGATCAGCGACTTATGGCGGGACTGTGGGACTGCGGCGGACATTCTGACACTGGGGGGGAACTGACTTGGAGTCACTGACATCCCCAGTGACACCACTACAGTGATCATTGCAGAAAAAAAAAAAACCCACTGACACTGTACTAATGGCAGTGGGGAGGAAGGGGTTAACTTTTTTTATTTACTGAAAGGGTTAACTGTGTGAGGGGAGTGTTTTACTAGGGGGCAGGGGTGTGTACTGCACGGGGACTCTTCTCTCCGGCTCAGCATGTCAGGAGCTGACAGGGAACTGACAGAAAGCAGAGCTACTGCAGCCCTGCTCTCTGTCAGTGGTTTCCGCTAATCGGCGGGACACAGCTGGTAACGAACGGCTGTGACCCGGCGACTGACATCTGCGGCCGTGATCGGCGGGACAGGTAGGGCGGGCGCGCGCCCCCTACCTGTTTTGCAAACACACGTTTTAAAACGTGATTTTGCCCAGCCGTGCTGCCCTGCCGCCTTATTTCTACAGTGGCTGGGCAGCATGTGGTTAATGTTCTTGTTGGCTTTACTTTTTTTCTAGCAACTAGTTTGTGGCCTTAAACTTCACAGGAAATATTGACACTTCTAGTCTATTGGTGCAATGTAGCAGGAAGCACAGTATCTAATTCAGAAGAATGTATTCTCCACGGTCAATGACAGTGAATCTCAACTATATCTACATATCTATTTACTATCAGGGAATTTCTGAGTAGGAGTTCAGACCATTTTAAAAGCAAAATTTAATACCTTATTTCATATAGGTCAGACAAATTGTTAAAAAAATGAAATCCAGCTCCACACAAAACCATTTTTTCAAGCTCAGATACAGAATTGGGGATTTGGTTATAAACGGTTTCAGATCACTGACCTCCCTGTATAACAACTGTGTGATCTCAGAGCCTCAGTCTGCTGATATAAAAAAAAGGGAATGCCACTGCCCTTGAGTACCACAAACTTTGAAAATGAATAAAGAAGCAATGTCGACACTCCAGCACATGCGCATGGGAGTCACAATCGCGGCACAGCGCTCTAAGGGATGGCATGCTCAGTATGCTGTTCTTTCAGTGCGCATGCTCTGGTGACGTCACCAGATGCAGAGCTGTAGAATATCTCCTAAACGGTGCAAGTTTAGGAGATAGTCCTTGTACCTATAGGTAGGCTTTATTATTTGCTTACCTGTAGGTACAAATTTAAAAAATTAGTTTACTACCACTTTAACCACTTGCCTACCAGGCACTTATACCCGCTTCTTTACCAGGCCAATTTTCAGCTTTCAGCGCTGTCGCACTTTGATTGACAATTGCGCTGTCATGCAAGATTGTACCCATATGAAATTTTTATCATTTTTTTCTCACAAATAGAGCTTTCTTTTGGTGGTAATTGCTGCTGGACACTTTACTTTTTGTGCTATAAACAAAAAAAGTGCAAAAAATTTGAAGAAAAAAAAAAAAAGTTTCTTTGTTTCTATTGTAAAATTTTTCAAACAGGTAATTTTTCTCCTTCACTGATGTGCGTTGATGAGGCAGCACTGATGGGCACTAATAGGCGGCACTGATGGGCACTAATGAGGTGGCACTGATAGGCGGCACTAATGAGGTGTCACGGATAAGCGGCACTGATAGACAACACTGATAAGGTGGCACTGACTGGCATCACTGCTGGGCACTGACTGGCGGCACTGCTAGGCATTGACTGGCACAACTGCTGGGCGCTGACTGGCACAACCGCTGGGCGCTGACTGGTCGCACTGACTGGCAGCACTGCTGGGCTGCACTGATGGGCACTGGTGGGTGGCACTGGTGGGCACAAGTGGGTGGCACTGCTGGGCAAAGGTAGGTGGCACTGCTGGGCAAAGGTAGGTGGCACTGCTGGGTGGCACAGGTGGGTGCACTGCTGGACACAGGAGGGTGCACTGATGGGCACAGGTGGGCGCACTGATGGGCACAGGTGGGCGGAACGGGTGGGTGGCACTGCTGGGCACCAATCTTTAGGGCACTGATAATCAGTACCCTGATGATCGCTGCTGATCCCTGCTCTAACAGCAGCGTGAGGAAAGTGCAGCCGAGAACCGGCAATTGCATTTCTCTGTGATCAGCGTGTCATTGGACACGGCTGATCACGTGGTAAAAGGCCGTTGTGATTGGCCTTTTACCACATCACGTGATCGCCGGGGGCGCGCAGGAGAGTGCGTTCTGGGAGGACGTCATATGACGCCCTCCCAGAACTGGCCGGCCGCAATGTAGCTGTCATTTGGCTATCATCGGTTGGCAAGTAGTTAAGGAGGAATGGCTACCTCCAGGTATACATGTCCTTGATTTATCCACTGCTATAGTATATACTGTGCAGATGCAGATGGCTTGATCCCCAATACCACAGCATACCTTCAGAGGTCTATTGGCATCCATGCCTCAACAGGTCAAGGCTGTTTTGGCAGCAAAATGGGGACCGATTAAACATTAAGTGGGTGGTCATAAACGTATGGCTGATCAGTGTATGCTCCAACATGGAGGCTTTTGTAGAAAAGATTTAGGACTGCACTTTACAAAGGGGCCTTGACCTGGCAGTGGGGCTTCTACATATATCTGCAAATGCTGTGCATCTAAAATGTCTAATTTAATGCAATTATCTTATTTTTTGTGCTGGCTCTGTGGTTAATGTGCTTAAAAAACATTTGTTCTGTTTGTTCTGTGCAAAGCCCTTTCATGTGGACCTTACTCTAGAAGCTAGTAATAAATTGAGGCAGGTGCCATTTTTAAGTATTAAAAACATACCCAGTTTAAGAATGCTGAATTCCGGTAATGACGCTGATGCACACAGTTGATAAAATATATGATAATTTCGCTCCTCATCTGCCTGAAAATAGAAGTAATAACAAAGAGAAAAATAAAGCACCAATATATGGATTAGTGAAAAGCTGACAAGTAGAATTTAGCATTTTGCTTGAAGCAGCCTTAGCAAGCATTAAATCTCATAAAGAAACTGTACATGTGCTAAGCAATACATTCAGACTGAATCAGCACTTGGATGCAGAATTTGAAACATCATACCACTGAGTTCTCAATACCTTGATATACTTGTGCTTTGGGATCAGCTTTATTTTTAAAGTGAGTGTATCAAAATGCTGTCTTGCACCACGCCACCAAATTGTTTTGAAAGAAAAGTATAAAATACTTTATGTACTATTTTCTTTCCCTGCTTAACATTTAATTTTGAAAAAGTTTGAAAATTTTTTGTAGCCTCTGACCAATTCAACTTTCAGAGGTCGTATCAACCTGTATTTACATTTGTGTAACTCACAAAACTGAGCTTTGTACTGACAAGAAGTGGCCATTCTGGTAAATGTGGGACCTGGCATAGCCAAGAACAATGTCAGGATTGATCTTGGGAGACTTACTCAAGAACATAAGGCAGGCCATATAATATACATATTTTTTTTTGTTTAACTGGTGGATTGAACTAAAAAAAAAATGAAGATTCCCCCATTCACTATTTTGAGGTGCATGGGGGGAATCACTCCCGCTGTGCTACTATGTTCTCACTGCGGGGAGCCTTCCCCAGTAGTAGTATTTCTGACTATAAGGGCAGCACTGATCATACAGAAAAAAAACAGTAGGGTGGTTGTACAGAAATCGATTAATAGATTGACTTCTGTACAATCAGGATGCCCATACATGGATCAACATTCGTCTGGTTCCTGCTGAACAGGCCAAATAACGATCCATACAAGAGAAGTTTTATTGCATCGGTCCAACCCCTTACAAGCTCACACAAGGTGAATGGTGCCAACATACAATAATAACAAAATAGAAATCTTCAACAGTGAACCTTGGTATAGTGATAGTCTCGTCCTGTATTCAGATAACACAACAGTCAGCGCAAGTCGGCAATACCAGCCGTCGCAGAACACAGACCTACCTTGAGAAATGAATCCTTTGACATGTGCTAGTGAAGATTCTTCTTTATTACTCAATGGCCAGGACTTCTTTCCTACCATGGGCAGGATTTCACTAAAAAGAACGCTCTATAGAAAGCTTCAACAGACATAGGGGCATAAAATATATGATAAATTACCCGTGATCCCTTCCTTCTGGAATTTCTAACTACTGCCCTACTGTGAGAGTGACAATGCCTATCGGTGTGGGATAGGATGTAATATTAAGGGCAAAGTTCATCTATTTTTTTTAAATATTAATTGCACATTCTTGCAGGTTAATAAAATGTGCATTTATTTATTTATTTTAACTCTGCAGCCTGTAAGGCTGGGATGCTCCACCTGTGGCCCTCAGAGCCCTCTGAATTGCCCCTCAAGCTCAAACCAGAGAAGTGTATGTCTACTATATCCTACAGGTTTGGTGCGCTTTCAGAAAGTGCACTGCACCCACAAGATATAATAGAAGTCTATGGAAAATTGCAGCTAACCTGCAGGAAAGCCGCAACTGCACTGTGCTGCGCCTATGTTATGGGTAAACTGCAGCACATCAGTGTGAAAGCAGCCTTAGAGGGGGCTCAGGACAATAAGGGCTTGTTTATATTTGCGGTTGGGGGGGGCAGTAAAACCCCATAGTTGAAATGTGTTTTTACTACACACCCTCATCCCCCCAAACCACTGTTGTAGTGTCAGGGGACACAATGGTGATTCTGCCCCATGCCACAGGGGGCCTGTGAGGCCTCTCTGTCACATTCTCTTTTATAACTGGACAGGAGGGGTGGTGGGAGGAGCTTATATAGGAACCAATCCTCTCCATTTTCCTCCTGCAACCGTTAAAAGCTGGCTTCTCCTCCACTCCCTCCTGCTGGCATTCAGAGGCTGCAGGAGGAAAAAGTTCATTATGCTATTCAAAATAAAAAATTCGAAATTCTGAATCATTTCATTGGGCCCGTGACTGATTACCAAATCACTTTGTTTTGCAGTCACTCAGCCAGTCCAGGCTGGGGAAAGATCTTGACTTCAAAGTCTACATACACCCCAGAGTCTGGAGCAACACCTGGGTCAGCCTCTCAGTGATCCGCTGAGACCCTGAGCCAGCCGCTCCCACCCCCTCCACAGCCCAGTGCTCCAGTGAGAGCTGGGGGGGGCAGAGCAGACAGAAGTCACTGCTCTCTGCTCAGAGCGAAGAGAACTCAGCGATTGTGATTGCCGAGGTCTAACCCTTAGAGCTGATGGGGGACAGATGCAGCTAGGTATCTATGAATGGGGGGGAGCCCTACTTTAAGTGGCCCTCGCTCTTCAAAAGGTTGAACACCCCTACTGTAAGGCATTGCACCCATGATAAGCAGAATGTGGGAGCAATGCCAGGATCCTGCAGGCACTCAGTACAGCTGTATGGGCAGACAGTTACTGAATTGCAGGAAGAATCAATGAATGAGAGTGCTCTCCAGCCATTGGCTGAAAGCACTGATCAAATGCTGGTTCTTCAGCAAGACCATTCAAACGAATCTGGTCTTTAGACTGGCTTCTGTTGAACAGAGAGCGGTACACATGTACCAAAAGTTAGCTGGTTTGTACTGGGCTTAAACTGAATTTACTATACAGGCAACATGTTTATATTGACTTTGGTAAGTAGGCCAACAGAGCTTTATTCTTATTAGAGTCATTCTTTGCATTGCACTGTAAACAAATAAAAATCAAAGCTATGACAAGGCCACTTTCTTTAATGTCCCAAAGGTGTACTTACTTGAAAAACCACACGAGATTTCTCTAGTAAATATGTCCTCATGTGAGCACCAATAATCCGAAACCTCTTATCAAATCCAATTTCTATGTACTTTCCAAAGCGACTGCTGTTATCATTTCTAGTAGTCTTTGCATTCCCTATGGCCTAGGAAAGAGAGAAGATCAATGAAGTCAGTAAAATATGTTAAATAAAAACCCCTGATATTATTATCATTATTACCACCACTATTCACATACCATGGTTAAATGCCATTCTAAAAAGGAGTCAAATCAACTAAAGCTGGCCAAAAACACGACTGTCGCCTGCTGTAGACAACTTTGGCTAAACTGGCTGACAATTTTCAGTCTTTGGTCATTAGCGGACAGTTGACATGTGTTGCCCTTCCGTGGGCTCCTTGCTGTGAAGGCCAGTTTTAGATTGGGGCAGCGGCCATTTTTTGTACTGCTGAATTGTTGGTGAGGGGGCGCACTGGACACCTTAGCTGCCATTTTGCTACATGCTGGGTGTCCAATGAGCTCCTATACCTTTATGGAGGGTTGGGCTCCCTCAGGTCCACCTGCCCTTGGTCTATCCATTAAATACATGTGCCTCTACTATGGGCACTCTCAAAAGTTTGTAGAATTAGTAATTACAGAACATCAGGGTGCCATGAGGAGGCTCTGTAGCTTATGCATGTATTTGCAAATATGTGCTAACTAAACCCCTGTTGTTAACGCATGCTGTTAGGAAGGTTAATTCGACTTGTTTGCAGGCTGGCTAGCAAGTTGAGCCTGGAATTTTTCTTTTTTGTTGTTTGATATGCGTCACCCTTCGGTGGGCCCCTTGCTGTGAAGGCCAGTTATAGACTGGGGCAGCAGCCATTTTTGAGTCATTAGCAGAAACACAAGGATGACTAGTCTCATCAGGAAACATCAAATAAGTCAAAACCTTGTTCAACTACTACGGTTTACTCCATCCCACTCCATATATTTAAATAGGAGTGCTTTGGTAAACTCCAACATGGATATTTATGCTCAAAGGCCCGAAAACGGCCTCTGCACACCTGAATGTCCTTCTAAAGTCCATGTCCGATAACTTCACAAGTACAAACATTTACACAGATGCTCAATTTTCCCCAACATTCAATTAGAATGGAAAAAATACTAAATATAGTCTATGAAAGTGTATATCTGGGCACAATAAAAAATAAAATTCAGTACATTGCTAAAGTACATGCACATTTCCACTCATCTTGTGCTCCTTTAAAAATGCTGCTAACACAGAAAAATACTTGTGAATTCCAGCGAGCTATCTGCCTTTAGGAAACAGACAACACAGTGCCCTTGCTGCACTGAGATCCCAAGCAGTGTTTTCAGTCATGCCGGACTACAGAGTCCCACCCCCCACCTTCCCTAATGCATAGTACACACAATGAGAATATCGGACGAATGATCATCCATTTTTTTTTTTTTTTGGATGTTAGTCTCATATCAAGAATGAATCTTTTGCTAGAGTTACGAAAATACTCATAAGACAGATTAGAGCTTCCTACGATGATGTAATATATTGTATGGTATTCTTTAGTTTCGGAGCATGTGGGGGTCTTGGTTACTCAATTTTTTATGAATACTGTACTGATTAAAACTAAAATAATTTGTTCTGTTATCTTCCGAGAACATTTTTTTGTGCTTGTTCCTTTAGATCAGCCTCTCAACCAGGGTGCCTTGAGGTTTCTTCAGGGGTGCCTTGGCAGAATGTCCAAAAATTTTCCAAAACTTGTATACAAGCCAGTGGGTGGAACAAGCCTAACTTTTAGTTACACAAAGTCACAGGTTATCATTGTGCACCATTACGACCTTCTAGCCGGCGGCATCCCGACAACCAATGACATCATCAATTGATAAGGAGGATGACAGCTGCCTGCACAGCATCCTAGTTTTACCCTCCCCTGCCCCTCTCCATCAGTGCTGGGGTCACATTAGCTCAGTGATGGAGAAAAACTGAGGGTGAATAAATCACCTCTAATGTTGGGTGTGCTATGTGTGTGGAGGTTGCTGCATTATATATAACTGTTAGAATAGTTTTTCACATTTTAGAATGGGGTGCCTCAAGACTGTCCATAATTTTAAAGGGTGCCTCAGGACTGTCCATAATTTTAAAGGGAGCCTCAGGACTGCCCATAATTTTAAAGGGTGCCTCAGGACTGTCCATAATTTTAAAGGGTGCCTCGGGACTGTCCATAATTCTAAAGGGTGCCTTGGGACTGTCCATAATTTTAAAGGGTGCCTCGGAACTAGCCATAATTTTAAAGGGTGCCTCGGAACTGGCCATAATTTTAAAGGTGCCTCGGGACTGTCCATACTTTTAAAGGATGCCTCGGGACTGTCCATACTTTTAAAGGATGCCTCGGGACTGGCCATAATTTTAAAGGGTGCCTCGGGGCGGTCCATAGTTTTAAAGGGTGCCTCGGGACTGGCCATAATTTTAAAGGGTGCCTTGACTAAAAAAAAAAGGTGGAGAAACACTGCTTTAGATAATTTTGCATGAAATGCCTGATTTTCTCATCATGTGTACTAGGCTTTAGGTTTGAAGAAGCACTTTATTATGAAATGTGCATACAATGCAGGAGAGAGCTGTA
Organism: Staurois parvus; assembly: GCF_062004578.1. Taxonomy (NCBI): domain Eukaryota; kingdom Metazoa; phylum Chordata; class Amphibia; order Anura; family Ranidae; genus Staurois; species Staurois parvus. The sequence goes on along the minus strand of NW_028318181.1, from coordinate 278,427 downwards.
CTGCATGTGGTTTGCATACTGAAATTTGCTTAAATATAATAGACTATTCACACTACTGTATCCTATTATAGAGCAGACAATCTCTAATAAGGGATTCCTATTGCCTTTGCTTTCTTTTATTTCTACCGTCATCAGGCATACAACTGAGCAATGTACTACTGTTTATGATCGTATATTTACAAAGTGAACTAGGATCATATGGGCTATATCAGAGGTGGAGACCGTATTTCTAAGGATGCTTGATCATACCACAAACTACCGTAACCGTTACCGCTTCAGGCTCTGCTCATTTCACAAAAATGTTAACACTAGGGGGCAGAATTCAGGCTTTCTATTCTGTGCCTAGGCTGTCTACTTCCATACACAATGTACTGACATGACAAGAAAACACATGAGGTTTTCTCAGCTTTATCAGGTTGGTGGAGAGATTATACCTTTGAATATTTCTTATCTTTCATTGGATTCAAAATAAAATCACCCAGCATTAAAGTGCTCTGTGTTGCAAATTAAGTGACAGCCAACAAAATGTATTCAGGTAACTGAGAGATTAAACATCTTATTTGTTCTTTTTTGACATTTCTAGTTTCTCAGTTGTTATGGCTGTTTCATGTGAGACTTTTCCTGCATGACCTGTACACTATATTGTACTATCTATTAATATACCATCTCTAGGTCATACTATTCCACAATCTTACACTTATTTGTACTTTTTTCATTAAACAAAAAAATAAAGGTAAAAAATATCTAAATTTTTTTTAAAGCGATATTGTCCTTATTTTGTAAACGCGAACTCAACATTTTGGACAATATTACACCCATATTTAGGGCTCTGTCCATAAAGTTGTGCCATTTATTTTCAGGCTCATATGCAAAAAAATAAACAATACATTCCATTTTAAATATATGTGTATTTATTATTTTTTGCAAAAGGTGAACTTAGCCTACAGGACACTTACACCCCCTTCCTGTCCAGGCTAATTTCCAGCTTTCAGCGCTGTGGCACTTTGAATGACAATTGCGCGATCATGCAACACTGTATCCATATGAAATTTTTATCTTTTTTTGTGACAGATAGAGCTTTATTTTGGTGGTATTTAATCACCTCTGGGTTTATTTTTTCACTGACTGGCACTGATCAAACATCCTCATCACACAATACGGACGATTAACCTGTCAGGTTCCAGAGTGAGTATAACAAGCATGCTTTAGTGCATATACAGACTGATTTTACTGTTGTGGGTTTAGTAACACTTAAAACAAAAAGAAGCATTAAGTCTTAAGTACTACTTTGTTATGAATGTTTTTATAATCATACTATAGGCTGATAAATATTAAACTAAATCAGTATGTGTATACACATATACACACATATATATATATACACACATACATACACACACATATATACATACACACACACACACGTGTCTCATTTACTTACTATACTTATATTACTTACCAATATATTTTTTTTACTTTTTCACATGCTCCCAATTCAAAATAATTTTTTTAACCTCTTGCACACTCAAGATTAACTAACTGGCTTATAGGCTGATGTATTACATTTAAATCATATCCTCCCTTTTGTTTCCCAGTGAAATGAGCCTAAAATTCCCCAAGCCCACTGGAGGTGAAAGTACAGCTCTCCTTTCAACTATCAGCTTAATTGCAGTATACTGTCACTTGAGTGTCACAATGCAACTCAAACATTTATTTAAACATGTATTTAGAGGATAATAATACACCTAATGTATAATTGCCATCTCATATTAATGACAAGCTGTGGTTTGTGTAGAAAAACAATGTATATGTATATGGAAGTCACACTTACTACTGGTTGCCTTTGACAGTGATCAGGAAGAAAAGGCTATAGTAGCTGAATAACAGCACTGCAAAAAAGGTTCAGCTGCCAACATCATATAAAATGTAATTAATGTAACTAAGCACATTATTTACCCGGGGAATTGTAGTATAATAATAGGCAGCGCCCTCCTTTTTTACAGACTCAAGATGGGATAATGACTTTCTATGTCTAGAACATGTCTATTCACATGATGACTGGCCTGCATGGAAGATCAGCTATGGAAATATATTGTTCTCTATACAGCATCTGCAAGAAAGTAGGTTGTGTTCTCCCACATCTTGACGTCTGTAATGTGACAGGATTGTGTACAAACACTGCAAGCTGAAAGCATCACGTAGACACTATAGAAAAAAAAAAGACTTCCTTGTAACATCCATTCCTTTCCAAAGTTGAGTTCTTTTAAACCCAAAAGCTACAGAGGTATATTAGGTGGAGTGTTAAAATAAATGATATATTAGGATTAAACGATTAGCCCTGGTTCACAGAAAATGCAACTTTGAAATCGTACTACTTCACTTGAAGCAGCGCAATTTCAAAGCTGCAGATCAGTTTGTACCTCCGATTTCACTGCAGCTTGCAACTTCATTTAACAGAAGTTATTGCAATGAAATCTGAAAAAAAAGTAATGCAGGAATTATGTTTGATTGCAATGATTAAGTCCGTGCCATAGAAACACATTAGATGCAACTTCCGGTGTGATTTGTTATAATTGACATGTATTTGACACCCAAGACCATTAATACATCTCTAAGCTGACTACCGTGAAAAGGAAAAGATAGTGAAGTCATTCAAAAAGTTATATTATATCAAAAAATTATAATATTCAGCCAGGTAGTAAACGACGTGCCTAAAACTGTCTGAATATTATGATTTTTATTATACAATATAAAGTTTTGTATGACTTCACAATAATGTTATATTTGTGGATATTGCAGAATATATTTGAATTAAAGTTCAGATTTAACAAGAACTTTTAGAGCCTACATGCTCCAAGCTCAGCAATCCTGAACTTTAAAAGATACTAAAGGCCTGGAACATTCATAAAAAAAAAACACAAACACAAATGGTAGTATATGAATTAATTCTATAAACACAATTTTTGGACGGAGTAGAAAGAGTTAGAAGGTTTTATCAGGTTTATGTGTAGGCTCTTTGCATCCTGGGGAGATTTCTTACTCACCTGTCCTGGTGATTCGAAATGTGAGAAAACTCCCCAGTGAGTTTTGGTTGGTGTTGGACTATAAAGTATAAGTATATATGATTCCCCACCCCCCTGGCCTTATATACTGATCTGTCCACAATCTTCTGAAATCCAAGCTGCGCAGCCTGCTACAACGCTCCAGGGAGGTTCTGAAGTCTTCTGCACATGCTTGGACAAAACCTATTAATTTATATAGAGAGGACATCTATCACTGGGGCACAGGATTTGTGCCCTCTTCATTGGAACAAATAGGATATGAACCTGGCAGGACCCTGGACAGGGGAGTATAAGACTTTAGGAAGCGTGTGTGTGTGTGTGGGGGGGGGGTAATAATAGAAAAAATATTTTTCCAAATACATATTCAATACATGAGAAAGGATTCGCAGAGCACTATGGGCCATCCAAAGACAGCCCAGCACAGCTGCTTGCTTTGAGGCACAATTTGTCTGACTGAAACTTTGGACCAGGATTTTGCCTGTTCGCTCTTATAAGACTATGGGACTGATCGTGAGAGTTTTCAGCATTAGCTCCTCGAGGGACACACAGTGTGGACAGCTAAGCGTAAGACCTTTGGGGATGGAAGAGGGGGAATCATTTAAAAGAGTAATTGTAGAAATGCAGTTGTCCTTTAATATTTTTGAGATTACTACAACAGCCTCGCAGCATTTCATTGCAGTTTCGTCAGGAGGATGACTAAAATTAAACACCTCATTTACATTACACAAAATGTACTGCATGTACAATAAAGGGCTATTTCACTTGTCTTACGTTATGCTCATGAATGTCTTATTACTCTGCATACAGCTCGGTGTCATCTTTGGGTAATACAAAGTAGAAGAAATAGATTTTCAATGATGAGGCAACGTCTGTGCTTTTACCTTCAATCAGCACGCTTCATAAGTTATACAGTCATGGCCGAAATTGTTGGCACCCTTGATATTTCTCCAGGAAATCATGTATTTCTCACGAAACGTATTGCATTAACACATGTTTTGCTATACACATGTTTATTCCCTTTGTGTGTATTGGGACAAAACAAAAAAAGGGAGGAAAGAAAGCAAATTCGACATAATGTCACACAAACCTCCAAAAATGGGCTGGACAAAAGTATTGGCACCCTTTCACAACTGCGGATAAATAAGAATGTTACAAGCATGTGATGCTCCTGTAAACTCACCTGGGGCAAGTAACAGGTGTGGGCAATATAGAAATCACACCTGAAAGCAGATAAAAAGGAGAGACGTTCACTTAACCTTTGCATTGTGTGTCTGTCTGTGCCACACTAAGCATGGACAACAGAAAGAGGAGACGAGAACTGTCTGAGGACCTGAGAACCAAAATTGTGGCAAAATATCAACAATCTCAAGGTTACAAGTCCATCTCCAGAGAACTAGATTTGCCTTTGTCCACAGTGCGCAACATTATCAAGAAGTTTGCAACCCATGGCACTGTAGCTAATCTCCCTGGTCGTGGACGGATGAGGAAAATTGATGAAAGATTGCAACGCAGAATAGTCCGGATGGTGGATAAGCAGCCCCAAACATGTTCCAAAGACATTCAAGCTGTCCTGCAGGCTCAGGGAGCATCAGTGTCAGCGCGAACTATCCGTCGACATTTAAATGAAATGAAACGCTATGGCAGGAGACCCAGGAGGACCCCACTGCTGACACAGAGACATAAAAAAGCAAGACTACAGTTTGCCAAAATGTACTTGAGTAAGCCAAAAGCCTTCTGGGAAAACGTCTTGTGGACAGATGAGACCAAGATAGAGCTTTTCGGTAAAGCACATCATTCTACTGTTTACCGAAAACGGAATGAGGCCTACAAAGAACAAAACACAGTACCTACGGTAAAATATGGTGGAGGTTCAATGATGTTTTGGGGTTGTTTTGCTGCCTCTGGCACTGGGTGCCTTGACTGTGTGCAAGGCATCATGAAATCTGAGGATTACCAAAGGATTTTGGGTCGCACTGTAGGGCCCAGTGTCAGAAAGCTGGGTTTGCGTCCAAGATCCTGGGTCTTCCAGCAGGACAATGACCCCAAACATACGTCAAAAAGCACTCAGAAATGGATGGCAAAGAAGCGCTGGAGAGTTCTGAAGTGGCCAGCAATGAGCCCAGATCTAAATCCCATTGAACACCTGTGGAGAGATCTTAAAATTGCTGTTGGGAAAAGGTGTCCTTCCAATAAGAGAGACCTGGAGCTGTTTGCAAAGGAAGAGTGGTCCAAAATTCCGGGTGAGAGGTGTCAGAAGCTTATTGATGGTTATAGGAAGCGACTGATTTCAGTTATGTTTTCCAAAGGGTGTGCAACCAAATATTAAGTTAAGGGTGCCAATACTTTTGTCCAGCCCATTTTTGGGGTTTTGTGTGACATTATGTCATATTTGCTTTTCTGCCTCTGTTTTATATTTGTTCCAATACATACAAAGGGAATAAACATGTGTATAGCAAAACATGTGTTAATGCAATACCTTTTTTGTGTGAAATACTTGATTTTCAGGAAAAATATCAAGGGTGCCAACAATTTCGGCCATGACTGTATTCACAGCACTGTGAAAAGCCTGATTGGCTTACAGTACTACCCTTCTCCCCCTCCCAGACTAAATTCTGATGTGTAGTGATTAGAAAAGTCTAGCACAAAGACAGATGAAGGTAAAATCTAAGTAAGGCACATCATTTTCAATAAGTAGAAGAGTAGATTAAGTGTGGTCTTTTTTTTTATATCTACTTACGCTTTGTTTTAAAAAATAAATTGCTGCTTTTGCAGCAATGCTTAACTGCTCTTCTGCACTACCCCTACAGAAAGTTCAGTCCTGTTATGGACAAACCTCCTGGTCCACTTCACCATGTCAGCCTGGGATAAAATGACAATACAAGAGAGCATTGCTGATTGGATAAAACTAGTGCCACACCATACAGCATGTAAGACCATCCACCACCAACCTACAGCAAAATAGGAAAGATCCTGGGACATCACGCGACCAGCCAACAGAAGAAGCTGGATATAAGAAAATAAGAGAATTATCAAAAAAAAAAAAAGAGAGAAAGTGTAAGTGTAAGAGAATTTAAAAAGGGGAGGGGGGGGGGGGTGTGCTTAAAAATCATCCCCTCTGTCTGACCTGTTGAGCGAGTTGCCCAAATATCTCCAAATCCTTGCCTTCTATATCTTTTTAGAGCCAAGATCACTGTGGCTCGAGCACGGAAAACACTTGTGGTCAACATTGCGTTAAACACAAAATATCCTGGTTAATGAGTAATGAAAAATTGGTCAGTATCGTCCATGATAAACCGCTTCGATTTGAAAAGATTTGGACCCCCTGAATCAGGTACCTCCAATCCCCCTAGCGAGCAAGGGTCATCTGGGGGTTGGTGGGCAGGGACGAGGCGATCACTCTCTTCTTCTTTCTCTTCTTTTCTCTCTTTCCAAGACTTTGTTTCCTCTTTTCTTCTGTATACCAATTTTGTATCTCTATATTGGTACAAGTCTAAAGAATCTCCTAATTCAACATGGCTATGGTTGGTAGCTGGTAATTTCTTGAGGTTGTTTAGCTATAGCTTACTTTGCCTTTATGTTCATCTGTTCCATTATATACACTGCTCAAAAAAATTAAAGGAACACTTTGAAAACACATCAGACCTCAAAGCGGAGAAATATCATGCTGGATATCTACAGTGGGGATCGAAAGTTTGGGCACCCCAGCTAAAAATTTGTATTAATGTGCATAAAGAAGCCAAGGAAAGATGGAAAAATCTCCAAAAGGCATCAAATTACAGATTAGACATTCTTATAATATGTCAACAAAAGTTAGATTTTATTTCCATCATTTACACTTTCAAAATAACAGAAAACAAAAAAATGGCGTCTGCAAAAGTTTGGGCACCCTGCAGAGTTAATATCTTGTACTGGCCACTTTGGCAAGTATCACAGCTTGTAAACGCTTTTTGTAGCCAGCCAAGAGTCTTTCAATTCTTGTTTGAGGTATCTTTGCCCATTCTTCCTAACAAAAGTCTTCCAGTTCTTTGAGATTTCTGGGCTGTCTGTCACGCACTGCTCTTTTAAGGTCTATCCATAGATTTTCAATTATGTTGAGTTCAGGAGATTGTGAAGGCCATGGCAAAACCTTCAGTTTACGCCTCTTGATGTAATCCCCCGTGGATTTTGAGGTGTGTTTAGGATCATTATCCATTTGTAGAAGCCATCCTCTCTTTAACTTCAGCTTTTTCACAGATGGCATCAAGTTACCTTCCAAAATTTGCTGAAATTTTATTGAATCCATTTTTCCTTCTACTCGTGAGATGTTCCCTGTGGCACTGGCTGCAACACAACCCCAAAGCATGATTGATCCAACCCCATGCTTAACAGTTGGACAGAGGTTCTTTTCATTAAATTCTGCGCCCCTTCTTCTCCAAACGTACCTTTGCTCATTCCGGCCAAAAAGTTTAATTTTAACCTCATCGGTCCACAGAACTTGTTTCCAAAATGCATCAGGCTTGTCTATATGTTCATTTGCAAAGTTCAAACGATGATTTTTGTGGTGAGGACGTAGAAGAGGTTTTCTTCTGATGACTCTTCCATGAAGACCATATTTGTACAAGTATCTCTTTATAGTGGAATAGTGTACCACAACTCCAGTGTCTGCCAGATCTTTCTGGAGGGATCGTGCAGTCAAACGTGGGTTTTGAATTGTTTTTCTCACAATCCTGCGAGCTGTTCTGTCTGATATTTTTCTTGGTCTTCCAGATCTTGCTTTAACTTCCACTTTCTTGATGACTGCCATTTCTTAATTACATTCCGAACAGAGGATATTGACATCTGAAAACGCTTTGCTATCTTCTTATAGCCTTCTCCAGCTTTGTGAGCATCAACTATTTTCAGTTTTCTAGACAAATGCTTAGAAGAACCCATGGTGCTGATTGTTGGGGCAAGGTCAGATGAGTCTGGGCATTTAAAACCTTTGAGATTGACATCACCTGGTCTTCCCAGACGATGACTGAGAACAATCCATGACACTGGCAGGTCTCAGCTTTGCAAAAGGGGCAGTGCATGCTATAAATTCTGCAGGGTGCCCAAACTTGCAGACGCCATTTTTTTGTTTTCTGTTATTTTGAAAGTGTAAATGATGGAAATAAAATCTAACTTTTGTTGACATATTATAAGAATGTCTAATCTGTAATTTGATGCCTTTTGGAGATCTTTCCATCTTTCCTTGGCTTCTTTATGCACATTAATACAAATTTTTGGCTGGGGTGCCCAAACTTTCGATCCCCACTGTATACTGATATGGACTGGGTAATGTGTGTAGAACATAAGGGTGCCCCATCGTTTGATGGAAATGAAAATGATCAACCTACAGAGGACTGAATTCAAAGACACCCCGAAAACCAAAGTGAAAAAATGATGCCACAGGCTAGTCCATTTTCCTGAAATTTCATTGCAGTAACTCAAAATGGTACTCAGTAGTCTGTATGGCACCCATGTGCTTGTATGCATGACTGACAACATCGAGGCATGCTCCTAATGAGACGATGGATGGTGTCCTGGGGTATTTCCTTCCAAATCTGGACCAGGGCATCACTGAGCTCCTGGACAGTCTGAGGTGCAACCTGGCAGCGTTGGATGGACCGAAACATGATATCCCAGAGGTGTTCTATTGGATTTAAATCAGGCAAGCATGGGGGCCATTCAATGGTACCAATTCCTTCATCCTTCAGGAACTGCCTGCATACTCTCCCCACATGAGGCTCAGGCATTGTCGTGCACCAGGAGCATAGGGTCTGACAATGGGTCCAAGGATTTCATCCCAATACCTAATGGTAGTCAGGGTGCCATTGTCTAGCCTGTAGAGGTCTGTGTGTCCCTCTATGAATATGCCTCCCCAGACCATCACTGACCCACCACCAAAACGGTCATGCTGAACAATGTTACAGGCAGCATAATTCTCCATGGCTTCTCAGGGTGAACCTGCTCTCATCTGGGAAAAGCACAGGGTGCCAGTGGTGGACCTGCCAATTCTGGTGTGCAATGGCAAATGCCAATCGAGCTCTACGGTGCCAGGCAGTAAGCATAGGGCCCACTAGAGGACGTTGGGCCCTCAGGCCACCCACGTGTTTCTGATGGTTTGGTCAAAGACATTTACACCAGTGGCCTGCTGGAGGTAATTTTGTAGTGCTATGGCAGTGCTCATCCTGTTCCTCCTTGCACAAATGAGCAGATACTGGTCCTGCTGATGGGTTAAGGACCTTCTACGGCCCTGTCCAGCTCTCAGAGTAACTGACTGTCTCCTGGAATCTCCTCCATGCTCTTGAGACTGCTGGGAGACACAGCAAACCTTCTGGCAAAAGGATGTATTGATGTGCCATCCTGTAGGAGTGGGATTACCTATGCAACCTCTGCAGGGTCCAGGTATCGCCTCATGCTACCGGTAGTGACACTGACCCTAGCCAAATGCAAAACTAGTGATGAAGATGAGTAGGGAAAAAAATATCAGTGGCCTCCACCTGTAAAACCATTCCTGTTTTGGGGGTCATCTCATTGTTGCCCATCTAGTGCACCTGTTAATTTAATCAGCACCAAAGCAGCAGAAATTGATTAACAACCCCCTCTGCTACTAAACTGACCAGATCAATATCCCAGGAGTTTAATTGACTTGATGCTATACGGTGATTAAAAAATGTTCCTTTAATTTTTTTGAGCAGTGTAGAATGTGTATCCAGAAGATGTTCGGTGATATTGAATCCCTATGCCTATTATTCAGGTGTAGGCGGGACCTTTCTGTAGCGTTAGTGGGAATCAACCTACTCCTTAGGGCGCAACTAATGCTGGCTGTCATCTCCCCGGCATTGACCTGCTGCGCTCTGAGGAGGAGGAGGAGGGGGGGGGGTTGGGCACTCAAAAGAGTTGGGCTTCATTTAGATGTGTGTGGGGGGTGGCAAAAATGTGCGGTTGAGACGAGTTTTTGCTACATGCCACCCTTAAGCTGCAATAGGAAGCAGACCGTGGCATGTAGATGGTGCAGTCACGATGCTCCACGCGCAAAGTCTACCCGACATCTAATTATCATTATACACTCAAGTAAATGTGGAAGGGAAGAAGGGAGGCAAATGTAAGGGGGGCCAGAGGTCACTGCTATAGGGGAAAGGTGGGCAGAGAACACTACTGTGGGGGGTTGTTGGTGTATGGTGATATGAAGGGCGGTAGAGATGTGAAGGGGGGCAGAGGACACTACTGTATGGGGTGGTAATGTGCAGAGGGTAGGGAACATTGCTATGGGCAGGGTCACCCCCATAGCAGTGTCCTATACCACCCTTTATCTCACCCTCCATTGTAGCATTCTCCCTTTTGCTCTATAGCAGTGTCCTCTGCAAACCCCTCCCCATCCCTCCCATGGAGAGGTATTTTAAATATCGGAATTTCTCGAAAGTGGCTGGGGATTTGGATTTAATGCACCCCCTATCTCCACAATGCAACCCTAAGGCAGCTGCCTTATGCAGCCTCATTCTGACGCCCAGCATAAGGCTGCTTAGGCAGCTGACTTAGAGCACCAGGGTGGGGTAAAAGCCAAATGCCCAGCTACTTGCTGGAAATTCCAATTTTTTATATAACAGTCTTCAGACAATCCCCTTTATTTTCCTCTTGCAGCAGCTGAAAGCCAGCATCTCCTCCCCTCCCTCCCACGCGCATACAGCTGCTGCAGGAGGAAAATCCAGGGGATCGGTTCTAGTAAATGCCTCCCCCGCTGCCCCTCTTGTCCTTGTTCCTTTTTCTGCTGCCTAGCCCCCGTGTGTTCTCCTTTCAACAGGGCTCCTAAAAACAAATTGTAAAAATAAAACTAAATATTAAAAACTACTGACACCATCCACTGCTCTACTAACTACCACCAACCTCTGCCCTACTGACACCATCCACTGCCTTATTGACTGACACTGTCCACTGCCCTACTGACTGACACCATCCATTTTTAAAGGTAGGCCAAGTTTGTATTTTTAAAGTGACATGTGTTTTATTTTTTCCTTACTACTTAGTTGGGCCTTGTTAATTTCCTGCATGCAATAATGCAGAACCCCAAAATTAATTTAAAGTACTTTGGACACTTTGATTAGGCACATTCTTATCAAATAAGTTAATTTTCCCCCTAACACTCTGGGGTGCATTTATAAAGGTTTTCACACAAGGTTTACACAACTTTCACCAATAATCCACACATTTTTCTAACCGATCACAATTAGAAAGAGTGAGACTCTTTATTTTGTTGAGGAATACAAGACTACACAAGACCTATAGCATTACAAAATGGTCAGAGTCCTTTTCAACTCCAGAGCTTTTCATGACATTCAGAACAGAGTCAAGACTTTGCCAGGAATGTCTTAATTGGCTTGTTGTGTTAGAAGACAAGTAGAAGACTTGTTTTATTTAAAACCCAAGATGCATTTATTGATTTTAAGCTCTGACTGACAGATCTGGTCTGACTTTCACCCCCTGGGAACTTTGTCATAAGACCAGTTTCTAACATGTTGCAATGCCCACGCTCTAAAAAAAAAAAATGTTCTTTACGGAAAAACGAATTTAGCATTTTCTTTCAAAACTACTGCTGTGTTAGAAAAAAGATGAAAGTTTCTTTATCAAGCCCGGACTGGCAATCTGGCAAGTGTAACAGGTGGAAAGACAAAAGGTAGTAAGTTTATGGACCAGTATGACTTCTTGTGAGCTTCAACTGTCCAAACACATTCTTTAATTCCATATCTGGGCCTCAGGAGTTTAGTTGGCAGATGACCCAAAACCTTTACACTGTTATACCATCAAGATAGGTAGTCTGGTCATGGATACCGACATGGACTGGTACTGTTGTTGGCACATATGATAAAGCCTACTACTCACACAGGCCTATGCACCAAATCAGTGCAAGGGGCAAAGTGTATCGTGCAAAGTGTAGTAACAAATCAGAATCTTCTACAGAGTGACTGACTTCTGCAATGATTTATTCAGGACAGGCTATTATGTGTTAGTGTTCTGTTTACTGAATAAGCATACTAGCCTTGTCCTGATCTCCACGCTCTGCCCTACTCTCTGAAAACTTAATAAAGGGCAAAGGTGTCTGAAGGCAGAATTCTAGAATGCTCTCAAAAGTTTTGCTTCTCTTCCTTATGGGCAGAAAATACAAACAGAATGTTTTTCTGTAACCAATTTCTATTATAAGAAAGAGGCTGTGACATCATCCATTCACCTCTCTTACTGCAGCTATACAGCACATGGCCATTGGGAGGAAGGATCAGTGAGGTGCCCAAAGTCACATCCTAAGGACATTCAGCACTGCACAGAAAACCTGTCATAGAAATGATGCATTGTAGTGGGTTAGTCAGACCTGGATCTGTCTCTTCCCACTACCGTTGCGAACAAACTAGACCAAGGGTAGGCAACCTGCGGCTGTTGCAGGACTACAAGTTCCATCATGCCTCTGCAAGTCATAACTGTAACTGTCAGTTTTGTAATGTTGCAATGCCTCATGGGAAATGTAGTTCCACAACAGCTAGAGAGCCGCAGATTGCCTACCCCTGAACTAGACGGTCAGAATGTGACTTGGGTCCTTCCATTACACTTGTGAACAAATTACACAGTAAGCAGGTCAGACCACGACTCTTGGGTCCTCTTACTACATTTATGAACAAACATGGCATTGGATGCTGCAGAATGAAACCCTGGTCCTCCCACCATACTTGTTACGGAACTACATAGTGGGCAGGTAGGACCAGGACTCATAGGTTCTTCCATTACACTTGTGAACAAACTAGACATTGGATGTGTCAGAATGAGACCCGTGTCCTTCTACAATACTTGTGAATGAAATACACAGTGGGCAGGTAGGACCAGGACTCTTGGGTTCTTCCACTACACTTGTGAACAAACTAGGCATTGGATGTGTCAGAATGAGACCCGTGTCCTTCTACAATACTTGTGAATGAAATACACAGTGGGCAGGTAGGACCAGGACTCTTGGGTTCCTCCACTACACTTGTGAACAAACTAGACATGGGATGTGTCAGAATGGGACCCAGGTCCTCCTACCATACATGTGAATGAAAGTGGGAAGGTAGGAACAGGACTCTTGGGTCCTCCCACTACACTCGTGAAGAAAATAGACAGTGAAGGTATCAGAATGGGACTACAGTCCTCCCACTACATGTGTGAATTAACTACACAGTGGACAGGTCAGATCATGACTCGAGTCCTCTGACTACAGTTATGAATGGATTACACAGGGGCATTAAAAGACAAATGGCTGGAAGAGAGGGAACAGTAGCCACTGGGCTAATGAAAGGTAAATAAAGACAAATGACTCCTTATTATGCCGGGGTCAAGATGTGATTTCTCTATGGGTGGAAGACTGTTTTGAAAGTGTAACTGAATTGTTAAAAGGTAAGAAATCACTTATCAAAATTTTTGGAAAAAAAATCTGCCCAGGTTTCAACCTTAAACCTTGTTTCTTTGTTTTTTTTTATTTCCAGAGATACCAACATCTCTTAGAATATAAACTTTTATCTCTGCATTTTTCCACTAGCTTGTTCTTATTACACGCTCCAGACCATCGCAAAATTTTTAGCCCAAAGGAATCCTTGGAATATTTTTTAGGTCTAGAACACAGGTGTCAAACTGGCGGCCCTTCAGCTGTTGCCATGAGGCATTGCAAGATTGACAGTTGAACCCTAGTTGAGAATGCCTGCTCTAGACCGTGTAAACACAGATTTGTTTACATTCAGTTTGCTTACATATGTAACAGCAGATAAGGACTAAGAGAAAGAAAAGCATAAACCACGGCTAAGAAAGAAAGCATTTGGTTTACCTAGTGATTGCATTAGAGCTGCATTCTGCTTTTTGTAACTCTACCAGGAATCATATGGGAAAGGGAGGTGGGCAGGGCTTACATTACTTTGTACCAGGCTTGTCTTCCTTGACCAGTTAATGATCTCCATGGACTACATGAGTGCACCGCAACATATAATCTTTACTAATAGCTCTTGGTACTAAAGATCACATATGTACAGCAAACTTGTTTTCACTTCTTGTCTGCAGTTACAGAGCAAATAGACATAAATATAAGTGTGAACAATCCAAAGGTTGCTTTGGCTGCCTGTGATGAGAACTCAAAGCACACTGGAAAAACAGGGGTAAAAGGTTATTTTGCAAAAAGCTAAAGTGTTTAAAAAGTACAGTAATCCTTTAAATGAAAATTGATGATGTGCATACTCCTGCTAAGCCACACATGGTTTTCTGATACTTCATTCCAGAAGAATTAAACTGCTAAAATTGTATTTTTTCAGCCAGCATGCACTGGTTGTACACAGTCCTGCAACATTATCTGTACGTGTCACCTCATATTTGAAAAAGAGCAGTCTCTATGTGATTAAATTCAGGTTAAGAGGAATAGTAGATCAGTCAAATAAACCTTCCAGCACTAATTTTAAAGTCAATAACTTCCTATAAATGGAACACCATCTTACTGAAACTCATATTTTTCCTCTAAATAGCATGATGCAAAATGCCAACACAAGAATAAGTTACCCAAACCTTATTAATTAAGAAACATATAAATTAACCAGAATCCAGTCAACCACAACCAGTTAATGCGAAAAGTGCAGTTCTCAATCCACAAAGAAAGCAAGCTGGTTTCTTATTAAAATTCACAGTGGTGTCTGGTGATATTTTCTTGGTGAGCGTACCGAATGAAGACAGCGTGAAGCTAATTCTGCTGTACAAAGTAGTCAAGCTTTTATTAATGAGTAATAGCATGAACATATGCACACTGCAAAGTTAAATATTTTTACCATAAACACTTATTTTTGACCTTCACAAACAGGGCAGATACAAAATATTCTCCGCTATCTAACGAGTGAATAATTGAGAAAAATTGGTGCAAAATGAACAGCCAAACTATTTCACAGTCAATAAATCAGTTATTGTGGAAATTAAAAATGTTTCTGAAGAATAAAGTTCCTGCTTGACCAGAGCTGATCGCTGCTTGTACACATGATCACAACTGCAATTCATATGTTAAATACAGATAAAAGATACTT
Organism: Staurois parvus; assembly: GCF_062004578.1. Lineage (NCBI taxonomy): Eukaryota > Metazoa > Chordata > Amphibia > Anura > Ranidae > Staurois > Staurois parvus. The sequence continues at coordinate 263,294 of NW_028318181.1, read as the reverse complement.
TGAGCATATACCATGGGTACTCTCATTGCTACTAGTTACACTTACCTCCATAATTGGATTAGAAGCCAACACTTTCTCTTCTATATTTGCCTCGCTCTCAGAGCCGCTGACCGTGGCAAAATATCTCATGGCATACTTGGCAGAAACAGTCTTCCCTGCACCGGATTCCCCACTCACGATGATGGACTGGTTCCTCTCATCCCTGGATCAGATTGCAAAGAAAATAAATGCTCCAAGTTATATTTTTAATGAACATAATACAAGCACTGACACTTTCCTGACTAACTGGTTCATGTAATACTACATCTGCTATAAGGACTATTTTCTTATCATGGCAGAAAATGAATGGAACTGTCCCTAATCTGCAACTGATTACAAGCTTTCTAACTGGAGATGATTATGACTTTCAACATGGGCTAAAGAGACCTTCAAGAATCACAAAGAACTACAGAAGTCAGGAAGCCATGCAACACATATGCCCTTCGAGCCAAGTTCCCCTCTACTTATTAAAAGTCTGTGACCTTTGAGCTTTGTGGAGAACTACATTCAAATTATGTAAATTCTAAAATTAAAAAAAATGTAGACACAAACCTATGGGATGCCCTCTTAAACTTTACCTATGAGCAAAATAGTTAAACACCCCTGGCATACCATTAAGGGATCTAATTATACATAGGCTTCTGTTCTTTCTGCGAACAGGAGTGATTTGTGACTTGTAAATGTACCCGCTATATTGTGAGAAAATTACACGGACATGTATAAGGGAAATAGAAATGCTCTATAATTGATGAGGTTATATATTTATTACGCTAAACATGGCAATACAGAAGTTGAAATATTGGTTTTTAAAAAATTGTCTTAGGAACATTTGTTTTATTTCCTAATAGTAGAAGGGTAAATTCAACTATTGTTTTTCACTGTAGTGACAAAGAAAATAAAAGGAAGACTGAATTTTTTTCTTGAAGGAAAGAACGAATTACGAATGTGGCTTTATTTGAGAAAATTGATACTTATTGTAATTACGCATCTTAATCCTTAAAGCGATACTAAAGCTAAAAATGTTTTTTTACCTTAAAGTGGTTCTAAAGGCTTGATGTTTTTGACCTTCATGTATTCTATGCATGAAGGTAAAAAATCTTCACTGTGCCACATCCCCCCAGCCCCCCTAATACTCACCTAAGCCCCCTCTCAATCCAGCAATGTGCACTGGAGTCTCAGCTATCCCGGAACTTCTGCTTCTCATTGACTGAGACAGAAGTGGGAGCCATCGGCTTCAGTGCTGTCAATCAGAGGCCAGTGAGCCAATGAGAAGAGAGGGGGTGGGGCCGAGCCACAGCTGTGTGTGTGAATAGACACACGGCGCACCAGGTGCCCCCATAGCAAGCTGCTTGCTGTGGGGGCACCTGACAGGAGGGAGGGGCCAGGAGAGCCTGTGGGGGACCAGAGAAGAGGAGGATTGGGGCTGCTCTGTGCAAAACCACTGCACACAGCAGGTAAGTATAGACATGTTTGTAATTTTTTCTTAAAAAAAACAAGCCTTTAGAATCACTTTAATGCATTCCTTGCATTAAGGTAAAAAATGTTTTCTATTTCTCTGGCTTTGGCCAAAGAGCCATCGGCTCCTGCTGCTATCAATCAAATGCAGCAGGGCTAAGTCCACTGTGTAAGTCTATAGAGTGTGGCTCCACAGACACACAGTTTGGGAGCATGCAGACACTGTGTACTGCCATAGCAAGTGACTTGCTATGGGGACACACGATGAAGAGGAGAGGCCGCTCTGTGCGATACCACAGTCCATACTGCAGTCTTTCTCAATCTTTTCAACACAGAGGAAACCTTGAAATAACTTTCCGGTCTCAGAGAACTCCTGCTAAAAATTACTCATGACGCACCAGTATGATGGTCAGTGGGAAAAATGCTCCTTACACTTGTGGACATTGCGAAGAATTACTCCCTTATAGATGGCTAAAAAAATTAATGGAGGCAGAAATTGCTCATTACTCAAGGAGCACCTGGAAACTTATGGAGGAACCTTAGGATGCCCTGGAACCCTGGTTGGGGAACCCTGCCATAGTGGTACCACTGAATACTCTAACAGACAGTTTTCCTAAATTTCTGTGCAAATAGTTGAACAAAATTCTGCTGGTTTATGGCCAGCTTTATAACATGGTGAATGCTCTGACCTATAGAAAGATACAGTACTGTATGTGTGTAGTACTTGTTTGTCCTGATAAGAAGTGTGTGTGTTTTGCCAGAAGGATTTATAACTGCGATCTGTATGTTGCGTCCTTGGATTAGGTGGCCAAATGTCCCACACATCAGAATATCCTGACTATTTAAAATAAACACAAACCCCAGCACACACCTTCTTACTATAAAGCCAGTTTGGAGGGAGCCAGTCCAACCAGCAATATTTTATGTTTGGATGGTGGGAGAAAACGGAAACAACCAGAGAAAATTCATGCAAGCAATAATTAATCTCCTGCACATTGTGCTCCTGGACACTTATTATAGAAGGTTACAAGCCTTTGCCATTAACAGCAAAATTATACATCCTTTTAGTTAAATATTGAAACCATTCATCAGACAGGTATAGTCACATACCAATCGTTCATATTTTTGCCTAGTAGCAAGAAAGAAAAAATGAGAGTGTGCGAGGCCGTCTTTTGTATTTAAAAGTCTCCAGACTTGCAATATTTACCAAGCAGAACCTATGCGGATTCATAGCAAGGCTGTCAGAAACAAACCAGAGATGTGTTCGTACAAAATATCAGGCAAGCCCAAGGGTGCAGCTAGCGAGGCCTGGAAGCCAACTAAGCACAAAACACAATTATTTGAAGATTCTTTCACAGATTTTAAAAGTGAATTTGCTAAAAAGAAAATATATGTGTGTTCTTCAATTTCCTATACAGATTTCTTCAATGACATGATGTAAACCCTGTTCATTATGTCTCGGTCCATCTTGTTTTTACCAGCATATCCAAAATAAACCAAAATGTAGGTCAATGAGTGGGCGGATGTTAACGGATGTACTGTACGTTCAACTACATAAAAGTCTGTTTATGTCTGCAGAAAAAAAAAAAAAACCGAAAAGATCTGCGTCTTTCTTTTTTTTTTCCATTTTTGTGGATGTAAACAAATGACATCTGTTTTTAGGCAAGAAATATATTTTTTTGTTGATACTTTTGCTACCTATTACTAGTTTCTTCAACAACTACAAAATGGGACTTGGGGAAAAAAACGGATTCACAAAATGAATGTAAACTGAAAAGAACTGAAGATTGATCTGCAAACCGACAAACTAATGAAATCTAAATCAGTAGTTACCGGTATTTTTTGTCTTAGCACAAAACGTGACTGAACTGATAAGATCCATGTGAAAGGACCCTGAAACGTATTGCTGAAAATCTACCTGTGATTGGCACTAGTTTCATATTAAAACCATATCTATTTTAATGAAATATATAAAAGCCATCTTACCAAGAAAAAAAAATTCATGACATTGATGCATAATAGAAGTTTCTTTTTTTAAATTCTTGTGAACTAGGTGTCAATGAATTAAAGTGTTCACCAATAACAGAAGTCTGCCAAGCAAAATAGGTGAGTTGGAAGCTTTGGTGCATGAAGAGAACTATGATTTAATTGCTATTGCTAAATCTTGGCTTTCTTCATTCTTCACATGACTGGGCCATTAATATTCCTGGCTATGTTCTCTTTCGGAGAGACAGGGTAAATGGGAAAGGTGGTGGTGTCTGTCTCTATGTGAGAAGTGATCTCAGAGCGAGTGTGAAAGAGGACCTAGTTGATGGAGAGTGTGATGAGGCTGAAGTATTATGGGTGGAACTGCACATGGGGGTGTGTACTACAAAGGTAATCATTGGAGTTTGTTATAGGCCTCCCAGTGTTAATGAGGAGGTGGAGACTCAGCTCCTTGCACAGATTGAAAGGGCTGCAAGGGCTGGGACAGTGATAATAATGGGGGATTTTAACTACCCGGAAATTGACTGGAATAATGGCACAGGAACAGTTAAAAGGGCAAAAATCTTTAAACCTACTATATGACAATTTTATGGTATTGTTCATAGAGGCCCCAACTAGGAATGATGCTCTGCAGGACCTGGTAATCTCAAACCATGCAGAGCTTTTTACGAATGTCCACATAAAAGAACATCTGGGTAGCAGTGACCGTAACATGATTTCATTTATTGTTAGCTGTAAACAGCAAGCATATACGGGAAAAATAAAAGCCTTCAATTTTAAGAGAGCCAATTTTCCAAGGCTGAGAGCTGCTCTCCAAGACATAGACTGGGAGGGAATATTGGCATTAATGAACACAACACAGGAATGGGAGTTCTTCAAAAAAATACTGTATGTTAACACACTGCAAAATATATTCCCATGGGCAACAAGTTTAAAAGGCTAAAAATCAAACCTATGTGGCTTATGGGCAAAGTTAAAAAAACGATAGATAATAAGAAAAGAGCTTTTATTAAATATAAAAATGAAGAAACACTATCATCATTTAAGACCAATGTGGTGCCAATATTTAAATAGGGGTCAAAATCTTTACCAAGTAACTATTAACCTGTTAGCTTAACTTCTATAGTTGAGAAGATACTGGAGAGCTTAATAAAAGACCACATAGATGAGTTCTTGCTGGAAAACAAATATTTTAAGTAACAGACAGCATGGATTCATGAAAGATAGCAGTTGTCAAACAAATCTGATTTCTTTTTATGAGGAGGTGAGCAAAACCTTGGACAGAGGGGTGGCGGTGGACGTGGTATACATGGATTTTGCAAAAGATTTTTGCAGTTCCCCACAAATGGCTAATGTGTAAGGTAAGGTCTATGGGCTTGGAAAAATCTGTATGTAAATGGATAGAAAACTGGCTAAAAGATCATATTCAGAGAGTAGTGGTTAATGATTCATACTCTGAATGGTCTAGGGTTGTCAGTGGTGTACCCCAAGGTTCAGTGTTGGGACCCTTACTTTTTATTATATTAATAAACGTTATAGGGTCTGAGATTAAAAATCCCATTTCAGTCTTTGCAGATGACACCAAGCTGTGCAGTGGAATAACGTCCTTACAGGATGTCTCCAATTTACAAGCTGACCTCAATGCACTGTTTAATTGGGCAACTATGTGGCAAATGATGTTTAATGTTGATAAGTGTAAGGTAATGCACTTGGGGGATAAGAATATGCATGCATCATACATACTAGGGGGGGTACAACTGGGGGAATCAATGTTGGAGAAGGATCTAGGAGTTCTGGTAGACCACAAGCTTAATAATGACATGCAATGCCAAGCTGCGGTTTCTGAAGCGAGCAAAATTTTTTCTTGTATTAAAAGAGGTATAGACTCCAGAGAAAAAGATACCATATCACCCCTGTACAGATCATTAGTAATACCTCACCTGGAATATGCAGTTCAGTTTTGGGCACCAATTCACAAAAATAATATTGGGGAACTGGAGAAAGTACAGAGAAGGGCAACCAAACTGATAAGAGGCATGGAGGAGCTCAGCAATGAGGAAAGATTAGAGGAACTGAATTTAACTGAATCCTCTTGAGAAGAGGAGATTAAGGCTTGGTTCACATATGTGCAGGTTGTGCAGCTGCAGATCCGCACGAAAATCCATGCAGCCCCATGAATGGGCTCTCATGCCCGCACAAAACGCAGCCTGCACGGCCGCATATATGTGAACCAGGGATTAGGGGGGATATGATCAACATGTATAAATACATCAGTGGTTCATATAGTGAACTCGGTGTAGAGTTATTCACCCTGAGGTCATCACAGAGGACAAGGGGGCACTCTTTACGTCTGGAGGAAAAGAAATTTAATCTCCAAACACGGAAAGGTTTCTTCACAGTGAGAGCCGTGAAAATGTGGAATAGACTCCCTCAAGAGTTGGTTCTGGCCAGCTCAGTGGATTTTTTTTTAAAAAGGACTGGATTCTTTCTTGGATACACAGAATATAACTGGTTACTAACATTTATAGGTAAAGGTGATCCAAGGAATATCCGGTTGCCTCTCGAGGGATCAGGAAGAAATTTTTTTCCCTGCAGGAGAAAAATGGGTCATGATTTTCTGGGGGGGGTTTTTTTGCTTTCTGATCTCTCGATCAACTGTGGGTGTAGGATTATAACAACTTTTTTTTTTTAATGGTTGAACTAGATGGACTTTTGTCTTTTTTCAGCCTGACTAACTATGTAACTACGTATTTAATATCGTTCCATCAAAATATACAGGTAATTTCCAAACAATTATGAATGTAACCGTTCACATTAGGAAGTATTATAATTCGAGAATACCTGGAGAAATACCAAATTAGAATGCAAAATTCGATTAACCACTTGCCTACTGGGCACTTCCACCCCCTTCCTGACCAGGCCAATCTTCAGCTTTCAGCACGGTCACACTTTGAATGACTATTGCGCGGTCCTGCAACACTGTACACAATCAACATTTTTATAATTTTTTTGAGACATATAGAGCTTTCTTTTGGTGGTATTTAATCACGATTTTGTTTTTTTATTTTTTTTGCTAAACAAATGAAAAAAAGACCATACATTTTGGGGAAAAATTTTAGTTTGTTATAAAATTTGTAAATAAATAATTTTTTTCCTTCACTGATGTGAGCTGATAGGCAGCACTGATGGGCATTGAAAAGCATCACTGACGGGCACTGATAGGCAGCATTGATGGACACTGAGAGGTATCACTGATGGGCACTGAGACAGAGCATTGATCATAAGTGCCCTGATTATAAATGTAGATGTCCCCTCTGAGGATTGCTACTTATAGACTTTCCTCTCCTCACACACTGTCAGCGTAAAGAGAGGACTGCCGATAACCAGCGTTTCCTGTTTACATGTGATCAGCTGTAATTGGACACAGCTGATCACATGGAAAGAGCCTACGCCATCGGCTGTTTACCGCGATCGGTGATCCACTGTGTCCGAGTCATATGACGTCCTCCCAGAACAAGAAAGCTCTCGCCCATCCATGATTTCCTAATTCGGCGGGCAAGAGGCAGTTAAAGTGGTTGTACACCTCAGACATGAAATCTGAAAGCATATCCCTCTATAGTGCGTACTTGTCTCAATTCAGAGCACTGTGTGTCATTTCTGTCTACTGCTTTGTTCCTCTGCTATATGCATGAGTCACTTCTGACACGTTTTCCTGACACCAAGAGTAAAATGGCGACAGGGGAGGGCACAGCCTGTGATGGACAGCCTCAGCTCTGTTCCTATGTGCTGTGTGAAGGGGTGTCCCTTCCCTCCAATCAGCTCTCAGAGCTCTTCGCACTGATATAGCTTCAGCTCTCCGCCCCTTGCTTCTTAGAGCTGAGAGATCCTGTGTAAATTCAGTGGAGGATCTCAAGAACTTTGCTTTTCACATAGATTGAAGAGGTTCTGTGGTAGCCACCATTAAGGTGTCATGTGAAACATGGCTGATCCCAAAAATAACATCTACTACGTTTTTACAGGCCTTAACACAAATCTAACCAACTAGTCTACTTTTCCCCCAGTTTTTGGCATTTTGAGCTTATCTGTTGTGGTTTATTGAGCTCCTTGCATATCCTATAAATGCGTTCAATTCTACAACAATTTTTGGGGAAGGAAAATGCTGATTTGGTATTTCACGGATTCCTCAGAATCTGTAAGTGGTAATACTGGTAAATGGATGTACAACTGGGCTACATATGATTGCTAAGTTGCACTATATACACAAGCAATCGTTGCTTACTATGATGAATTATGATTGTTCAATTGACAGTTCATTGAAAATTTACAGAATGAAATTGAAAAGAAACTTATGTCAAGCTTAAGATAGAGTCAAAACAAAGTGAATTTCAAGTAAAAAGGCCATGCCCAGGAAATATGAAAGAATCAGCGTTGCTATACACAAGATGCATTGTAACAGTTTAGCACAAGATGAATGATCGTGTTTTCAACATCTGTCATCTGTTGAACTGAGAAAATGATTACTGTGGGACTATCAATAGAAAGGGGTATAGCTGGAGACAACTACACCCTTGAGCAATGTCTGAGCCAAGTTCATTATGTCTGTGTATGAGGACAAGTATGTTCATGTGCGCTATTCCAGCTATGAATAATTTTGAGGTCTGTCTGCATGAGCCTTTAGCTTCCATGGTGTTCCATACTACCCGCTTTATAAAACTACTGGGGACCCTTCTACCTTGATATACTACTGGCTAAATCTCAATACTGAATGGATAAACAGGATATGGAGTTGTTGGTACTGTAATGGGTTTCTATGGAAGAAAAGAGAGCTATAAAAATAAAATATAAAATTTAGTAACGCCCAATTACAGCAGCAACCATTGCACACACTGTTTCAATGCCAGATGCTGCCAGCTACAGGGCACAGCAAAATCACCAATGAGCACTAGAAATCTTGTAAGGCACGTGTTTGCTTCATTTAACATACAAAGCTGGATTCTAAAATGTTAAGTTTCAGACAAGAGGAACCAAAATGTTTCTAACATAGGAAATGTATATTTTATAGGCAAGGTATCTGGCTAACACCTTCGGTCACTGTCCTTGAACAAGTTTTTAGACCAAGACGGTCAGTGATGTCACAATATCTAAACTGTATGTTTATGTTACATCACTGACTCATTATAATGAAGCCATTGGCTTAGTACCCCAGCCAAAAAAAAAGAAAAAAAGAGAAGGACAGCAATGACAGCTCCCATGGTTCTTCAGTACAGGTTCCCTATTAAGCCTACAGTATGATTAATGTCTAATTGTACCCATGTGCATAAGATGCCATTTTAAAGGACACAAATACAATTTAGTAGCAAAACACATTAGAGAACCATCACTAAAAGGACTAGCTAATCCAAGCAGCAACAAAATGTTCAGTCAGTTCCCCATTATTAAATATAAGACTAACTACAAAGCTGACTTTAAAAGTTAATAAAGAAACATGGCATTTATAAAGACATTTTTCAAATTAAACAGAGTACAGGAAAACATATACAAATGTAATCGTTCAGTCCCATCCCTGACAGCTAGCTCACACCACAATGTGTATTATTTAACATGGGTTGGACAAAAAATTGCAAACACTGCATGGTTTGGGTTGAAAGTGGAAGTAATGAAATATTCTTTTGCTTCTGCTATGTGATGAGACACCTAGCCAACAGGTGAGAAACCTCGTTTTCGTCATTCACTGCATACACTGCTAGCAATACGGAGTCATGTCAGAGCTTACTGAGTTTCAAGGAGAGCAAATTGTTGGTGCCTCTGTGACTGAAGTTGCCAATTTATTTTCCATGTTGCAATGTAGAGTATTTAAGTTTATGATGGCAAATACAGTTTCAGGCAAAACTTCTGAAAAGCATAAGCGCATTTGACATCGTCAACTGACCGAAAGAGACAAAAAAACATTGCGCAGGATTGTGACCCGGAATAAGACAACAACTGCTGCAAAAAATGACTGTAGAGCTCAGTCTCAGTCTTCCAAAACTAGTATCCACAAAAACGGTGCAAAGAAAACTCCATAAGCAAAAAATTCACGGGCAAGCTGCAACTGCCAAACCACTAGTGACTGATATTAATGCTCAGAAGAGGAGAGAGTGGTGCAACACCCACAAATCGTGAACTATCGATCAATGAAAGACTGTAATAAGGTCAGATGAATCGAGCTTCATGTGTGGCGAACACTGTCCCAAGCTTACAATCAGGACTGTCTTGTGCCAATGGTAAAGCACACTGGTTGCGCAGTCATGGTTTGGGCAGCCATATCTTGATATACTGCAGGTCCCATCATCACCATGAAAGGCAAAGTCACTGCCAGCTACTATGTACAAATTTTGGCAGACTCCCCCCCATGGTACAGACATTGCTTCCCAGAATACAACGCCATTTACCAAGACGGTAATGCTCCGATTCACACAGCTGGTGTTGTCAAGTCGTGGTTTGACAAGAATGCAGAGGAAGTCTCGCACCTTCCGTGGGCAGCGCAGTCACCTGACCTCAATTTAATAGAGCCATTATGGTCAATTTTGGAGAACAAGGTTTTGGCTCGTTTTCCACCTCTGGCATCTCTGCAAGAACTGAAACAATTATTGCATGAACAGTGGTATCAGATTCCACTATCCACCATCCAAGACTTATATTTGTCAATTCCCTGGAGAATTCAGGCTGTCTTGGATGCCAAAGGTGGTCCAACACCATATTAGGTAACGATTTTGTTCTTTTACCTGGTGTTTCCATAATTTTGTCCAACCCCTGGTATATGTGTGTTGTGGTATGTTGTCATCCACGTGTATATATATATGGATTTATTTATTTCAGTGCAGCGCAACTGTTTGTTGTGGTGTACTGCATTTTTAACAATTGCACAAGACCTATTTTTTTTTTCATTAAAAGTGAGTAGGATTCATAATGCAATGCACCTAAGCACAAGCAAATTTTTCAAATCTTGAGCACTGTGGTGTGAGTTGGCCCTTAAAGCTGGACTCTAGGTGTGATTTTTATTGCATAGTTCCAGCTTGGACCAAGGTAACATAAATGTGCATATCTCAAACCTGGGCAAATGTTGTGGAAGATGCAAATCAATGCAGGTGCTGGTGATTCTTCCGTGATAGCAGCAATCTTCTGGGTTCTGCACAAAGTGGTTTCCACTCTGGATAGTGACCACAGGCATTTTCGAATTGGAAGGGGTGGAGACTGTGACTTCACCACACAACCTCAATCACAGAATTGCATTCATTAAAGAAAGTACAGGGTGTTCTGTGAATGGTGGAAGTGCTAAGCATTTGACCCCCAGAAGTAGAAGGAAAGCAGCTCGGCTCAAGACCTGGAAGACTGCTGCTAGCTCTATTGTAGCGCCAACTACTACAGGTATTAGCAGCTTCCAAAGCGACCGCTAGGGTATGATATATTTACACGTATATTGGTCCAAGCTGGAACAATGTAACTAAAAACAATAAAAATCATACCTGCCATTTTGGATGGCATTTTTGTCACTGTGAGCCATTGGGGAGATTTCCTATTATGTTCTGAAGACACAACAAAAGTGAGAGGAATTCTCTCCAAAGTGAGAGAAATCCTCTTTTAAAACAGATGTCACTGAAATAGGTAGCCCCATAGAGAGATATCCCCTCTATTCCATTTTAGGCGACAACGCAAACATTTGTGTTTTTTCTTTGACAATGGTCACCGGGACAAAAAGACAAATAGAGTGTTAATCTCCCTATGGGTTCATAGACAGTAATAAAATGAACTGATAAAGGTTCTAACCCCATCCCCAGTCTTTCCAAAATTAAGCCGGCCATAGACGGTTCCTGCTGAACTGGTCGAGACTCGAACCATTTATGGGCAGGCTGAATATACGCAAGTTGATTGATCGATCAACTTTGGTACAGCCTGCCAGATTTCACATGCGATTGCTAGTGGCTATTATAGCTGCTAGCAGTAATACCTGTGTTCTCTCGGCGGGGATGGCTGGGAGAACACAGTGGGATTGATTTACTAAAGGTAAATAGGCTGAGCATTGCAAGTGCAGGTGCTTTAGATCTTAGGGGAAGCTCTGAAATGAGGGTTTTTTTTTATTATTTTCCTTCCATGTTCCCCTCAGATCTAGAGCAAATGCAATTTCAGTCTATTTACCTTTAGTAAATCAGCCCCAATGGCTCCACGGGAGGGATTCCTCCATCAACAATGACTGTGTTGATGGGAGAATGGAGCGGTTGCAGGAAAGAAAATCACTCTGTCTATGGCCGGCTTAAAACAACTGAAAAGGTTTTGGCTTTAGAAATACTTTAAATCACCCCCAATGGTTAGGTCACTTATTTGAGGACAGAATACAAAATAAAATGCATTATGACACAACACACCTGGCCATTTGTTTATATGCTTCTTCTGCCACTGCAAAAATATGGGGGTCCATATCCCCCATGTTCTGCCCACTGTACGCATTGATGATATCGGAGCCATAGATAGGTAACTGTTCATAAGGGTTTATCGCTACAAGAACTATGCCTGAAAAAAAGAAAAAAAAAAAAGAAGCAGAAACATGTGATGAGAAAATCACAAGTCATTCAGGATATTAGAGCTTTCAGACTCCTGCTTCAGGGAAAACATTTATGGTTACATTTATTAAAGTGTAAAAGTCTCATGTGAAAGACACAAATGGTTCTGAAGCTTCCATGAGCCAAATTAATCACTTGACAGTATTTGTGAGATCTGCGTAAACAGGCGTGTGGATACACTGAAGGAAATACTGTTCACAATTTGCAAAGGCTTTTCAACATGGTAGCATCTCAAGACATCAGCTTTTACTTACAAGGCATGGATCATAGTAAGGTCTATACAAAAAGTGAGAGTCACAAGTTTTATACTTATGTAGACACACATATGATTTCCTGTTGAAAGCATGAACAGGGCGTTTTTTGTTTTTCAATTTTATTTCTTCTATTCATGTTTTCCATAGCAACACAATAAGCCAGCTCTATTTGCTTCTCCAGTTATCAGACTAGTGCTTCTACAATGTTAAAATCAAACAGTCTTTTACATTTAGGCCTTTTTCAAATGGGCTTAGAGACTTGGCAAAAAAGCGATTTAAACAATTTTTTTGCTTCTGTATAGACGCCAAATGAATTAGGTAATAAAATCAATGGCAGGCGGATGGGAGAGTATACACCAGCACATTAGTGTTGGAAGATCAAAGCAGAAAAACTGCCACACATGCATTATTAGGATCGGCCTGGGTGTGTGGCAGTTTTTCTGCTTTGATCTCAGTCAGCGCTCAAAGTCAAACCACAGCCCCGCGCATTTTCCCCACCCATCAGGTTTAGTCAAAAAAAATGCTCAGAAATATATTTGTTTCCAATAACCTCACCTCTATGACTAAGACCTGATAGGTAGGGCGAAATGCGTCAACGGGGAAGGTTTGCGAAGCAGAGCTAACTGAGGCTGCCACACATGCATTATTAGGATCAGGCTGGGTGTGCTGTATTTTGTCTGCTTAGATCTTCCTCCACCTTTGGATGAGTGATACCTCGTGCCAGAACCCCTGTACCAAAGTACCAACCAGGCAGAACATCTCTGCTTGGAGCGGCACCAAGTATGCGTGTCACAGCATGTTAGTGTTGTGTCAACAATTTAAGGGCTTGGCACTTTTTCTAGGCTTTGTCGCAACCTCCTGCCTACATTGAATTCAATTGCAGTGCACTGAAAACAGGCCTATAGCATTTTCGACGTCCGTGCAAAAACAGCAGGTTCAGGTTTCTCTGCCTAGTGACCAATAAATGGAAGATAGTTCCCCAAGTTTCAATAAGTATGCTTATTATAGTACTGGCCATACATGACCTAAACTTTGAGTCATAGGTGGCCCTGATGGCATCACCCACCTCAATAAGCTTCAAAAATGGATTTAGCCAAAAGGAGTACTGTGGGCTGATTAGTGACTGCATCCAATCTGAAGCAAATCATTGTTTGGGTATTCCGACAGCCACTGATGTTGTCAGCTGTTAGAATACAACAGTCGGCATGGGAGATTCCTCCATCCACATCATTTAAGCATGGATGGAGGAATGAGAGAAATTGAAGAATGTATGGCTAAGCCTTAGTGTTTTACTTTATTATAATAAGCATATTCTTTTGTTCCTCAATTGAAACATATCTAAATACCTACACTGCAACAAGTCTATTTTACAGAGGCCCTAAAGTAAGGATGGCCATAGATGGACAGATGTCTTAATGAGGGCAAGCCATACAACATTGGTCCTTATTTTAGTGAGTCTTTCCACCTGTACCCACTACATTCTTCCCAATTCTGTCCAATGATGTGCACATGTCGTAGTAACAGGCTGACTGTCAATTAGAAACCTAACAATCTGAAGCATTTACACTTCGCAAACACATGCAGCTGAAAAATTTTACAGTGTCTCTTTACTGGACTTTTAGAAGTTTTATCTTCCGAAAGAAAAAAATGTCCCACTCTATATATAGCACCTATATTTGTCAGCAGCTATTTTCAAGGATGAGGCACACGAAGGCCAAAATTAAAAGCAAAATATCTGATGAGCACCTTGAGAATTCATAGAGAATTGCTACTACTTCCATCCAATCAGATACTGATGCATTTGTTTATCAAAAACAGTGTCAAATATTGCACTAGTTTTATATAGCCCTCTTTCATTTTTATAATTAAAAATTAAAAAAAAAATGAAGTTTAATTACTCAGATAGGCACATTATCTATACCCGTGATTGGTAACTTGTGATCTGCCCAACTTTATCTGCTCATCAGCTATCCTTATTGTTAGTGTATTTTATGTGTGACCCAAGACAATTCCTATTCTTCCAAAGTGGCCCAGGAAAGTCTGGCACAGAATATACTATTACCTTACTACTGGGAAATGTATTTTGACCCATTTTTAGCCCCTAAATTGAAAAAAACATGATGGTAGAAAAACTTGCTATAGGATCTTCACAAGATCAACACTATTTAAAAAGGAGATTAAATTGGTTTGGGAACCTAAGCTGCCATAACCTGTCCTTGCATGTTTAGATTTACATATTAAAATGTTTTTAAACCCGAAAACAAAACAGTATTATATACATACATATACACAAACCACAGAAGAGCAGTTCTCCATATTCATTTATGTACAGTGGCTCGGCATTAAGCCCCATCTATGGTGGCTCGCGGGAACTGTTTATACATGTCTGCCTTTGTTCATCTTGATTATATGGAGGATGGGGAGATAATAATTTACAGAAGGAAGATAGCAGTAAGTGAGCTCACTGTAAGTGAGGGACAATGATTTTGCATTTCTGGCAAAATCAACAGTTATTTTATGTACTTCCTGAAATAATTCTAGCCTGGCAAACAAATGCGGCCACCACATCGAAAGACTGGTAAGCTGCAATATAATAAATTTCGATTCTTGGGTTTAGCTATTCTTTAAATGAATCAATAAAGTGAGGAAATGAATAAAAAAAACTATGAATACATATAGAAAAATTTGTTACCTATGGCAAATGTATCACCTCATTTGTAAAAGATAAAACCTGGCTGGTTGTGAAGGAAAATTATAGCAGTTCCTCTGCACTTCTCAATCAAATCCTATGAGCAGAATGCAGGGAGAGGGACCAAGCCACGCTGTGTGTCTCTTTAGAGGCACACAGCAAGACTCAGGAGCAAGCTTGACCTATGATGGTGCACTGAGAAGTAGGGATGCATGGATAACCTTTTTTGATTGGCGAGTATGAGTACCGATACTTTCGGTCAAGCATTCGCCGATACCGAGTACCCATCATTTGTAGTGCAATTTGCGTCAATACAGAATGTATACAAGTAAAAGAATAGCACGCGATTTGAACAGAAATGCAATTCCTGTCCAAATCACATGTGGTTTTCCCACTGATCCTGTGTGAACCCAGGCTTGTCATAGCCTGCATTTACACAGGAGCGGTGCAGGGAGGTTTCCTGCAGTGGAGAGTGGGAGAGAATGGTGTGTGGGGATGTATACCTTGGTGACAGATGGAGGAAGATGCTCCAGATTCTCAGCTGTAGGAGAGGAGAGAAAGCCGCAGGGATTTGAAATTCCTGCAGTCTTCTCTCCTCTCCTTGCAGGGATGGCAGTTCGGGCTAGAGAGCTTTTGATTGGTAGGCACATAGACAGTGCTGACGAATCAGAAGCCATCTAGCCTGTACTGTCATGCCTGTAAGGAAAGGAGAGAAAGCAGCTTCACAGGTCTAGGGATTTGAAATCCCCGCTTTCTCTCTTCTCCTTGCAGGGATGAAAGTACAAGCTAGATAGCTTCTGATTGGTCAGCACCGTCCATATGATGGTGCTGATCAATTAAAAGCCCTCTTCCCCGAACTGTCATCCCTGCAAGGAGTGGAGAGAAAGCAGTGGGGATTTCTCTCCTCTCCTACAGCTGAGAATCCAGATCATCTGCCTCCATAGTATACATCCCCACCTGCCCACTCTCCACTCAGCAAAGGATCAGCGCAGGGAGGTTTCCTGCACCGGTCCTGTGTGAACTCAGGCTATGACAAGCCTAGGTCCACACAGGAGCAGTGGGGAAACCACATGATATTTGTACAGGAATCGCATAGTATTCTTTGTGCTGCAATTTGGATTTTGTATTGCCGTAAATCGCACTGCAAGTATCGTTTTCCGGTATCAAAGCATTTTCACGAGTACTTGTGAAAATACTCGGTATTGGCACCACTACTGGTATCGTTGCATCCCTGCTGAGAGGAGGAGGAGCTGAAAGCACCAGCAAGGGACCTCAGAAGAGGAGGTTCAGGAACACTCTGTGCAATGTGATTGCACAGAGCAGGTAAGTATAACATGTTTATCCTTTAAAAAAAAAAAAGAAAATGTGAATATAAAGTAGAACAAGAATAGAATAAATTTTAAATGTTTTATTTTGCCAAAATATTGCCATCTTTAAGAGGTTTTCCAGAAATGAGCTGAACTGTTTCAGCTTATTCAGAACAAATATAAGTGGGTTAGAAGAAAAAAAAAACCCTAAAAAAAACCTAAGATCCATGCATCAACAAAATGGTGTCTGATGGAGGGATCTTTCCCGCTATGCTATTGTATTCTGGAAGGGGGATTCCAATACCTCCTCCCATCCCCCTGCCACAAAACTCTGATCATCTCTTGCTGCCATTGGCTGCAAGTGCTGACTGAATGCTGGTTTTCCAGCAAGACTGTTTGACAGGAGCCAGACGTTAGATCTACTATTGTTGAACTGATAGTACACTCCAGCTCCTGCTGAACTATATGACTTTTGGTACTGTGTGTACCGGGCATTATAAACAGCAAACGTGGAAGTTCAGCCCCATGCACAATGGTCGCTTGCCCATCTATTCTAGACACCTTTCCTCCTGGCAGAAACGTTTTGGCAGAAAAAAACTTGATGCTTGTAAACATGTAGCATGTTTAGGCATGTCAAGCACTTGGTGGCTAATTAATTTCACTGGCCAGAATAGGAATTTCTTTTGACCATCAAAATTAAATACCACTTTTGTTGTCCCTGAAATTCTTCAAATTTTTCCCCTGCCTGTAACTCTACAATGAGTTAGAAAATCATTGCCCAGAGGAAGCAAATAGGATGTACAAACAAAGCACTGTTATAAATAAAAAGAGAATGTTTGGTCTGGTGACGGGTCTATTTAACCCTTTTTTAGGGAACCTCTTAAACAATGTTGTCTGTGGGATAACATTTCAGAATCTGGACAAGTCATAGGTTCTGCTGTGACTCATGTGAGAGTCAGCTATTCTCCTCTGCAGAGTAACAGACAATGGCAGGATCAGATTGTACAGCCAATTTTATGTATGTGTAGAAAAGAAATGACTGTGGTAGAGCAGGCTACATATTCCATACGTTTAATATTGTGAAATAAAGTCTTAAATTTAACAATTATACATATCTCCAGCTTTTATGGCTGCACTATCACAGTTGTATGCTAAACATTTGGGGGGGATGGCTCAACCATGGCGACATGAGGATGTTCCCATCCTAAGCTCTGTGCCAAAAGAGTGGGTTCCGCAGCTGATCGATCTGCCTGGCTGTCTCCACAACCTATGTCAAAGAAGGGAAAGACTTATGGCACCTCCCTGCATCTTGAGGCACCCATATATCACACACTTCTTATCGATCCAGGAGTGCCAACAACCAGCCGCCAGTCTTGCCATGGCACCATTATGACTGCAACCTTCGGAGCACTCACAAGGAGATCGCAGCTCTGCTACACAACCGTGCTTCAACACTCGAGTGGCAATATCGCATGGACTCAGTACTCTGGCATCTCTGATTGCAACACGAGTGATACCTGCTACCAGAACTCCAAGCAGTTGGGCCTCAACAGAGGAGACAGACATTTGAAGTTTCATAAAAGCCTTAGAGCTAAGGTTAACATACAACTGATTATTGGCCGAGTGCTAAGAGAAGAGAGAGAGGACATACATACAAAACCAGCCCTGTCAGATCAGAAACTTCAGGCACTTGAACCCCATCATACTAAACCAGCCCTGTCAGATCAGAAACGTCAGGCACTTGAATTCCATCATACTGAGTCAGATGCCCATATAACTCCTATCATCAAAGCCATACCTACCTGCAGACACAGAGGGCCAAAGAAGGCACATTAATGTCAGACTAAGAGGCATCCCTTAAGCCACCTTACCTTCGTACAACAAGGTTCAGTACCCTCCTACGCAATTCCTCTGATGCTTCAATTTAATTAGACCATGTGCATAGAATACCTGCCACCCATAACCCTTCACAATCAGAACCAAGGGATGTACTCTGCTGGGTCCACTTTTTCACTGTTAAAGAGGCCATCATTGGGGCAGCATGGCTGTGAGGGTTGATGGAATTTGATAGGACTGCCATCCAGATTCATTCTGGATCTCTGCTGAGGTCACTGCTTGGCAATCTTAGGACCATGGGGGTGAAATACAGGTGTTGAATTCCCCGTTCTCTAGATTTTAAGAAAGACAACCATGGGATTAGCCGACAAAACCCTTCCCAACTAATGCAACTATTCCAATTCCTGGACTGTGAAGTAATTGATGTCCCTGACTGGATCGGCATATAGGATGGCTTTCTGCTGAGACCGCAAAGGTAGCAAAGATCTCGATCCAGATGTCCATGTCAACCAACCTCTCGCTCTGATCCAGGAGCTAATGAGGATTGATCTTGGACTAGATTTGCCTGTTCCCATTTTATTAGTACTCCCCAGTGTTAATGTGTTTCTACCACTTCCAGTAAACTCTCTTACCCTGCGACGCTCACAGATTGCAGCTTGAAGGGAACTTCATGCTCAAAAACTGGGCAAAATGTACCCTGCTGAATCCAGATGTCTACCTTTCTTAATCCTATCTTTCCCTGGCAAGACACATTAGGTAGATCGTACTATACCCCTCAGAGAAGATGGTGTTCCCAATATGATCCTGACCAAGTACTGATGCACAAGGACATCCCTTTACAGATCACCTTATGGAGGCTCAAGGGTCACATGCCTCCAGATAAGGTTTGTGCAGACATGGGTTGAGAGTTCCTCATGTGCAGGGCTGGGTAGGATTGCCCCTGCTGCTGCCACTGACATATCAAGATCTCCTGGGCTGTACAACCTATGTTTGGGATTGCAGGCGCAAGTCACTTTTGTTCTGTTGATTAGTAGTTGTTTCAATAGTTACTGCTATGTCTTTCCTTATAGTTTTTTTTTGTTTGTTTTTCATGATGTAGTTTGACAGGGGAGGAGGTTAACGATACCTACTATTAAGATACGATTTTGGCACAAGGCCTGACTGAACTGAAGTTTGTTGCCTGAACTGGAGCCCCTCCCACTCTTGGAGGTATACAGTTGTGTTCAAAATAATAGCAGTGTGTTGAAAAAAGTGAATAAAGCTCAAAATCCTTCTAATAGCTTTTATTTCCATACACACAAATGCATTGGGAACACTACACATTCTATTCCAAATCAAAACATGAAGAAAAATAGATCAAATTTGTGTTGTTCCTCTAAAAAAAATTGAAGAAAAGTGAATATTAGACTGTTCAAAAAAATAGCAGTGTTTGTATTCTTCTTTACAAACTCAAACATTCACTATATAAACTGAAAGATTTTGCTTTCCTTTGAATCACTTAATATTTAGTTGTATAAGCACTGTTTCTGAGAACTGCTGTACATCTGTGTTTCATGGAGTCAACCAACTTCTGGCACCTGTGAACAGGTATTCCAGCCCAGGATGATTGGACTACATTCCACAGTTCTTCTCTATTTCTTGGTTTTGCCTCAGAAACTGCATTTTTGATGTCACCCCACAAGTTTTCTATTGGATTAAGATCTGGGGATTGGGCTGGCCGCTCCATAACGTCAATCTTGTTGGTCTGGAACCAAGATGATGCACATTTACTGGTGTGTTTGGGGTCATTGTCTTGTTGGAACACCCATTTCAAGGGCATTTCCTCTTCAGCATAAGGCAGCATGACCTCTTCAAGTATTCTGATGTATTCAAACTGATCCATGATCCCTGGTATGCGATAAATAGACCCAACATCGTAGTATGAGAAACATCCCCATATCATGATGCTTGCACAACTATGCTTCACTTTCTTCACAGTGTACTGTGGCTTGAATTCAGTGTTTCGGGGTCGTCTGACAAACTGTCTCCGGTCACTAGACCCAAAAAGAACAATCTTACTTTCATCAGTCCACAAAATGTTGCGCCATTTCTCTTTAGGCCAGTTAATGTGCTCTTTGGCAAATTGTAACCTCTTCAGCACGTCTTTTTTTCAACAGTGGGACTTTGCGGGGGCTTCTTGCAAATAGCTTGGCTTCACATAGGCGTCTTCTAATTGTAACAGTACTCACAGGTAACTTTAGACCTTCTTTGATCTTCCTGGAGCTGATTGTTGGCTGAGTCCTTGCCATTTTGGCTATTCTTCTATCCATTCGAATGGTAGTTTTTCGCTTTCTTCCACATCTTTTAGGTTTTGGTTGCCATTCTAAAGCATTTGCGATCATTTTAGCTGAGCAGCCTATCATTTTCTGCGCTTCTCTATTTGTTTTCCCCTCTCCAATCAACTTTTTAATCAAGGTACGCTGTTCTTCTGAACAATGTCTGGAACGACCCATTTTCCTCAGAATTTCAGAGAGAAATGCACTGTAACCAGCATGTACAACATTTGCTGCATTCCTTCCTTAAATAAGGGCAATAATTGTCACCTATTTTGCAAAGAATGAATGACCTCACTAGTAGAACTCCACACTGCTATTATTTTGAACATGTCCCTTTCAATTAGTGATTCAATTACACAGAATCAGCAGCATGCATGTCATGACTGTTGGGTCTGTTGGATTTCTATTACTCTACTACACCTGCTAGTAAATTATTTGCCATGTAGAAATATCATTTCTACCAAAAACAGTGATTGATCAGGTTAGTGATGTCTGACTGCTATTATTTTGAACACAACTGTACTAGGAACGTTGTACACCTATCCCTATTTTACAGTTGTGTCCAAAATTATTCAACCCCCAATGCTGTAAAGGGGTTTAGGGACTATAGTGTACATTTGGAATTGTATTCAGAATCAAATCCTACAAGGACGTTGTAACTACCCAAATGCAACTAAAATGACATCAATTGTTTATGTAATACAGTAGTAAATGGTTCTTATGTGGTTTCTTCATTGCCACAATTATTCAACCCCTTAAAGACTACCACTCTGAAGAACAGAGGTTCATACAGGTGCTTTCCATCAGGTATTGAAAACACCTGTGGATGTCACCGAGCAGCAATCAAGCATAATAAGCACCAATTAGGCAGCTTTAAAATGACTGTGATACTCAGCTCCTTCTAGACATTTACTGGTGTGGTTACAAACATGGTGAAGGCAAGAGAATGGTCCAGGAAGACAAGAGAAGAGGTGATTTCTCTTCACAGGAAGGGCAATGGCTATAAGAAGATTGCAAAGATGTTAAACATACCAAGAGACACCTTAGGAAGCATCATTCGCAAATTCAAGGCAAAGGGCACTGTTGAAACGCTACCTGGTCGTGGCAGAAAGAAGATGCTGACTTCGACTGCTGTGCGCTACCTGAAGCGTAGAGTGGAGAGAAGTCCCCGTGTGACTGCTGAGGAACTGAGAAAAGATTTGTCAGATGTGGGTACAGAAGTTTCAGCCCAGACAATAAGACGCACACTGCGTAATGAAGGCCTCCGTGCCAGAACTCCCAGGCGTACCCCCTTGCTGTCTCCAAAGAATAAGAAGAGTCGACTGCAGTATGCCAAAAGCCATGTGGACAAACCACAAAAGTTGTGGGATAGTGTTCTGTGGACTGATGAAACAAAATTAGAACTGTTTGGGCCCATGGATCAACGCTATGTTTGGAGGAGGAAGAACAAGGCCTATGATGAAAAGAACACCTTGCCTACTGTGAAGCATGGTGGAGGGTCAATCATGCTTTGGGGCTGTTTTGCTTCTGCAGGTACAGGGAAGCTTCAGCGTGTGCAAGGTACCATGAATTCTCTTCAGTACCAGGAGATATTGGATGGAAACGTGATGCAGTCCGTCACACACCTGAGGCTTGGGAGACGTTGGACCTTTCAACAGGACAATGATCCCAAGCATACCTCCAAGTCCACTAGAGCATGGTTGCAGAGGAAAGGCTGGAACATTTTGGAGTGGCCATCGCAGTCACCAGACTTAAATCCGATTGAGAACCTCTGGTGGGACTTAAAGAAAGCAGTTGCAGTGCGCAAGCCTAAGAATGTGACTGAACTGGAGGCCTTTGCCCATGAAGAATGGGCGAAGATACCCGTAGATCGCTGCAAGACACTTGTGTCAAGCTATGCTTCACGTTTAAAAGCTGTTATAACTGTAAAAGGATGCTGTACTAAGTACTAAGATTGAATGTCACTTGGGGGTTGAATAAAACTGATAATGCTGTGAGCACAGAAAAGACATTTGTGGTTATTTCATTATAACTGTTATGTTATATTTGTCTGACCTACAAGTGCCTCTTTAATGTAAATGTAAGCAAGATGACTGAATGATCAAAAGCAATGTCAAACTGGCCAAAACACTCAATTTCAGTGGGGGTTGAATAATTTTGGACACAACTGTAACACTGATGGGAACCAACATTTTGCATCCTGTTCAGTCACTTCTTTACAAATACTCTTTTAGTTTCTTACCACCACATCTTTTATAGGTGGGTTTCTTCCTAGGACTCATTACCCATCTGAAAGGTTGCTCTTTACCACTGACTCTCTTTTCTTCCACTCCTCTCTCCCCGCTTTGCTTTCTTCTTCTTCCACACACCCCCTCATCATCTCCCATTCTGCTTAACATTGCTGCACCTCATTTATCATGCCATGTGTTTCACTAACCTCATAAAATGTCAAAGGATTCAATAGTCCTGAAAAATGTACCAGACTCCTCAGCGAACTGTGGAGGCTTAAAACACAATTGTTCTTCAAGAGATGCATTTTCGAAAAAAAAAAAACAGGATCCTGAGACTGGGTAACTCCAGATGCATGACAGTTTATCACAGTGATTTCCCGGACTCCAAGTCCAAGGGAGTTGTTATTCTCCTCACAAAACTGGTGCCATAGAAAGTGTTACAGGTTATCAGAAATGGGACAGGAAGTCTCCTAATTGTAAAAGGTTTCCTATTTGGGCAAAAGGTCACTCCAGTCATTATGTATTTGCTAAATGAGGACCAGGTTTCCGCACTGGAAGCATATCTATCATTGTAGACCAAAAAACGAAGGAATCCTAATATGGAAAGACTGTATTCTATGACTGGACCCTCTGTTGGATTTCTTAAAGTGTTCTTCTCATTTACCTTTCTCAAAACTGTGGAAACACTTTTCCATGACCACCAGATAGTAGACAGTTGGAGGACTCTCAATACCCACAACAGTGACTACACTTTTGACTCAGCCAACCACAAGGCGCATACTAGAATTGATTACATCTTTATTTCACAGAGTGGCTTCCATATACTTTCTACTGCCACCATTGGTTTCTTTACCTTGTCTGATAATGCCCCCACTCATTTTGCTTTGAAGCTAGGTGACCCGTCACCCCACATGCGGCATAGGAAATGAACTGAAACACTTCAGCAGAACCTGACTTGAAAGAACCAAATCTCACAAGAATTAGAGTTGTTCTTTGCCACAGATCATATGGAAGACATTTCCCCTGTCTCTAGGAAACATATGATCCAGGGAGTACTCATAATACTGGGGTCCCACAGAAAGAAACTCCTAGAAAGAAAAGGGTACATAAGAAATCACTGACCCTACAGGCAAGAGATCGGGTTCAACACCTTCGGGAGAAGCTGAACTACCTCCTTATCAATAAAGCAAAAGAGAGCATTCTAGGAGTTTGGCAATAATCCAGGTAGAATGTTGGGTAATGCTCTCAAATGTATGAGAATGAGGAATTATATCATACATTTTAAAACACAGGGGGCTGCTATGGCCAAAATTTCAACTGCAATTGCCCAGGCCTTTAAGGAGTACTACTCAACCCTTCACAGTTTGGACAAACAGGATCCTTCTTCTTTTCAAGAATCTAAATGCTTAGCAGCCAGACAATATAGTCAAGTATCGGGCATGCCTACACTCTCAGTGGAAACTCCAATCCATGAAGCCTAGAAAGGCACCCGGGCCAGATGGCTATACTCTTTTTAATATACAGCTTTTCAGGATAAACTGGCCCATAGATTTACAACCACAATTAACTTGCTTAAAGACAAATCACCAACTCCTGGAGGTCATACTGCAGGCGAACATAACAATCATATCAAAGGAGGGCCACATGCCCAAGCTACCACCCTATCTCCCGCTTAATGTGGATTTGGCTTCATTTCCTACAGGGAAAGTAGAGACAAAAGTTCTCAATGCCATAAACTATTTACATATGAAACATTCAATGTGGATAAGGAAAAAGTTTTTGACAAGATTGAATGGAGCTGGTGGCTCTCTGCACTCTATTATAACCTTTCATTTAAGGTTAAAACCAATGATGCCATCTAAAAGGCCTTCCTCATACAGAATGGGACATGCCAGGGGTGTCCCCTCTCACTGGTCACCTTCACACTCACCCTGGAGCCTTTTTTGAGAATGATCAAATCCCATCAGGTAATCAGGGACCTCACCCCACTAAAGGTGAGGATCGCAAGCTAGCTGCCCATGACGACAATTTAATCTTCTTTGTGACTTCCCCACTGATCTCACTACCCATCCTTCTGGCAGAATTACATAAATATGGAGCACTGTTAAACTTTAAAATAATTAATCCAAATCAGAATCAATAGGCATAGAGATCACTCCCAACTTAAAACCTAAATCTGTACCCGCTTTAGTTTTAAATAGATGGATTAGCAAAGTCAATATCTGAAAACGAATATACTGAGAAGCCTATGTAGGGTCTTCAAGCTTAATTTTAGCCCACTAATCAAAACATTTAACTAGACCTCCAACACTGGAATAGAAGTTTTTTTGGAACATTAAAATGAATGTGATGCCACATGCAAAAACCTTCTTCAAGCACTCCTTGTTAAACTCCTGCACGGACTTCTGAAAGATTTACGCTCCAGATTCCTGAAGTTCATATAGGCTGGAAGACCAGCAAGACTGAGATGCTCAATCCTATCTCTCCATAAGATGCATGGAGAGAGATTGGTTTCCCTGACCTGGTGAAATATCATGAGCCATCTCATCTAACAGGGATCGTCGATTGGTGTGCCAAGGTGATAGGAAATAATGAGGTAGATTTACTTAGATCATCCTCTGGCAGGCTGATCCTTTGCTTCCCCAATGAGTCGATCCCTACATCCATTAAACAACATCCACTCAATAGAGGCAAATTTGAAGACGAGCATAACAATTTTTAGACCCCCTGCTCTATCGTCCTTTCCAAGTCCTCTAACTTCCATACCAGGAGCAACAGACTTTAAACACAGTAGACATGATCCTCAATTCGATAAACTGAGACATCAGGGAGTCTTCTAGCAGGTACATTTCTCCTCTAACAATCGTCTGTTGATGACTCTAGAAGTGGAGATTCATTTCTTGAATACTCTGGCATCCTATGTTGTGCCCAGTTGGGAGTACACCTTCGCACTCTACTGATGAAATATGCCACGTTGAGGAAACCATCCTCATTTAAGCAAATGTGCCCTGATTGAGAGCCATTAAGGCATACCTTATCATTGCAGTATGTTTTCCAGATAGCAATGGGTGCCCTACAGGAACTACCTTTCCTATAGCATTTCTCACAGCCTAAGAGAGACAGATTGTTCTTTTTGCACAAAAGCTTATATAGCATGAAAGTATCAAGAAGGGGGTTACAAAATCTTTCAGTTGATGGTAAGAAACTCCTGAAGTCCTTCATGTTCTCACAGATCTCTAATAAGTGTTCACGCTGCCTGGAATCCAAAGGCGCCTTGCTGCATATCTTCTGGGAATACCCAAAACCGTGAAGACTGAGATTAAGCTCTGCAGTCATTTTTGCAGGGGTTTTCTTACTCTAGATCACAATCCTGTGCATTGTCCTTTCATTGTGACACAGCAAATAAATTGGCAACTTCACTCACAGAGGCACCAGCTAAGCAGGCACCAACAATTTGCCCTCTTTAAAGCTCAGTGCGTTCTGACATGACTCTGTATTACTAGCCGTGCACGCAGTGAATCACAAAAGTGAGTCTTCCCACCTGTTAGCTAGATGTCTCATCACACAGTGGAAGCAAAACAATATTACATCACTTCCGCTTTCAATGCAAAACATTGTCACTTTCACAACTGCAAATCATGTAGTGTTCCATTTTTTGTCCAACCTCTGTATATTGTTTTAAACTATTCCTTTCATCTACTTTGTTTGAATGTTTAGCATGTAACTATGATAGTGCAGGTAAAAAGCTGGAGGTGGGGTATGACTGTTGACATGAGCCATGTCCAATGCAATCAGCAGGGGATCTGTGAAGAGATCCATTGATGAATCAGAGCGGAACAGAACAGAATAGAAGTCACTTTTGTGATATCCAAGCCTGTTCAGTTTTTTGTTGCAGGAGCTTTGTGAACCCATATTAGATCTAAGGGCAGATGGATATAAATGGACTTGCATCCATTTACAACAGACTACCTCGGATCCATCACATTTAGGTCAGCAAAAACACAAAAGGACTCAGACCTTTTCTATTTTTTTGCTGGAATTGGATGAACTGCTGGATGGATGTAATCAGATGTAAACAGAAAAGTGTCCTTTTACATCCACCTATCAATAGACCAACAGTGAATTTCCAATCAGGTCCACCCAAAAAACTGACAAGCATACCTGATCGGACCACCCATGTGAAAGGGGCCTTCTTAATAGGATTTAGTCTGCAAACCAATCAGAATTTGTTATACGCTTACACACCAATAGTATAAATCATTTCTTAAACAAATACATACTGATCTTCACTTTTACAATGCTTTTTTTATTTTCTCATTTCATACATCCAGACAATGAAAGAGGATTGAACGACATACAGACACTGAATCCTTTAAAATGATTGACATTAATGTATCCTGAGCTTTCCTGTACTCACCACAATATGTGTAAATTAGTTTGGAGTCTATAAATCGCACTTTTAGATTGTGCAGGACGGCTGGCTCATGGAGGTAACTGAGCGCAGTAAGGTCATTTTCCCCGACAAGGATATCTGGATTTCTTAGTGGTGGCAGCTCCTTTGTCTTGGCATCGAGACGATACTCCAAATCCTTGAACACAAGATGCAATAAGTCAGGATAACATTTTTTAAAATGTCAGCAATAAAACAGAACTACAAGTTGCCTTTAAATCCATAGGAACACTTCCTGAACGTTATGCATTAATAACATAATAGATGACATATGCCCAAGAAACAGTACAGCAGGATAATGGAACCACCAAAACATACATCAACAATATGTAGAAAGAACAGGATAGTACCATCAATGCAGCAAGGCTCAGTTCACACTATTGCAGGTGTGTGGGTCCTGCATGTCGATGTTCACTGTAATGGGGTGCCCTCCCCAAGAGAGATTAACATCATAACAGTAACATGCTGTATAAAGATAACATGTATATCCAATAAAAAGTCCTCTTTCGGCTTACTTATACATTTAAATTGGCACAGTATCTTGATGTAAGTTCATCAAGCTCAAAACTATCAATAGCTTCATGTTATTCTCTTGATAGATGAATTGTACAACTGTGGACTTGAAGACAATTTGTATACATACTAGTCCTGAGGAAGCAGTACACTATAGAAACGCGTCGACTAGACCATAAACTGTATATAAAAGACGTATTTATTTAGTCCACATTTTTTTTTTACATATATGTTATATGTTTTTATGATCCTATGTCTTTTATTTAAAATTATTTTAATGGGCATACGAATAACAATAAAAAAACAGTTTTTATTGTGACAATTTTGCTTGCTGGATACTTATATTTTATTTTCCTGGGGGCACATTTATAGTGCTAGTTTGACTGATTTAGCCCCAACTTTAGATTTACCAAAAATGTGTAGTATGAGAACCTACTTAATCTAATCAATTTGTATTCAGTCAGGCAGACCCTTGCATTATATAGTTTTTTGGTAGATCTAGTGCTCACCACACACATTACAATCTGATTTATAACCTACTTTAAACCGACCAATAATTATGTAGTGTAAGGCATTAGATTAAATAGGTCCTCATATGACAATGTTGCTAAATCTAAAGTTGATTGTACAAAGTCTGAAATGTGTATGGCGTTCCTTAGGCAGCCCATAGATTATTGAATTTTCTGTCCTTCCACCATGGATGGAAGGAAAGAAAAATCTCTAGATGAGTGATGAGGAAATCTAGCAATTTTATTTCCTTCCATCCATGCCTTGGCTATTCTGCCAGTGGGGGCGGAGCAGGGGGTAAAAGGGCGCGTGGAGCCTTCCCGGCCGGTAGTACACAATAATTACTGCTAGCAGCTATAGGCACAAGAACAACTGCATGTAAAAATAATCCGTCAGGTTGGATCAAAATTCGGTTGGTCCCTGCTGAACTGGCTAAATTTCGACACATATTAGAAACATTACAGGTATTATTTGTGACTTTCACACAAATGCTGACAATCTTTCTTTTTTATACATTGTCCCCAAACACCCCCCTCCCCCCATACTGTTCTATATACACCTAAGACAGTGAAGGGTTAAAGCAGAACTAAAGGCAAAAACAAACACTTACCTTAGTTCCAATGGTCGGACATCTGTGAGGTCCCTCACCGTCATCTTTTACCTGGCTTCTTCTAGGGTCTGACTATTGCTCATCTTCATTGACCGATGCAGGATGACGTCACACCTGCATATGGTCAGCATATAGGCAGTGTGCCAGAATGTAAACAAACCGAGCTTCGCATGCACAGCTCAGTGTACATTCTACTGGGGATCTGCGAACAGGCAGGTAAGTGTATGTTGCTGTAAAAGAGACATTGCCTGTCTCTTCTAAAATAAAGAGCCTACCTGTCCACAATTTTTTTCTTTTTTTCAGTTTTAGTTGCGCGTCAAGAAAAACTTCAAAAAGATCTGGCCAGTGAAGAACTAATGGAGATTTCAAATAAAAATAAACGCATTACAGACTATGGCAAACTTAATTTAAAACTGAACTAAACTCTCATTTAAAAAAAAAAAATTGCCAACAGGTAGGGTTTAATGACAAAAGAGACCCTAGCTGTCTCTTCTGTTGTAAATGCTCCTTCCTGCCTGTCAGCAGTAATGTACATAGAGCCGCGCATGCACAACTCAGAGTACATTTGCAGCACCGCTCTGTGCCTTGATGAAGTGACTCCAATGCACATGCATGGAAGTGTTGTCATCACAGCCTGGCTGAACAGAGCAAAACCATAAGGAAGACCAGAAGAAGATGGAGGCATCTGGGACCAGCTGGAACGCTGGCAGCGCAGTGCTGGAGGGATTTATTTGACAGGTAAATCTTCTCTTAACGGGCTGACATACTGTGCATACTAGAGCATTACGACATAAACATTCTGGGAGCCCAAAAAATATATAGCAGAGTATAATTTTGTGAAATTTTGTTTTTCTTTAATTTTCTGTACAAAAAGCCCCAATATACTGCTCAGTATAACAGCCATTGTTGTATTAAGAATTCGAAATAAAGTAAACATTCTAGCTGTGTGTACTTTGCTTGCAGGCACAGCAGATTTCCCAGAGAGAATATCTACAGAACACAAAAGGATTTGTAGCCTGTAAAGCATCATCACATTCTAGCTATCATCCTCCTTTTTGAATGGCATCCAGATATAACGTACCGTGCCTTCCTCTAGACGCAGACGAAGAACCGCATCCCCTGGTTTATAATCCTTTTGTATTTCGGCAGATTTCCAAACATCTTCTGGATCAGGGATCCACACCCGTGCGAGCTGAAACAATAAAAGATAATGATCGCTTTATTACAATAAAGATATAATCGTTGAATAGGTCTTCACTTTCAGAGGCTTTTATAGTCATCTGGGAAATCAGAAATACCTAGTTGTATCTTTTGCTCAATATAATCCTCCTATGACCTCCACTCTACCACAAATACAGTCCAATTACAACACCAAAAATCTGATCACTAGTAATATCTATAAGAATGTTTAAAGATGAACTAAACTCTCACAATCCACATTAACTATTTTAACCCCTATGTGTGACAATTGTGCGCAATAAAGACATGGAAGCTGTTCGCGACAGCCATCTTATTAATGGCTCAGTCATGTCTTTCATTTACAATCACCTCTCTCCCTCCTCTCGGAATGGAATTTGTAGCTGTAAGTTGTAACTTCAAAAGAGCCTCTTATCTTAAATAACACAGAAATAGAGACTCAGGTCCAGAACTGTAAACTGCTAATTAGTCTTTTAAAGGATGTCTGTTTTTCAAGAACTATTGCAAAGACACTTTCCTCTGCCCGATCGTAAAACAATAACTCAGTTAGCCATGACCTGTTAGGCCATTAGGGCTCTAGGAATGCAGAGCATGCCATAAAACGTCCATTACACATGTAACCATTTCACATACAATTCATAAAGTTCAACAGGAACTGGGCACATTAATATTAGGTATATATTTGGATAGATCATTTTAATGTGAGTCAAACAAGGCCATACATGACTATGCTAGCACACAGGAGAGAGAAGAAAGCAGTCTCTTCCCTCCTGGGTGACAAGGGTACGCTGTGTTTGGTATCCCTGGGTTTGAAATATAATTCTGAATATTAATCTGCCAGTTGCTAGAATACCACCTGCACATACTGGAAGTTATTACTATTAGTATGAAATTGCAGTGGGGACTTGGTCATAACCTTGGTTACCGCCTAGCACCCATCCCCAAACTGGATGTTGGTCATTTATTCTCAGGCGACACCCCTTTAATATCACAGAAAAGGACTGATAGGCCTGGAAGAAAAGAGCTCTCATTTAACATCAATCAAGAAACATCTAATGGACTTGAGAGCCAAGGCAACCTTTTTGCTCGGACAATTTGACTCTGCTTAAACCAGGACTTTGCAAGTATTCTGCCTTCTTAACTCCTTTTATTTCTCTGTTGCATTATTGTTCTCTTTATGTCTTTGTAACATCTTTTTCTGTAAATATTTTAATTGCACCATTTTGACCTTTTTAGTAATAAACCCCATTTTGAAAAGTGTTGAAACTGTCTCTAAAGCTTTTAATGCAAACTAAAGAATCCCTGTCTCTGAAGAGTGCTACTGTATGTGATAATCCTCTGAATACATCTGTCTGTGGTGTCAGTGTGTATTACAGATGCTTATACTAATATAGTGTTACTGCTAAGATTTGTGAGTTTCCTCTTTCTCTGTAAAAAAGTGGTGGTGGCAGTGCGAAGGGTTAATTGTGTAATTAATCTAACCCAGTAACAATCGCTCTCAGGCAGATGGCACATAGAATGTGGTCCCGCAAGCTGGAAAATCTTTGTGCAGGGCGCAGCTGAGAATGGCAGTGTTACGCAAGTGGCAGTGTTACGCAAGTGACAGCGCGGTGCGAGATTGGCTGGTCCTTCGGTCAAGAGTTGGTGAGAAGGACAGGAGTCGGACGCTGCGTTCCATCACATTATGCTGCTATTACTAGTAAATAGATACTTTAAAAACTTTTTTTTTTACATTTATTCAGTTGTTTCTTGGTTTCTGTCCTAAGCCACAATGATGTTATACATCCCAGGAGTCTTCAAGGGCTTTTTTTGAATTTTAATTTGGAGGAGGGGCTTACTTAGCCCATGCAGAGAGGAGGGTGTGCTTAGCTAAGGGCTGATGGATTGCAGGAAGTAAATACTACATGAATCATATTCACTTACTCAAGATAGACATGGCTAGAAATGCTATAAAGGTGTTTTTCAAAGTGATTTCTCAACAGAATAAAGCATTGAGTCATAGATGGATGGGGAGCTTGATTTGACCAGAAAAATGATAAAATAAAAACCTGGCTGACACTCAAAACTCCATCTACAAGTAAATCTATTATTATGCCAAATTATACCTGGAAGATGGGAATGAGTAGTTTGCTTTGAATATTAAAAATTAAAGAGGCTGAAAAGCCTGAAGGTTTTTTACCTTCATGCATTCAATGCATGATGGTATAAAACCTTCAGTATGCAGCTCCCTTCGCAGCCACCCCTAATACTTACTTGAGCCTGATCCAGCAATCTGTATGAGAGTGGCCACTGTCCTGGCTCTCTTCCTCCTCATTTGCTCAGAGACAGCAGAGGGAGACAATGTCAATAAAGGCCAGTGGAGAGGAAGCAGGGTTAAGCCGCATTGTGTCCTATGAAAACACAGAGGCGAATCGGGAGCGAGCATGCACAAGTGCCCCCAGAACAAGCGGTTTGCTCTAGGGCCACTCAGCAAGAGGGAGGAGCCCTGAGCGCCAGTGGGGGACCTGAGAAGAGGAAGATATGGGCTACTCTGTGCAAAACCAGTATACCATGTTTGTTATTTTATAAAAATGTAGCCTTTAATATCACTTTAAATAGCGTTTTCAGTTTGTGGTGCTCAGATACAGCTCTGCTTTAAAACCAGTTGCTGACCGCAGGTAGCCGAATGACGGCTGCACTGCGGCCGGCCAGTTCTGGGAGGCCGTCATATGACGTCCCAGAACGCGCTCTCCTGTGCGCCCCCGGCGAGCTCCATGATCGCTGTGTCCTGTGGACACAGCTGATCACATGATGTGGTAAAAGGCCAATCACAGTGGCCTTTTACCACGTGATTAGCTAACTCCAATGACACGCTGATCACTGGGAAATGCAATTGCTGGTTCTCGGCTGCACTTTCCTCACGCTGCCAGAGCTGTCAGCAGTTGTCAGAGCAGGGATTGGCACCGATCATCAGGGCCCTGATGATCGGTTCCCAGCAGTGCCACCCACCAATTCCGCCCACCAGTGCCCAGCAGTGCCACCCACCTGTGCCCAGCAGTTCCACCCACCTGTGCCCAGCAGTATCCACCAGTGTCCATCAGTGCAGCCCAGCAGTGCCGCCAGTCAGGGCCCAGCAGTGCTGCCAGTCAGTGCCCATCAGTGAAGCCTATCAGTGCCTATCAGTGCAGCCTCATTAACACATATCAGTGAAGGAGAAAAATTACCTGTTTACAAAATTTTATAATAAAAACAAAAACGTCTTTCAAATTTTTTGCTTTTTTTTTTATAGCGCAAAAAATAAAACACCCAGCGGTGAGTAAATACCACCAAAAGAAAGCTCTATTTGTGAGAAATTTTTTTTAAAAAGTTCATATGAGTACAATGTTACATGACCACGCAATTGTCATTCAAAGTGCAACAGTGCTGAAAGCTTAAAATTGGCCTGGTAAGGAAGGGGGTATAAGTGCCCGGTAGGCAAGTGGTTAAAACAGGTCTTTACTTTTTCTTTTCTAGTATGCAGTCAAGTGAAACAAATTATCAAACTGTGAAAAAACACATTAACACATTTAAAAATATATATTACAATCAACTAATTGCCATGGTAATGCATTCTACATTTTACATCTGGAAGCATAAACAATATTACAATGCCATAGTTAAAGCATAAACCAGCATAGAAAGAAAATTAGAACAGCTCACAATTGTGCCTGACATGTTTAATTACAACAAGCCATTATGAAGCAAACAGCACTTCAGTTTTCAGAAGCATTTGTCACAAAACAAAATAGTAATAAAAAACTTATTGTCAATGTGACCGAGTTAGAGCTGAAACATGACACTAAAATTAGTTGTGGTTACGATTTTCATAGCGATATCATAGTTTTAAAATACTCTAAAACAAAAGTTTACAGAAATTCTCAAACTAGTTGGAGATCACTAATGCTTTCCAATGCATTCGCTCCAATGACTATAGTATTTAGTGTAGAGTTTAAAGTATTTAGTGGTATGGCCAGCTTAAAGGAATCATCTCACTTTGATTTTTATTGTGTTCTCCAGGGGGCAAAAGTACATGCAGTACTTTGCCCCATCTTCCTATGCGCTGTCTAAGTCTAGCTGTAGGCTCCTCTATACAAGGCCATCCAACAATGCAACTATCAAGGAGACAAGTACATTGACAAATGGCACTTTTCTACACCTATAAGAGCCTGTTCCAAAAAAGTGTCTAACGAAGAATGCAGGGGGCAGAGAGGCTTGTCAGCTAAAATGTTTTGGGAAAAAGAGCAAGTGCTTGGAGACAGAGAAAAATGAAGTGCAGTTTGTCAAAGCAGCAGTCTCCTTACTAGCTGCGTTGTCAGAGGAAGAGGGCCCTGTCCACCCTCACAGCTAGCCTCTTGTAGGTGAACCCTGATGATGTGGCACTAGATCAAGCATGCTCAACCTTTTGAAGATTAAGGGCCACTTACGTGATTTGGTAACCAGTCGCGGGCCACAATAAAATGAAACAGTTCAAAATTTCATATTTTTTTATTTTCAAAAGCATAATGAACATTTTCCTCCTGCAGCCGCTGAATGCCGGAGGGAGGGAGAGGAGGAAAGGCCAGATTTCAGCGGCTTCAGAAGGAAAATGGAGAGGATTTGTTTCCGTATATAACACCCCCACCCCTTCTGTTAAAGAGTAAAACAGCATATGACAGGGAGGCCGCATGGGCCCCCTGGAGCATGTGGTGGGGTTGATATTGCAACAGCTGATGCTACACCAGTGGTTGGGGGGTGTGGTAAAAATCAACCTCCTCACAAAGAGCAAATGTAAACGAGCCCTTACTGTCCTGAGCCCTATAAGGCTGCTTTCACGCTGATGCACTGCAGTTTACCCACACTGTGGGTGCAGCACAGTGCACTTGTGGCTTTCCTGAGGGTTAGCTGTGCTTTGCCATACAGTTCTATTACATCTTGCCGCTGTGATGCATTTTCTGAAAGTGCACCAAAACTTCTGCATTCAGTTTCAGAGGTTGAGGGCCAAATCAGAAGGCTCCAAGGGGCACATGTGCTGTACTGCTGTGCCTTCCGCCCTCCAATCTGTTGTGAAAATGACAGTGGCAGAGGCTGGGGGAAGGAGCCAGCTCCTAAGTGGCGACCATCGCGGTCCGGATGGGACAGCGATCTGGTCCAGATCTGGAGTGCGGTCTGACATTTAGTGATACCTGCCCTAGTCCATATCCAGAGTGAGCAGGAAAAGGTGGCTACATTATTACATACAGTGGGACCATGAACAATGACTGTAGCCGCATACTAACAAGAAGTTGGAACACAGTAGCAAAAAAAAAAAAAAAAAAATTAAAAATAAGGAATTTGGTCATCTGGAGGAAGCTAAGAGCAATAAAAGAAATTTTATACAAACTTGAACAGAGCTTTTTTTTTTTTTTTTTAGGCCCACCATAGATGAGTCGAAAAATTTGCGTGGTTTGTCGAATCATTAGTTTTTTGAATCATTAGCGTGCCAGCTGTGACATGCGATTTCTGTGCTGCAATCGAACATGCTTGGTTGTTTTTATAAAAACAAAACAAATGATAGGTTTTTGATGGACAGAACGTTCAAGTTTTTGACTCATCTATGGCCGGCTTTAGTGTCACTTTTTTCCAATGTTTGGCACAGACTAATCAGTTAGTTACTACTAATTCTACCTATCCAGCTGACTTTTATGATGGTAATTAAAATAAATTCAACTTATGAACTTCCTCCAGCACCAAAAGTTTTCCATCAGTAGCAACATTTAATACTGGCACAAGAAGCAGCCTGATTTTTTATACCAGGGATCAACTTCCATATCCTAGCACTCAATGTTCTATCAGAGTCAGCTATTTTAGAATGTACCAATTACGTCCCCTAATATCAGACAATACCCCTCCTTTCTCCCCCAATGATGGCTAAGAGATCATTTTCAGCCTCTAATCTTCCCCTCTACCTACACCAATGGAACATTTAGAGAATAATTATCCAACTGTTAAATTCACAAGACATTTGCATTGCTAACGTAGTAAATTCTCCCCAGTGGTACTTCCGAGGTGAATGAATACATTTCCATGTTAAGTAGGACTCTCTTTCGTGCTTGTTGGTGAATTCAATGCTCACTAGAGCTTTCATCTGAACATCTGGGTTTTCGCAATGAGCTAATGGCATTGATCCTATTTCCGTACACATGAACCAGGAACCCCATTCACCCAATCAATGGTACTCCAGAAAGTACACTCCATTGCTTTTATCCCAGAAAGCCTTTATTCAGTACACAAAATAATGAACAAAGTCTTTGACAACAGCAGCAGAAGGGTTTCGGCTGTCTTTAGGAAACAATTTGGTAGTCAGGTCTTATTTCTGCGTATGTTTTCAAAATTTGAATTCACAAAAATTCATTTTTCTGCATATAGAACATAATTACTTTTTAATATTTCAATGAAAGGCTCTAGAAATACATTAAATAAGAAAATCAAAGGATAAGTATTTTACATTGATACAAGCAAAAAAAAGAACACTAGCTCAATGGAAAAGCAGGATATTGTGGTAAAATAAAAGATACGATGAATGAACTAAATACATCCTGCGGACATATGAAAAAAATTAACATACATACTCCCCTCTACGCTGCAGCATTGGTGTGAAGCTGCAGCTGTCCCACACCAGCTCTAAGACTGAAAACTGAGCAATCACATGACTGCTTATCACTCAGTTCTTGTTCTGCTCTGAAAGGAGAGCTGTGATTTTTGGTCAACGCTCTCCATGTTGCTCTTCCAGCATTCACTGGAGTGGCAAACTGTGGACAGGGCGGGCACAACTGGCTCTGGTTCTCAGCCACCCACTGAGATGCAGAACCATCTGTCAATCAAGAACCTGGGTGGATCTCAACAATATTGTCGGGATCCTTCCAGAGCCTGGACCGGCTCTGCTTCGTCAGCTGATAACAGGCAACAGTCTGCTATCAGTTGACTCTGGGTCATAGGAGAACAAAAGTAAGTGTACTCATGTGACCCACAAGAAAAATATTGCCAAAAAACTAGGGCCATACCTCTCTTTTAAAGCTGAATTCAAGCCTTACATTCAGTCTTGCACAGTTGTACATGCTCCTCTACTGTACTGAAATTGCTTACTATGATTTCACTGCACACTGTGAGCTTTTCACAGTGTGAATTAGAGGCTGCAACAAGACAGTGTCCCCCTTCCTTTCAGTAAAATCAAAGTGCTTTAGGGTCCATCCACACCAGCTGGTGTGCAATGCGGACCAGCAGGATCATTACACTATACCCCCCCCCTTTTTTTTTTCTTACAAACCTTATTGAAATGTCACACAGACAGTCCATAATGTTCAACTGACCCCTGCTTGGTGTGAGGCAGTACCATGCGTTACAAAAAAGTAGTGCATATTTTGCGCATCGTGTGTGCATCACCACAACGCAGCGGCAAGAACCGGGCACACAGGTGACAAGGCATTTTGCCTGTTTGCTTGTCTGTGCTGGATTAACTGCTCACCAAAGTCCCACCACATCTTGTGTGAATGGACCCTAATCACAGAAATAAGCATCCGTTTACATAGAAAATAAAGTTATGCAGCCGCAGCATACAAAGAAAAAAGGAGTCAGCCTATCACTGGGTATAGCATAATGGCAGGTCTGGAGGAGGGTACACAACCAGCGGTAGCAATGCTGGACCAGTGAAACCATGCTCTGGAGAGGAGCTGATCTGAGAACCGGCTTGCTCACAACTCACAGCACACACCAAACTGAATGAGGGCTGGGGAACACAGACAGACAAAGCATTTCAAGGCTTTCTGCCCCTTTGGCAAAAACCAGCCATGATTTGCCTGCATTGCATAGAGAACAACAAAAACCCAATGATAAATAAATAAATAGTGCAGCGCTAAACCCTAAATCTAAAAAAAATATATAAAAATAAATACAAAATCAATATATATCATATCAAAGTGCGACAGTGCAAATACAGTATTAATAAAATAAAGTGTAACACGTGTATTCCCTCCAGGAATGATCAAAGTGACCAAGTGATCAATTATATTCAATAAAGTGCAATCCGTGTATTCCCTAAGGGAATAATCAAAGTGACCAAAACTATATATCACAATACACTCTAATAAAGATCTCCACTCATTGTGAACATGTCCATATATATATATATATATATATATATATATATATATAGTGTGTCTAATACACAATCTTCATGCAGGTGATATCAAGTGTCCACACTGTGTGTATCCAAAAATAGCTGCAATGGCCCCTCACCTCCTTACATAGACCCTACAGGGTCAGCTCGCTTTAGGAAACAGGCACCACTCAGGTGTATCACAGGATCCTCCCCAGCGATGTATACTCTATAGCCAGCTTCCTCTTCGGTTCCTCCTTACAAAGATCCTACAGGGGCAACTCGCCTTAAGAGACAGACACCACTCAGGTGTACCACGGGATCCTCCCCAGCGATGTATACTCTATAGCCAACTTCCTCTCCGGTTCATGCATAAACAGAAGACT
Organism: Staurois parvus; assembly: GCF_062004578.1. Lineage (NCBI taxonomy): Eukaryota > Metazoa > Chordata > Amphibia > Anura > Ranidae > Staurois > Staurois parvus. Next base: position 224,794 of record NW_028318181.1, on the reverse strand, counting down.
CTCATAGTGTAAAACCGCATTTATTATATCCACTATACACAGAGATATCTACTCACATGATTGTTCATCTTTCATGTTAACATATGGCTCCTCCACCTCATGCTATGCCTGCCTTGCATGGGTATTAGATATAGGGGTTTCAAATATGGCCGCCATGCCGGAAATTATGTCACTATGCTCCCAGAATCCTCCTCGCATACCGGCGCGTTGCGTCACGCTGATTACGTGACTTCCTCAGGGTCACCCTCTCTCTCCCCTTCTATTTCTTTCTCTCCTATTTCTCTCTCCTAGCTCTCTCTCCCCCTCTACTTCTTTCTCTCCTCTCTCCTATTTCTTTCTCTCCTATCTCTCTTTCCCCTTCACTTTCTCTCTCTCCCCTTCTATTTGTTTCACCCTTCTCTTTCTCTCCTCTTCTATTTCTTTCTCTATCTCTCTCCTATCTCTCTCTCCCCTTCTATTTCTCTCTCTCCTATCTCTCTCTCCCCTTCTATTTCTCCCTCTCCGATCTCTCTCTCCCCTTCTATTTCTCTCTCTCTCTCTCTCTCTCCTATCTCTTTCTCCCCTTTTTCTTTCTGTCATATCTCGCTCTCCCTCTATTTCTCTCTGTAGTAGATTTCTCGCTCTCTCACACTCTTGGGGCCCCCGGAGCTCTCTCTGTACCTCTACTTCTTCTGGCTCTCCACAGGTCACTTGCCGTCCCTCCGCGGCCAATGACCGGGCATGGTGTGGTCCCTGAATGCTCCTCCCTGATTGTCAGCCCGGGTCTTGCCCCCTTCTTGCTCCTCAATCTTCTGTGTTTGTTCTGTGCACTGCCAGGGGAAGGGACAGGAGAGGAGACACAGGCACAGCCGCTTAGCAGGAGGTGAGTGGTGACCGCGGTCTGGGTTAGACTTGTCCAGACCGCAATCGCCACTCACCTCCCACTGTGCGACTCAGTCATCAACAGGCCATAGAGCGGTACCAGCCCAGGGGTTCAGCATGGCGGCCCTGGCTCTCTATGGCCAGTCCGGGCCTGTCCCCCTCTATCAATATGATTCAGCCTACACAGACCAAAATAACAGAAGATTGTATTGTAGCATAAGAATTGCTGTTTTTTCACAGACCGACTCAGCTATGACAATCTGAAAAAGAGGAGTGACCACATACAGCACTTGTCTGAACTACCAGAGGGCCTAAAAATAGAAGGCGTTTATAAAAGTGGAACTAAACTCTTGCAAACTGCATTGATTATTTTTTTTATCCTTACACCACTAGCATTTGTAAATAGAAGTTATTTTTACGTCTTTCAAATTTTTTTTTTTTTTCCCCACATCTTCAGTTGCTTCCTGGTTTCTGGCCTAGGACAAAATTATGGCATACATCCTAAAAGTCTTAATTGGCATTTTTCATTCTTTCATCTGGAGGAGGGGAGGGAGACACTTTCTAAGCACACCCTCCTGCCTGCATGCCTGAGCTCATGGCTGTGTTAAATTCCACCTTGAGCAGTTGAGCTTTGCAAACAATCTGCTTTTTGCATATGCAATAGAGCCTGAAGCTCTACCAGTTGGCTGAAAAAGAGAATACAAAATTGCTCTACCAGTTGACTGAAAAAGAATACAAAATATTAAAATTCAATATTTCAGTTCTATCTTACTAAAAAAAATACATTTGAAAGTTTTATTTTTTTAGTTCAGTCCACTACTAAAGCATTACATATTCTCTTTCTGAATTATTTACACAATATTAACTTTGCAATTCATAATTTCTTGGCTATGACATTCAAAAAAGTAACAAGTAGTAAAGGGGACCAAAAGAAGGCCAAATATCTCCCCAAGAATGATGCCCAATGAGTCAAGGGGTCAAGTTCCATTTTCAAAAAAGTTCTCAGAACACCAAAAATAGTTTTAACTCCCAATGACAGCACCCTATGTTCCCATACATTACCTGTGCAAGATATCCCCATCACGTGTCTTGTTGAAGAGATTAGAATACAGTGGCTAGAACATACAGTAGGACCCAGTGTGATATTCGCCAATATTATTTCTACAGAATATAAAATTAGATGTGGTTACCGCACTTACTCACAAGATCGTTTGTGAACTGCTCTCTTGACCACAGAAAATTAAAAAAAGAATCTGTGTATTAGATGTTTGCACATTTCTCTAGAACGCTGTGGTATGTCCTTACTACACGGTGTTCAAATGTACTACCTAATATACTGGCTGACTCCCACAGTGCTCCACTTAAAGAATGAGAGAAGAAAAGCCTTCTACCTTGCAACCTTGACAGGTATACCACACACAAACCACTCATTCACCAGTTTCATGGGAAAGAGTATGGTATCCATTCAATTCTATGATAAATAAATGCCACCCAGTGGCAGTATGTTTCAATGGGAATGACAATGTGAGTCTGGGGTTGTGCACCCATCCCTGGGTACCGTTTCAAACTTCTTAAATTATATAGGCTACCAGACTGCAAACAGCTCGTGTTAAAAAAAAAAAAAAAAAAAAAAAAAAAATGGCTCTTCATGCTAAACTGGACTCTGCACCCATAAAAAATGAAGCCTAAAGACAAGTATGCCTGGAGGTAATAAATTCCTCCTTAAAGGCGCAGAGAAACACTAGAAGCCCAGACAGCGCAAAGGCAGCTGAAGGTATCCAACATGTCTCAGCCATCAATGGCTCGCTTTTATAGCAAGCTGCCTGAGTATCACAAGCAGAGCTATTCTTTGTTATTCTAGGGCAGCCATTCTCAACCAGGGTTTCATAGAACCCTTGGGGCTCCACTAGTGGTATCTAGAGGTTTCTTGAGCTGTGGCTGCTTGACCTCCCATTTGATGGTGCCTGCATAGTTCCAGGGCTAACGCTGCTTGAATGAGCCAGCAACATGAAACCAGTGATCATTTTTATATAGTGGTGCAGCAAAATGAAAATTCTGGAGCCAAAAGCAAAAATTCAAAATGCACTTTGCCAAAAAAAAAAAAAATGCACAGTTTTTAAAAATTAATATATATTTTTTGGAAAAAAATACAGTTTGATTAAAAAAAAAAATATATATACCCCAATTTTTTTGTAAAATAGGAAAAGCGGATGTTACAGCAAGTAAATAGAAACCCAACATGTCATGCTTTAAAATTGCGCACACTCATAAAATGGCGTGAAACAGCGGTACTTAAAAAGCTCCATGGGTGATGCTTTAAAAATTTCTACAGGTTAGCAGTGTAAAGTTACAGAGGAGGTCTAGTGCAAGAATTATTGCTCTTGCTCTGACGTTCGTGGTGATACCTCACGTGTGTGGTTTACATATGTGAGCATGGCCTACGTATGCGTTCACCACTACGTGCGAGAAAATAATCCATCCGTTGTGATAGAAATAATTAGTGATATTGACCCCATCTCTCTCCATAAAGAGGACATAAGACCCCACATCTCTCCTCTGCAATGTAAAGCATTAGATCAAAAAAAAGCATTGATCTAGTACTTTAAAGGGAAAAAAAATGGCCGGAACGGGAAGTGATATCGCTCTGGTCCTCCAAGGGCATAGAGATGAGAGGTGGCCATCTTTCCTTCACTCATCTATATGCCCAGTGCCGGTTTCTCAGGTAAGTCTGAGAACTACTAAGCGGTGGCCGGTGGCAGCAGCAGAGGCGAGGGGCGAGTGGAGGGGATGAGGTTTTTTGGCACCTGTATCGGTGCTCTTTTTCATTTCAGCCAATGGCCGAAAGGGGTGTTTTCGGCCGAAATGTTTCGGCCACCGAAATTTCGTTGCATCCCTTGTTTTAGCCACCTGTAAGGGTGGAAATCTGACCACCTCTTTAAGTGATTCATTCTTTGAACTGTAATGGGTGCATTCTTCCCCTCAATAAACCGGTTTTAAACAGAGGTTCCTCTAGACCTGAAACTTATCTTTAAGGGTCCCTTAGCGGTAAAATGGTTGAGAAAGGCTAGTCTTCAGCTGGACACCACACAGTGCGACTTCCACATAAATCTGCAGGTATATGCTAGTAACACCTATGTGTTTTAACATTTATATACTACATAGTGTAAAGAGCGCATGAGCGGACATGTAGTACAGATCCAAGGGTACAGGTCTATTTCTTTAGACAGATATTTAGAACTAGGCCACACAGTGGACCGTCATTGGAACCCATTACTTGAATAATTACATACATTTCCTACACTACATGCCAATTTATATAAAACCTTTGTAAACCTCTACATGGATAAAAGAAAGCCGCCTACGTGGATACTGACATGCACTCTCCTCAATCCCCAAAACATAATGTATTTTTACTGAATTTGTAAGCAAAGCAAATCAGTAGTGAACCTAACAAGCGATAATTACTTTACATTGCTGATGTTGTTGAGAGATCCATTGGCTTATTCCCAACAACTTGGACAGATAATGGGAGGCAGAAACAAAGCACTTGTGTTTGGGACCATTCACTTGTACCCACCTGGATGTTACATTGGGAGCAGCGACTGTGTACATGCCGCACACTGCCTGCCAATTGACAGCAATGGGATGTTCTACACGGGGATGAACATAACGCCTGTGCATCCCTGTGTATAAATAAGAAAGTGAGCGCACTCCAGTGAGTGGCAAATGCACAAAAAGGAACTACAAGCCCTTCCAACTAAAATAGAAAAAATATAATTGCAGCGCTACAAATAATGTCCAGGTAGCAATTAGAATATATACGATTGTCCAATATAGAAATGTTAAAGGTGATAAACAGTTCAATAATGAGGGGCTCTCAGGGAATATAGGTGTAATCCAATCCAAGGGATAGATAAATTGCCCGCTTACCAGAAGCGCAATTACAATGCGCATGTACAGGTTTCATGTAGCTGGGGTCCTATGTAGGCGCTGCTTAATAGTACCCAGATGGTCCGTCGGTGATAAGGGTGCATCACCCCTACGGTAGACGTGTATTGACACGAAGCGCGTCTAGGAGGAGCCTTCGCACGCCTTGACGTTACGCCACCGGGTCTGGAGGTCCGGCGGCCCACCCATGTTTCTCACTGGTCAGTGTTATGAATCTTTTTTCAGCTGCTTTTACTGGCTACAGGCTGCAGACCTGGCACTGAGTTCCCATACCTCAGCCCCAGCACTTTTAGGTTCTCTGTGTGGACCCAAGGAGCAGTGTGATCCGACCAGACCAGTATCGCCTTATCACCGACGGACCATCTGGGTACTATTAAGCAGCGCGTACATGGGACCCCGGCTACATGAAACCTGTACATGCGCTTTGTAATTGCGCTTCTGGTAAGCGGGCAATTTATCTATCCCTTGGATTGGATTACACCTATACTCCCTGAGAGTCCCTCATTATTGAACTGTTTATCACCTTTAACATTTCTATATTGGACAATCGTATATATTCTAATTGCTACCTGGACATTGTTTGTACCTGTGCATCCCTGTTCAGGTAAACAAAGACCTCTATGGGCATGAACAAGGCCTAAAGACTGGTAAGCTGCTATACTCTATATTTTAGCTCTTGGGCTTAGTTATCCTTAAACATATACTGTATAACACAGTGATGTTGGCACCACTTTACGTTTATTTATATTCACAATCTATAGTGCATTAACTGGTAACAATTCAAGGCCTGCCGGTATCCTCACTATACAGTAAATCCATGTAGCAGGAACCCAATCACCATGGAGACTTAACTGCCTGCAGGCCTAATGCGAAGCTCTGACAGATGTTCAAGGACTCATAAATTGCAACAGGCCGAGGCGTCAACCTACACTACGAGATCATTATCCTAGTGTCGCTGTCACTCCTTGTTTAACTATTAGATCCAGCACACTGGGGTCAGAAAACAATTAAAATCCTAAAGGAATGATACAATGAACGCTATTGAAATGTTGTAGCACTATTACCATTTAATTCATAGTATAGGTTTATCTCCTGCAGTGATCAGTTTTGGAAAGAGTACAAAAGATATACAAATTAAAATGTAGGATACAAATAACCTATCACATAGACTTATCTTTCAGCTCATTTTATTATTAGTACCCAAATTAGCAACTACTGACCCAATCATGAAACATTATTTATTAGCCAGAAAAAAGAAAAACTACCAGTGATACAGATATACCATTGCATATTTTTTATGCAGACTTAGCATCACTTTTGTTTTATTTTTTTTTAAGTAATTGCATGCTTAGTATTATGTAAATTAAAAAATTATGAGTATCTGTTACCGTTCAGATTACAGTACTCCCCCGGTAATAATTTAATCTTCTGTTCTTAAAATGCCAACATCATCTTTGTTCAGGCATCATCCAGGGTCAGCATTTACTTTCTAGATAAGGATCTTGACCTATAACATAAACATATGCCCTATACCTGTTTATAAGCCTCTATGTTCTTGGCAGTGGAAACACATTTAGGGGAATTCAAAATAACCCCAAAGGCACTTTTCTTGCAGTAGTTCCTTTAAGCCGGCCATAGACGTTTCGAACCATGTACTGTACAGGCAGGCTGAATGTACCCAAGTCGATCGATCTGTTATAGCCACTAGCAATAATCACTGTCTTCTCCCAGCGGGGGGTGACTACCCCACCACCACCTAGAGAACACAATGGCTCGGCGGGAGGAATTCCCCTGTCAACACTGTCTTTGTTGATAGGGAAATCTTGGTTGCAGGAAAGAAATTTGCACCATCAATGGCCTGTCTTAAGAACTACCTGTGCCGATTTCGGACACTCATTTGCACCATTATTGGTAACATTACCAACATGTGTGGCAAATTCAGATAGTTCTTACTACTGCCATTTTAGGAATCTGTCTCAGATTAGAAAGTTCTCAGAATTCCTAAACTGCGAGATCAAACCAGCCTGCCAGAGTTTACATGTGATTATTGCTATTGCTAGCAGCCGTTATAGCCACTTGCAGTAATCACTGTGTTCTCCCGGCAGGGATGGCTCCCTCCACCAGAAGAACACAATAGCTCTGCGGCAGAGATTCCCCCCTTCTGTGTTGATGGGGGAAACCAGCGAACATGTAGTTCTAAAGAAACCAATGAGAACCATGGGCTGCAGAAATGAAAGTCACTACATCTATGGCTGGCTTCAATAGGTATTTTTCTGCACTTGCAGGACCTTTAGGCCCCATTCACAGCTGTCTGCAGATACTTGCTGCCAGAGAAACCGTTGCATGCACACAGTGTGCGTAAACAGCAGCAGCATGGCCTCCAGCACAAATAAATTGCCGGCACTGCTGCTACTTGCATGTAATCACTCATCTGAAAAAATAAATTAAATACCCAGTTCTTATGAAATAACAAAATAAAGCTATATCCTTTTAAAAAAAATGCTAGAAAATTAATGTGGGTACAGTGATGCAAGTAATTGTCAATAAAAAGTAAAGACAAAGTCCAAAAACCCACTGCAACCAATCACAATTCATTTTACAAGAGTCTGATCAGTTTGACATTGAGTGCAGCACTTTGAGCTTGACACTTTGCTACTAGCAGCATTTTAGTATAAAAGCACATAAATACCTCAATTCTAGACTGCAACAACTAGCTTTGAGAAAAGATGGCATTATCTTACTAGGGGTTACTAAAACATCCACGGTAGTTCATTTTAAGAGACTGTTTTAATGTAACCACTTGTATATAACCATGTATATAAACGGCCGGAGGGGAGCAGTACAGGGACGAGGTGTCCTCCCGCCTCCCTGCCTGTGCGCAGCACTGCGATCCAGTGCCCGTTGTGTCCTCTGCACACAGCGGAACACCGATTGCTCAATGGGACGTCTGTGTGAGGTTCTGATCATGTGATCACTGATTGGCCAATCAGTGATCACATGAATAGTAGTAAGTAAGTTGTCACTTCTGACATCATTGCTTACTACTAGTGAAATCTGTGATTGATCACAGAGATCACATGGTAAAAGGCTATTCACAACAGCCTTGTACCATGTGACAAGCTGTGACCAATCACAGCTCGCATAGTATTTCTTAATGGCTGCAAGAATGCAACCAGAGAGAAGGAGAAATTATTGCTTTTACACCCATAAGGCTGTAAAAGCAATCAGTGTAAAAAAAAAAAAAAAACATGTTCATCACCCCCCACAAGTAGTACAGTGTCACTATGGTGACAATGTACTGCTAGGGTGACGGTACGTAAAAAAGAATAAAATATTTAAACATGAAATAAAAATGTAAAAAAATATTATAAACAAATTTGGGTTTTTTATTTTTTACTAAAAAGATAGCTGAATACATTATGGCCAATATTTATGAAGAAAGATTATTTATTTTCAAAATTTTATAAGAAAAACTTTTTTTTTTCAAAATGTTTGTACTTTTTCATTTAAGTAGAAAAAAAATAAAAATCCAAGTGAATAAATACCACCAAAATAAAGTTTTATCTGTCTCAAAAACATGAAAAAAAAGTCATATGGGTACAGTGTGGCATGATCGTGCATTTGTCATTCAAAGTGTGATAGCACTGAAAGCTGAAAATTGGCCTGGACAAAAAGGGGGTAAAAGTGTCCGGATTTAAAGTGGTTAAAGATAAATTCTAGGTATGGTATACCCAGCAATTGCATTCAGAGTAGGTAAGTGAGGGAACTGCCCCTTCACTGTAAACACTGCTTCTCTCCTTGCACATAGTGCCCCCCACTTGCCATAAAGAGGACCTGTCACCTATATGTTATCACATTAGGGGTTACTGGTCCCCTATGTGATAGCAATAAAGTCGTGTAAAAAAAAAAAGTTTTAAACATTTAAAAAAGGTTTATTCTTTTGAGCCAGCCACCCACCCCCACATACATACACATACAAAAACGCATGCGTTCAGGCATCCTGGGTAACTCTAAACTGATGACCTGTAGGGGCTTCTAAAGCATCGCCTATGGAAAATATAGGGTACTGAAGTTTTTTCACTGGCGCACATGATTTTAATGCTTGACATAATGGGTATCTATTCACTCGGTGCATCTTCTTCTTTTATATTTTACCGAAAAACTAAGTACTTCCATTTGTGTGTCTAAAATTAAAATTAACTTTAGTGTATTTTTTGCTAAAACTATGCATTTCATAAACTGTTGCACTAATATCACGAGACATTAAAAATTGGAACTACCACTTTAATTCAAGGGTGTCTGCTTTCAGAAAGTAAATAAAGTAATCCTCAGATCTATATTTATTATTTAATTATGTAACTAAAAAATGAAGAAAAAAAAACTGATTTAGAAGATCTATAGAAGACAGTACACCTACAGCTATCCAGTTCTATTGTTGGAAAAATACATTCAAAAGTACATTTTCTGGGTCTCTCAATCTCCCACCACCACCAAAAAGAAATTTTTTTTTCCATCTTTAGAAAAACAATGATATATTTGAAACTGGCATTTAATTCACATGTCCCCAAGGGAAAGCATAACATTATTTCAGAATTCGAGCAGCCACCTCTAACTTTCCATTTCCAACAGTCCGAGTATTCATGAGGGACGTGACAGGAAAAGCAGTCTATGTACAGGCTTTAGTTTCCATCTTATGCTGTTGCCACATAGACTTCATTCACACCTCATGTAGAAGGATGAAACAAAACCACTTTTATTTCACACACTTGAAGAACTCAACCTACAGTAGATTTGTGAAGTTTAACTGTAATAGCACTCTAATGAGAAATTTTTGCTAGATCGGCTAACCTTTAGAAACTCTACAGTGCATTTTAATTCTTCTCACTATAAAAAAGGTTATTTAAAGTGGTTGTAAACCTCAGAAATGTAATATGAGCAAAGCAGATCCCTCTATAGTGTGTACTTGTCTCAATTAAGATTCTTTCACACGGGTGTTCCGTTTTTTTCATCAGTTCAGTCACGCTTTTTCGGAGAAAAAAAACAGATCAGTTCACATCAGTTTACCAATGCAAAAACAGACCGTATGTTCATTTACATTTGACCATTTATTTGTCCATTCCGGGTTTTTTTACGGAAGAAAAATAGGGTTTTCTTCCGTTCAAAAAAAAAAAGAAAAAAAGAAGGATGTTAACGGGTGCTGACATTAAAGGATGTAAACAGATGATCATCGGTTTACATCCGCTAGTCCAAAGAAATACATGGTTGTCCGTTTTTCATCTGTAAACGGATGGATTAAAAAACGGGCATACAGAATGCTTGTGTGAAAGGGGCCTAAGTGACATTTCTGTTTGCTGCTTTTTTTTCCCGGCTATCAGCAAGAGTCATGTCTGCCAAGTTTTATTGACACCAAGAGAAAAAAAGGTGTCAAGGGCGGGATTTACAGCAGATTGACAGCTTCAGCTCTTTTTTTGTGTGAAGTGGGGTGTGTCCCTTCCCTCCAATCGGCTCTCAGAACTCTCCTGACTGAGCTCTGCAGAGTGACTTCAGCTCTCCACCCCCTTTTTTCTTAACTCCAAGACAAATTTTATAATTTCAGAACTTTGAAAGAATGTAAAGAAGAGAGGACTACAGACAGACAGGTACAACTTATGAGGAGGATTTGTTTCATCTCTGTGTATCACCTGAGGTTTACAACCACTGTATAACCCATCTCTAACCGAAACTTTTTTTTAACTATGTTTTGATTGGGATGAGTAAACACTTCTTTTGGAGGTTTTTTATTGGAGTCCCTGAATGTTGAGAAGTACTGAGAAGCCTTAGTGAATGTGGTGAAAACCCACTTAGCAAAGAATCCCAAAGCACATGCAAGAAAAAAAAAAAACAAACAAAACAAGAAAAAAAAAAAACAGTATTTTTTCTTGTACATGGTTAGATGAAGGAAGTCAGCAGAACTTCACTACAGGAAACAAGACAGTGACTTTTTCCGTTTTTCTGGACCTAAACATGACAGATGGGAGGTAGCCTGATGTAAACAGGCATACTTTAATTTACACTTGGCAGCATGGATCCACTACAGCCTGCTGTCAAAATGTGGACAAAAAAAAAACTGAACAGGCACAAATGTCACAGAAAGGGATTGGATTCAGAAAGGGATCAGTTCACAGAGTGGAGCACGCCCAGGTGAAAGGACACTAAATTCTAGTAAGTGACAGTTTAAACATTTAAAAACAGGTAGGGCTTAGTCTCAAAGTGGCTATAAACCTCAGGACATGAAATATGAACAAAGCATATCCCCTCTACAGTGTGTACTTGTCTCAATTAAGAGCACTAAGTGTCATTTCTGTCTGCTGCTTTGTTCCTCCAGGGGAGGGACCTCCAGCAGATTGACAGCCTCAGGTCTGTTCTTGTGAGCTGTGTGGAGGGGGAGTGTGTCTCTTCCCTCCAATCAGCTCTCAGAGCTCTCCTCACTGAGTGTAACTTCAGCTCCCGACCCCTGTTTTTCAGAGCGGAGAGATCCTGTGCAAATTCTGCACTTTTAATGGATGTAGGGGACAGACCTCTGTAGATAAACAGGTACAATTATGTAGGAGGATTTGTTTCATCTCTGTGTATCATCTGAGACCAGTCACTTCACTGGATATATGGAAGTGTTTACAACCAATTTAACTTTGGCAGATGTTGAGATATTTGCACGTCGACACTGTTACCTAAGAAACATTTAGGTCAGGTTCATTGTAAGACCAACTACTGTGTGAATGTTAGATAAGGAACACTCTGGCAGTATGACATATGAACAGTAATCACTACATTGTGTAATATCTGAGCAATCCTGATAACAATGATCAGCAGAGAAAGGTGCTTGCACCTAGGCTGGTAAAGTGATACTGTTATCACGTTTATAACTAGGCCAATAATTGGTCACATGTTTGCCTATATTTACATGAAATCTCTTTTTTGCTATTCATTCACAAAATGTATTGTATTACTTGTTTTGCTGTAGCTCTAGGAATACCAATAAAAATATAAATAAAGCCAGGGACAAAAAATGCAATATATTGCAGCTTACAGTCCTTAGATGTGGTTGCTGTATTTGTCTTTTTTTTTTTTTTTTTTTTTAAGCTAAGAACATTTTCAGCAAATACAGAAAATACTTGTTGATCTTGCCAGAGCTGCCATGTCCTTCTCACTTCCTATGAGCTGCACAGAAGACTATCTTTATTCCTAGCTTTCTTCTGTAACCACCCATAGCCCTACCCACCACTTAATGGCGATGAAGATACACGGACGTGTTTGTAGTCCTCATCACATCAGTAGCTTAGGTTGTCAACCATAGCTCCCTTCATAGATACAATGGTGAAGTGACGTAGCCACCGAGGAACAGGAAGTGTGTAATTTGTAGTGGTACACTGAAATGAAAATTCTGGACCAGAACTAAAAATTCAGAATGTTCTTGGCCGAAAACCGAAATGAACAGTTATATATATATATATATATATATATATATACACACATACATACATACATATATATATATATATATATATATATATATATATATATATATATATATATATATATATACACACATACACATACATACACACACACACAATTGTATTATATTCGACTTTTTAATACTATACATTTAAATAAATATTAATTTAAAAAATACAATCCAGTAACATAAAATAACTTTTATAAAAAGAAACACAAAAATTGAACAGAAAATAAAAATTAAATATATAAAATTTAAAAACTTGAATAGAGGCGTTTCTGTATTGAAGTCAAGGGGACGCGGTGTGGCATGGAAGTCAGTGGGGCACGGTGTGACATGGAAGTCAGTGGGGCGCGGTGTGGCATGGAAGTCAGTGGGGCGCGGTGTGGCATGGAAGTCAGTGGGGCGCGGTGTGGCATGGAAGTCAGTGGGGCGCGGTGTGGCATGGAAGTCAATGGGGCGCGGTGTGGCATGGAAGTCAATGGGGCGCAGTGTGGCATGGAAGTCAATGGGGCGCGGTGTGGCATGGAAGTCAATGAGGCGCGGTGTGGCATGGAAGTCAATGGGGCGCGGTGTGGCATGGAAGTCAATGGGGCGCGGTGTGGCATGGAAGTCAATGCGGCGCGGTGAGGCATGGAAGTCAATGGGGCGCGGTGTGGCATGGAAGTCAATGGGGCGCGGTGTGGCATGGAAGTCAATGGGGCGCGGTGTGGCATGGAAGCCAATGGGGCGCGGTGTGGCATGGAAGTCAATGGGGCGCGGTGTGGCATGGAAGTCAATGGGGCGCGGTGAGGCATGGAAGTCAATGGGGCGCGGTGTGGCATGGAAGTCAATGGGGCGCAGTGTGGCATGGAAGTCAATGCGGCGCGGTGTGGCATGGAAGTCAATGCGGCGCGGTGTGGCATGGAAGTCAATGATCATTATCCTTTTTTTTCTATAGGCAAAAACGCCAATAACCCTATTTTCGGTGGTCGATATAGCAGTGCATCACTAGTTATATGTAGGATTACTAGGTAAAAATAAAAGAAAAGAAGCTTGAAGAATGAAAAGGAATGCAACCCCCCCCCCCCTCCAAGGACTAGTAAACTGCAATTTTTGGTTTTCCAGTGGACATATTGGTTTATTGTTGGTACTTCCCAATCTTGTATGTAGACAGTAGAAGGCTGCAGGAGAAAACCATACAATAGGACCGGTCTCCTTTCTTTTAATTTATTGGGATTACCAGCTGGACTGGTTATGTAGTTAAAATAAAGAAAAAAACTCCAACACAAGCACTAACACACCCAAAATTCTTTCTTCTATTGACTTTATCTTTAAAGGAAGATTTGATCGGTGTGAAAACACAAGGCAACTCTTGAACAATGTTATGTTTGATCAAATCATTCTTGGAACATACAACACTGATCCACGTGTTCCCTTGAAGTTCACATTCCTCCTGCCACACACAATGATTCACATGCTGAGTCGCCCATGTGACTGCGGTAGATTTTCCCCTCCGTGTTCAGTCAAGTTATGACATCAATATAAATAAAATGATATCAATGCAACCATTACATTTATTTATTACTAGTTTAGTGGATCGTCCTTTTTTATTTCACTCAGTTTGTGAAGAAAATTGGCAAAATTATAGTTTTAAGGCTCCTTGCACACTGAGCGTTTTAATAACGATGGTAACGTTAGCTGTGTAAAGTCACAAAAAAACTTGAGTTTTTCTGGGTTCTTGTATTAGCGTTTAGCGGAGTTCTTTTGCGTTTGTGTTTTTTTTTACCAAAAAAAAAAACAACTTTTTTTTGGTCAAAAAAAGTCTAAAAACGCTGGTTTGCCGCGATTTACCGCATTTTTCAGCATTAGAGCATTTTTACAGCTAAAAAAACTCCTCTAGAAACCCACTAGTCCTGGGTTTTTTTTCCCAGCCAAAAAACATTGATTACAGTCTAAGTGTGCATGGACACATAGGATAACATGCTGGTGAGTTTACTGACTTTAGAAAAAACGTCAAAAGCCAAAAACAGCCGCTGTAAAAACGTCTAGTGTGCATGACGACTAATACTGTCAGATACCAAAATGAAATGTCAACAAATAGTTAAAGGGCCATAAGTATTATTGGTGCCACATCCAAAATATTCTAAGAAAATTAAACACAAGAGAGTACAGTGGACTTTTAGGCTAGGTTCCCATTGCTGCTTTGCAGGCCACGTTTGCGCTGGTATGGCAGCGCATTCATTTGAAAGGACTGCTGTGCCTGCATTTCACGCATGAAAAAAGTTTCCTGCAGCATTTTGAAGATGCAACGGCCAGGAAATGTCAAGGTTCTTTTGCACCATGCAACTTCCCTTCAGTTTCTGCAAACATTTTTAAAGAGCAGCGCTTTTTGGCTGCGGGTGGTTGCGGTAACAGATGCGAATCCGCAATAGTGTGAACCTAGCCTTAAGGCACCCAAGCAATCAATTAAAACAAGAAACCTTGTATTTTAATATTTTTTGTCAAATAATTAAATATCTAAAATCAGTTGCAGAGCTCATACGGCATATAACAGGCTGAGCTCATCCCAGCTTCAAAAAATTAATACGAGCGTAGAAAAATTTCGACAATAATAACTGTGGTTCAGCTAAGGGTGAGGTTATTCCCACACTCTACGCGTTTCTCAGAATCAGGTTCTGCTTCATCAGGAGATGGATGAGATCTGTGCTAATGTAATATATAGAGCGCGGTAGATCGTAGACGCAAGTCTCTCAGGTGAGTAATGAGGCTAACCACATAGGGCAACTGCAAAGCACACAAACAGCCAGACCAATCTTACAATATGGGTCAAGTAACTTGTGCAAAATTGTGTACTAACCAAAATGTACCAAGCGCACTGGTCTCTCGGGAGGATACCACCATTACCACCAACAAACACAAGGCTCCACTGCACGAGGGTAGTATTTACCATGGGCTATACTTCTTGACCTGACCAAGACACAGCAGGACCTTATTTCTTCTACACACACTATTATGGAGCATGATGTTATTCCTCGATGATACATTTTGGTCAGTTCACACTTTTCCGTAATAAAATAAAAAATGTTTAAAAAGTTGTAAAAGCAACCCAGTTCTCCCCACCCCAAATATATGCAAGCACAAACGTAGGTCCGGCACGCATATGTAAACAGTGATTGCACCACATATGTGAGGTATCGCTGCAAACATCAGAGTGAGAGCAATAATTCTAACTCCATAATTCACAATTAACTCTACAATGATAATCTGTAAAAGCTTTTAAAAAGAGTCACCTATTGATAATTGTAGATTTAAATGCTGACATGTTTAGTATCTATTTACTCAACGCATGATCTTTTTTATATTTAACTAATAATTGGAGTATTAGATTGTGTTCGTGTACCCCCAATTCATTCAAATTTATTTTTTTATGAAAATTTGTATTTGATAAACAGCTGCGCAAATGTCATGTGCCACAAAAAATTGTAACCGCCACCATTTTATCCTCCAGGGCCTCTGCATTCAGAAAATATATAATTTAGGGGTTCCAAGTAATTTTCTAGGAAAAAAAAACATTTTTTTTGTATTCCTGGCAACCCAACAAAAGATAGACAGAGCCTAGTGCCATCCATTTTTGAACTTTACTAAGGTTCAACAAAAACTTTTGGGCATCATGGTACATGAGAGACTCACTTCTATTCTGGAAGATTCCCAGTCCACGTTTTTAAAGGTTTGGGATCCATGGATAACCTACGATTGTCTGAACATAGAACATACCCTACTCCTCCTACAGTTCTGCTCAAGTCCCAAGTTGCTCATAGCCGTCCCCTCTCCCCTTTCCCTCTACCTCCCCCAGGCAAGTCCCCTTTTCCATTTTCCTCTTCTGCTTTGGCCTCTCTTCCTCCACCTATACCCAACTTCCTCTCTCTAACTCTTCTCCCCTTTACACTCCTGTCATGTGCTGAAGGGCATTCCCCCTTCCTTCTTCCAACAGAGGCGCACAATATAATCAACGAGATGGGACACTATTCCTCCCACTGACACCAAAACAATGGGACACCATTCCTCCCACTGACACCAACAACGGGACACTATTCCTCCAACTGACACCAATGATTGGTCATTATTCTTCCCACTAACACCAAAGATGGGACACAATTCCTCCCACTCACACCAACAATGGGACACAATTCCTCCCACTCACACCAACAATGGGACACAATTCCTCCCACTCACACCAACAATGGGACACTATTCCTCCCATGGACACCAACGATGGGTTATTATTCCTCCCACTAATACCAAAGATGGAGCACTCTTCCTCCCACTGACTCCTGCTGGCCACATTCCGGCCCCCCTAAAGTTTGAAGGACAGTAAACTGGCCCTTCCCTTAGAAAGTTTGGAGACCCTGATCTAGGGATTGTCTGCTTCTATACGTATCTATAGTTACAAATGAAAAAATATATTTATTTCTAGATTGAATTTCATTTCTAGTCTACTCCTGTTAATCTGAACAATCCTAGTTTAAAAACTCACACACCTACTTTCTTGAATGCAGTCATAAATATTTACTATGTAAACGTATAGTACCATGACACCTCCCACGCAATGCTCCCGTCCGGCCGTTTATATACATGGGCCGGAAGGGAAGTGGTTAAACTTTTTTTTTTTTAATTAAATTTTTTTTTTTTTACACTGTCCCTTTAAAACAAAAATGTATTCATATTTATTCCGATCACAGGGAATGCAGGCATCCCTTGTGATAGAAATAAGTAGTGATCTAGAGCTTTAAAAGAAAAAAAAAAAAAAAGAAGGGCCTCATTTACAAGGCACCAGAACCGCAAGTGACATCGCTCCAGTCCTCCAAGGACATAGAGATGAGTGGAGGCCATCTTTCCTTCACTTATCTCTATGTCCAGCGCCGGGATCATTCGGTGGTTGCTCAGGTAAGAAGAGGAATCACGCAACTATAATTTTCAATATGAAAACATTCAAAGCAGGGGTGTTCAACCTACGGCCCTCCAACTCAAACTGAAAGCAGGATTTTTGGTATTTTGGTATTTTTGTTTTTTTGAATAGCATAATGAACATTTTCCTCCTGCAGCCACTGGATGCTGGCAGGAGGGAGTGGAGGAAAATCTGTCTTTCAGTGGCTGCAGGAGGAAAATGTTCATTATGCTATTCAAAATTTGGAACCATTTCATTTCATTGTGGCCCGTGACTGGTTACCAATTCACTCAAGTGGCCTCTTCAAAAGGTTGAGTACTCCTGATTTAAACTAATAAAATATGATAAAACTGACCCAACCGGCATAGTTCCCAAACATTCAACATTTGTTCAGTCATTTGTTTTGTTCTAATATAAGTACAAAGTAACACAGAACAGCTGGTAAACTGTATGGTTGATATGACCCATAAAAGGCTGCCGTCTGCCTGGGGGCTTATTATATCCACCTTTGAACTGCATAGTTTCTAGCAGTGCTGGCTACGTTAGTTCTCTAACGGGTGATTCAATCTGCCCCAGGTTCACCGAAAAAAAAAAATTGACACTAAAAGAAATTCTAAATTTCCAAAAATAATCTATACATGTCTTCTATTTATTGGTTGTGGTTATGTGCACAGCTCTATGGACACTACACAGGGAGTGGGAGTGAGCAAAAGATGGTGGCTATGTTCCTACAACAGTGGGAGTATGGAGAACAAATGTAGGAAACCTCACAGCAGCAAAAAAAAGAAGGAATTTGGAGGAACATGAGAGCAACAAAAAGGTACTTTTCTGAGTTATGAGTACATAAGTGAATAGATTTTTTTTTTTTAAGTGGTTGTAAACCCTTACATATACCCAGTTAAGTGCCTGGTCTCAGGTGATGCAATAAAACAAATCCTCCTACATCAGTTGTACCTGTCTATCTGTAGTCGTATTTTCTCTACATCCACTGAAAGTGCTGAATTTATAAAGCTTGTCTGAGAGTTCAGAAAAAAACAAAAAAAGGGATGGAGAGCTGAAACTACACTCTACAAAGCTCAGTGAAGAGAGCTTAGAGAGCTGATTAGAGGAAAGAGATACACCTGCCTCCACACACAGCTGACAGGAACAAAGCTGAGGCTGTCAATCTGCTGGAGGCCCCTCCCCTGTCACCATTTTTTCCTTGGTGTCAGGAAAACGTGTCTGGAGCAATTCACGCTGAGAGCAGAACGACGAAGCAGCAGACAGAAACTACACTAAGTGCTCTTAATAGAGACACGTACACACTATAGAGGGATATGCTCTAAACATATTTCATATCTGAGGTTTACAACCACTTTAAACAAGCAAAGGAAAGGCTTTGTTTATATTGAGTTACCTTGTGTGATCCCAAGCAATGATATTGACCCACTGAGGAGAGTATGAGCAAATTAAAAGAACCACTTGTCCTCCCACTTACACTTTTACAAACAAGGCCATGGGTTATTTGGTATGTGTGTACAGAATATATTGCATAAGTCATAAATTACCAAGACAGACTACAAAACATGTCACTAGCAGCTATACCTTCTCAAATATGTATGAATATTGTAAAAAGTTCAACTTGAACAGGTTCCATGGTATAGTTCTGGTTTGCACGGACAGCATGCTCTATCTCAAAGGTCTTCAGGCAGTTTAGGACATAACAAAATTCTCATTGCAGTTAATACAGTGCCATGAAAAATTATTCATACTCCTTGAAAATTTCCATTTTGTCATGTTGCAACCAAAAACATAAATTTATTTAATTGGGATTTTTTGCGATAGACCAACACAAAGTGGCACATAATTGTGAAGAGGAAAGAAAATGATACAGTGGGGCAAAAAAGTATTTAGTCAGCCACCAATTGTGCAAGTTCTCCCACTTAAAAAGATGAGAGAGGCCTGTAATTGGCATCATGGGTAGACCTCAACTATGAGAGACAAAATGAGAAAAAAAATGAGAAAAAAAATCCAGACAATCACATTGGCTGATTTGGAAAGAATTTATTTGCAAATTATGGTGGAAAATAAGTATTTGGTCAATATCAAAAGTTCATCTCAATACTTTGCTATATATCCTTTGTTGGCAATGACAGAGGTCAAACGTTTCCTGTAAGTCTTCACAAGGTTGGCACACACTGTTGCTGGTATGTTGGCCCATTCCTCCATGCAGATCTCCTCTAGAGCAGTGATGTTTTGGGGCTGTCGCTGGGCAACACGGACTTTCAACTCCCTCCAAAGGTTTTCTATGGGGTTGAGATCTGCAGACTGGCTAGGCCACTCCAGGACCTTGAAATGCTTCTTACGAAGCCACTCCTTCATTGCCCGGGCGGTATGTTTGGGATCATTGTCATGTTTGAAGACCCAGCCATGTTTCATCTTCAATGCTGATGGAAGGAGGTTTCCACTCAAAATCTCAACATACATGGCCCCATTCATTCTGTCCTGTACATGGATCAGTCGTCCTGGTCCCTTTGCGGAGAAAGAGCCCCAAAGCATGATGTCGCCACCCCCATGCTTTACAGTAGGTATGGTGTTCTTTGGATGCAACTCAGCATTCTCTCTCCTCCAAACACAACGACTTGTGTTTCTACCAAACAGTTCTATTTTGGTTTCATCTGACCATATGACATTCTCCCAATCCTCTTCTGGATCATCCAAATGCTCTCTAGCAAACTTTAGACGGGCCTGGACATGTACTGGCTTAAGCAGGGGGACACGTCTGGCACTGCAGGATCTGAGTCCCTGGCGGAATAGGGTTTTACTGATGGTAGCCTTTGTTACGTTGGTCCCAGCTCTCTGCAGGTCATTCACTAGGTCCCCCCGTGTGGTCCTGGGATTTTTGCTCATCGTTCTTGTGATCATTTTGACCCCATGGGGTGAGATCTTGCGTGGAGCCCCAGATCGAAGGAGATTATCAGTGGTCTTGTATGTCTTCCATTTTCTAATTATTGCTCCCACAGTTGATTTGTTCACACCAAGCTGCTTGCCTATTGCAGATTCAGTCTTCCCAGCCTGGTGCAGGTCTACAATTTTGTTTCTGGTGTCCTTCGACAGCTCTTTGGTCTTCGCAATAGTGGAGTTTGGAAAGTGACTGTTTGAGGTTGTGGACAGGTGTCTTTTATACTGATAACAAGTTCAAACAGGTGCCATTGATACAGGTAATGAGTGCAGGACAGAGGAGCCTCTTAAAGAAGAAGGTTCAGGTCTGTGAGAGTCAGAAATCTTGCTTGTTTGTAGGTGACCAAATACTTATTTTTCACCATAATTTGCAAATAAATTCTTTCCAAATCAGCCAATGTGATTATCTGGATTTTTTTCTCATTTTGTCTCTCATAGTTGAGGTCTACCTATGATGCCAATTACAGGCCTCTCTCATCTTTTTAAG
The DNA here is from genome assembly GCF_062004578.1 of Staurois parvus. Taxonomy (NCBI): domain Eukaryota; kingdom Metazoa; phylum Chordata; class Amphibia; order Anura; family Ranidae; genus Staurois; species Staurois parvus. The sequence continues at coordinate 204,136 of NW_028318181.1, read as the reverse complement.
TGGGAGAACTTGCACAATTGGTGGCTGACTAAATACTTTTTTGCCCCACTGTAAATGGCTTTCAACATTTTTTACAAATAAATATCTCAAAAGTGTGGTGTGCATTTGAATTCAGCCCCCTTTACTTTGATACCCCGAATGAAAATCTAGTGGAACCAATTGCCTTCAGAAGTCACCTAATTAGTAAATAGATTCCACCTGTGTATAATTTAATCTCAGTATAAATACAGCTGTTCTGTGAAGCCCTCAGAGGTTTGTTACAGATAATTAGTGAACAAACAGCATCATGAAGGCCAAGGAGCAGACCAGGCAGGTCAGGAATAAAATTGTGGAGACATTTAAAGCAGGGTTAGGTTGTAAAAGAAATATCCCAAGCTTTGACCAGCTCACGGAGCACTGTTCAATCCATCATCCAAAAATGGAAAGAGTAAGGCACAACTGCAAACCTACCAACACACAGCTATCCACATAAACTGACAGGACGGGCAAGGAGAGCATTATTTAGAGAAGCACCTAAAAATGCCCATGGTGACTCTGGAGGAGCTGCAGAGATCCACAGCTCAGGTGGGAGAATCTGTCCACATGACAAGTATTAGTTGTGAACTCCACAAATCTGGCCTTTATAGAAGAGTGCTTAAAAAAAAACCATTGTTGAAAAATAGAAATATGAAGTTCCTATTTGCAGTTTGCGAGAAGCCATGTGGAAGAAGGTGCTCTGGTCAGATGAGACCAAAATTGAACTTTTTGGCCTAAAAGCAAAACGCTATGTGTGGCGGAAAACTAACACTGCACATCACCCTGAACACACCATCCCCACCGTGAAACATGGTGGTGGCAGCATCTTGTTGTGGGGATACTTTTCTTCAGCAGGGACAGGGAAGCTGGCCAGAGTTGATGGGAAGATGGATGAAGCAAAATACAGGCCAATCTTAGAAGAAAACGTGTTAGAGTCTGCAAAAGACTTGGGACTGGGGCGGAGGTTCACCTTCCAGCAGGACAACGATCCTAAACATACAGCCAGACCTACAATAGAATGGTTTAGATCAAAGCATATTCATGTGTTAGAATGAACCAGTCAAAGTCCAGACCTAAATCTAATTAGGAATCTTTGGCAAGACTTGAAAATTGCTGTTCACAGACGCTCTCCATCCAAACTGACAGAGCTTGAGCTATTTTGCAAAGAAAAATGGGCAAAAATGCCCCTCTCTAGATGAGCAAAGCTGGTAGACATCCCCAAAAAGACTTGCAGCTGTAATTGCAGCGAAAGATGGTTCTGCAAAGTAATGACTCCAGGGGGCTGAATACAAATGAACACTACACTTTTCAGATATTTGTAAAAAATATTGAAAACAATTTATAGTTTTCCTTCCACTTCAGAATTATGTGCCACTTTGTGTTGGTCTATCAAATAAAATCCCAATAAAATACATTTACATTTTTGGTTGCAACATGACAAAATGGAAATTTTCAAGGAGTATGAATAATTTTTCATGGCACTGTATTAACTGCAATGAGACAAAAGATGTTAATGTATGGGTTGTGTTTTCTAAACTACAGCCTCAGTATTCAGGTATAATTGCAGTGTTGGCACTTTGCGACAAATAAGTGGGTTTTGGCTTGCAGTTTGGGCATGCGCCACTCGGTTTCTAAAAGGTTCGCCATCACTTGTCCAAGTTACTATTAGCTACCATTAATGACATCAAAAGTACAAGCCATGAAGATGTTACACTGTGGGGTTGCCAAGCTCTGCTACACAACAGTATAAAATTGGAAATTTTCTTGACAATTGTATTTGTTACCCCATATTTACAAATCAACAATACAATGGAGTACTTAACACAGTACACAAAATGATCAAACATTCCATGTCCAGATTTATTTATTTCAGGTACTTCTATAGCGCCGTCAATTTACGCAGCGCTACTGTCTCTGATACTACTTTTATACAAGCATATACATTATGCTCTAATACAGTGGTCAACGCACCAAGTCCTAGCAGTACCAGTGGGCTTTGATGCTGGAACCACCGAATGTCAATGAACACCATGGTCCAACACTATGCCCAGGGACTGAACTGGTCAGCTCTTGGACTTAAAGAGAAAGTGTTGTGAGGTCACCAGGGACACCACAGGAAGCTTCTGCTACACCAGCTTCCAGGTATAGACAAAGCAGTGCTCTGCAAAGCACCATTACTGACCTGGGCTGTGGAGGGGGAGGCTGGCTCAGGCTCTCAGTGCCTCACTGAGAAGCTGAGCCAGGTACCGCTCCAGACTCTGGGGTGGATCCTGACTGAAGTCTGGATCTTTCCCCAGCCTGGACCGGCTGAGTGATGTCAGCCGACAGCAGGCTTCAGCCCACTGTTGGCTTAAAACGGGTCACAGGAGTGCAGAACGAACTTCGGTCCTGTGCTCCACAGGAGAAGTACAGCCAAAGGAGCTTTGGCTGTACTTCTTTAATTCTATTCTATTAAATAATTACAAAATTACAAAGCCTAAGCTATTGCATGGCCCCTTGGACTTGAGGCACTCTGTATTTACAAAGTTGACCACCATTACTTACATTCACACTGTGGCTATTACCAATATATTCCACTAGAATAATGCCCCAGTAGACCAAAGCTACGCCCAGTATAAAAAAATAGTCAACTCTGCCAACAGGTCAGGAACCATAATACAGAACCCAATATTAAAGACATGCCAGTACTAGTATCAAACCATGCAACACCTTACTACAAGATAGGTAAACAGTTTTCCAAAGCAGCAATCAAACAAAATTAGCTATGACCTGTAGACACTCAAAACGGCCTGTGATGAGATTTCACTTCCTATAACCTTGTTATTCTGCCTCTCACATTCTAGGAAAGGAACATAGTAAAAGTTTTAAAACTGGAAGCTGTGAGTTTCGAAAGAAATGTAGGAATGATATACTGTTGCAAGCATTTATATGCGGTCACTACTCCAAGTGTTTCACACAGCACCCGGAGACTGGTTGCAGATTTCATAGTCACACACATTGTATGGGATTTAGCTCTTGGGATTCCTTTGTTCTCACTGTTGCAAGCATGTTTAATGGACAGCATCAATGCTGGTGTAAAAAAAATTCAGTAAGCAATGAGGGGGAATCGAAAATGTTACAGTTGTGACAACATAAGATGAGGAGAAATCTCCCTAAGCAATCATTTGTTCTGGCAACAACTGTCAAATCCCCTTATCTGCTGAGATTTTCTCTTCTCTCCCTATTGTGTCTCCAAGGAACGATTGGAGAAATCTCACCAAAAGAGATACAAGCAAACTGAGGAATCCTGACAAATTTCTAACCTTTTCCTACTTTACCCAAAAATTAACCAAAAATGTTTTGTCATCTTCCTGTTTGATTTTTATGATTGTGCATAGACATGAATGTACCTATCTGTTGCTTCAGTATGTATGGAACTTACAGGCTTTGATACTCCAGTATTGTGACAATTCCCTTTGTGTGCAATGTATGTTGGACAGTACTTTGCCTCTGTTCTGGCTTGACAAGTGGAATTTGTATGTGTAATTTGTTTTTTCCAATAAATCACGTTTAAAAATGTTTTGTCGCTAGTTGAAATTTTGGTTACAAGCATCATTGTGAAAAATGCAATTTAATACATTTGTGTTACTGTATGTATCAAAAGGGACTTTTTTTTTATTTTGGATAGAGTGGGTTGGGGTTAAGATCTTCTGTAAAGTTTTACTGTCTGCGCCAATGCTGGGTGTGTTCACCCTATTGGTTCTGGCAATCATAGTCACCGGGATTGAAAGTGAGGGGGGATCCAAACTATTACATTGCACCATAACAGGAACAGAGGGGCAATCTTCCAATGGGGACACTTATTACAGTGATAAGAAATTTCCCATTAAACAGTTATCCTGCCTCCTGCTGTGACTACTAGACAGGGATTAAGAAAATCTCAAATAGGACACAGGTGTCAAAAAAGTCCGAGTTTGAACATTCCCTACTTCATCCAAATTTTAAAAAATAAAAGGTTTTCGCTTTAGTAATACTTTAAAAAATACTTATGAACTTTGCATTACACAAAGAATTCTGAGTTGACTATACATGGGTATACTAGGCATTTTATTTATTTTTTTAAATTGGCCATGGTATGATCTGCAAGAGAGCTGACCATTCATGACCAAACTGACTTACTGAAATTCTTACAATACATAACTGCATATTCTATCCTTATCTACCTCCCTATTTGTATATACAAATTCTGGACTGACCACAATCCTTTATATCCCATGTGTGCACTCACACCTTGCACATTTTTTCATCTGCTATAGGCTTGCCCCCTTACTCAGGGATTTTGGGTGCAGGTGGCGAGGTTCCTTCACAATACCACGGGCTCTCCACGCACCTTACACCCCAAGAAATGCCTACTAGGGCTTTACTCCAACTCCGATTTCGACAAGTTTACTAAAACATTCTACATGAAACTTTGTTCATTGCAAATAAATTGATTGGTTGGATGCAGGCCTCAGCTCCCACAATCAGTACTTGCATCCAAGAAATAAACACCTCTTTACCCTATAAGTGGCTTATCTATAAAAAAAAGCTTCTAAATATAACAAAATTTGGGACCAATGGTTAAAAACTCCCAATACCTGTTGGTAATTCTTGCTGGTAGTATTTTAAATTCATTGAACTGCAGCGGACCTGCTAGTTCCACCTGCTCGCCATTCACCACTTCTTATTTTTAACAAATGTTGAAGGGCCAGTCTCCTTTCAGGATACTTCTGCATTTTCCTTTGCTTTCCCTCACTTATTCCTTGCTGGGCTCTGTTTTTTATGCAATATTTTTGAAAGTGCGGCTAGGTAAGGACCTCTGTATATGTCAATGCATCATTGTCACTGCTTATTCATTGTAATGTCACAGATTGTTCTACTCTCTCTTTTCATTTATTTTATGTATTGTGTATTATTCTGTGCTTATACCTCAATAAAACATGTTTTTGTAAGTTGAGGCCAGACCTCTCCCTTCTCATTTTCTCCTGGTTCCATTGACAGTTTATATTTAGACGGTTAAGTACAATTTTGTCCTCATTCTTTGAATTTTCCTCTCGTTTGCTGTATTTATATCCCAATATATGCCTACAATGTTCTGGACCAGACTATATGTCAAATGAATACGCATACCAAAAAAAAAAATTGGAGTACACAACATTCAGGATATGTAGACAGCTGCACCTCCACAGCCTTTATAGTTAACACTGAACTAATAACAGCAGGCGTTATAACATAAATACCATTTGTAATGTAATTTATACACATCTAAAATGCTATGCATGCGTCTTTTACTCTGTTACCAAGCTCCTGGTGTTTAAAAGAACCTAGAGCAAAACCCTGGAGTACATGAGTTTATCCCCTGACACCCACATGCATCTCTTAGCGTGAGATAAGAGAACACCAAGCTGTTGGTGGAAGAGAAATATAAAACCAATAATGCTAAGCCCCTAGCGGAAAATATAAAGCCAATAATACCAACATGCTGTACGTAGCTAAAAATTATACACACTTGCAGAACACAGTAATAGACATAAGCTTTCCTGGTGGCCCTATTAAACCACAATGCCTTTTCTAAAAGTATCCGATGTATATTACCACTGAATTGAATCACTGAATAAATATCTCCCAGAGTTAGATTAAATATTTGGCAACTTCCTAAAGCTGTCAATGCAAAAAATAGGTGCACTGCCCCTATATAGAATCATTTCATACAATAAAATTATAAATTCATAGGTGTGTGTACCTTTAGGTGCCAATAAAAATCATAAAGTGCTTATAATCCTTGAAATTCATAATAAACCACAAATCAATTGCATAACTGCAAAATCATTACAATGTGACGAATATATACATTTAAGATTTTGCACTTGATTTGTGGTTTATTATGACATTTGAGGAATAGGAACACTTTGCCAATGAACATCTAAATCAGAGGTCTTCAAACTTTCTAAAGAAAGGGCCCATTTACTGTCCTTAAGGCTTTAGGAGGGCCAGACTGGCCAGTGGGAGTAGAAAATGTCCCAGCTTCAGTAGAAGCAAAAAAAAAAAAATGACATAGTGCTTGTAGTCAGTGGAAGCAGGAATAGTGTTCAGTCATTGGTGTTAGTGGGAGGAACAGTGCTCCATCATTGGTGTTAGTGGGAGGAATAGTACCTCATCATTGGTGTCAGTGGGATGAATAGTGCTCCATCATTGGTAACAGTAGGAGGAATAGTGTTCCATCATTGGTTTTAGGGAGAGGAGTAGTGCTCCATCATTGGTTTTAGTGGGAGGAATAGTGCCTCATCATTGGTGTTAGTGGGAGGAATAGTGCCCCATCATTGGTGTTAGTGGGAGGAATAGTGCCCCATCATTGGTGTTAGTGGGAGGAATAGTGCCCCATCATTGGTGTTAGTGGGAGGAATAGTACCCCATCATTGGTGTTAGTGGGAGGAATAGTGCCCCATCATTGGTGTTAGTGGAATAGTGTTCCGTCATTAGTGTCAGTGGGAGGAATAGTGCCCCATCATTAGTGTCAGTGGGAGGAATAGTGCCCCATCATTAGTGTCAGTGGGAGGAATAGTGCCCCATCATTAGTGTCAGTGGGAGGAATAGTGCCCCATCATTGGTGTCAGTGGGAGGAATAGTGCCCCATCATTAGTGTCAGTGGGAGGAATAGTGCCCCATCATTAGTGTCAGTGGGAGGAATAGTGCCCCATCATTAGTGTCAGTGGGAGGAATAGTGCCCCATCATTAGTGTCAGTGGGAGGAATAGTGCCCCATCATTAGTGTCAGTGGGAGGAATAGTGCCCCATCATTGGTGTCAGTGGGAGGAATAGTGCCCCATCATTGGTGTCAGTGGGAGGAATAGTGCCCCATCATTGGTGTCAGTGGGAGGAATAGTGCCCCAGCATTGGTATTAGTTGGAGGAATAGTAACCCATCCTTGGTATTAATGGGAGGAATAGTGCCCCATCCTTGGTATTAGTTGAAGGAATAGTACCTAATTGTTTATATCAGTGAGAGGAATTGTGCCCCATCACTAGTATCAGTGGAAGGAAAAATGCCCCCTAGTTGGTGCCAGTGGAAGAAATGGTGCCTCCTTGTTGGTATCAGTGGGAGGAATAGTACTCCAAGGGCCAGATAGAGGCAAGCAAAGGGCCGTATTCGGCCCACGGGCTGCAGTTTGGAGACCACTGATCTAAAGGATTCAGCGAAGGATTGGGAGAAAGTGCTGTAATCAGATGAGACCAAAATTGAGCTCTTTGGCAATAACTCGACTCGCCATGTTTGGAGGAAGAAAAATGCTGACTATGACCCTAAGAACACAGGGGTGTGGACATTTTTGAAAAAACTGCTTGTCCAGGGACTAAATTGGTGTCCCAATCTACTTGTCCTGATAAAAAAAAAATTTTTTTTTAACCAAAACCATATTTAAATCTGCTTTAAGTAATATCTGGGGCTTTTAAAAACAAAAGGGGCTCTATGGCTAGGACAAGCTACGGCCTTCATCCCACCACAACCAGGACAAGCTACGGCCTTCGTCCCACCACAACCAGGACAAGCTACGGCCTTCGTCCCACCACAACCAGGACAAGCTACGGCCTTCGTCCCACCACAACCAGGACAAGCTACGGCCTTCGTCCTACTACAACCAGGACAAACTACGTCCCTTCGTCCTACTACAACCAGGACAAACTATGTCCCTTTGTCCTACTACAACCAGGACAAACTATATCCCTTCGTCCTACTACAACCAGGATAAACTATGTGCCTTCATCCTACTACAACCAAGACAAACTATGTCCTTTCATCCTACTAAAACCAGGAGTTGGCTCTTGAACCTTTGTAATTACTGCCATAAAATATGCCTGTATAGATCACATTTTTAAACAATTGCATTGTAAATCCAATAGCTCTTAAAATCATTCATGTAAATATAGGGTTTTACTTGCAAATTAAATAGAATATCACCCCAGAAACTGAAATATATGGACACAATAGGAAACATGCAGAAGTAAAATGGCAGATACTTACTTTCACATAGGCAAAGTCTAAAAAGTTCTCCATTATTCATCAGTAATTTCTAGGACAAAGAAACTAGTACATTCATATTGGGTCATGCAGAGCCAGAATTAATAAGAGGCAGACATGCTCTATCCCTTCCAAGACTGACCAGGCTGGATCATCTGCTCCCAGAGACTGCACTAAAGACCCATGGAAATCACAAACATGGACTTGTGACATGACATTCCCAGGCTGTGAATTCATTCATTGTGCCCATTTCCTGCAATACACACCAGTATGGATACGAACTCTCAAAGGGCTAATTGTGTTATGCTGAGAGCAATAAAAATATGTAGTCTTGTGATAATCAAAATACTTGGTCTGAAAAACTAACACTGGTAATGTTTATTAGCACATCGTTGTCATGTACAAAAAGCTACAAAACCTTGTATAAACTGACGAACATTGTGACGGTTCTTAATATAACTCTTTGTCCATCCAGCAGAAGCAGACCTGCCATTGGCCAATAAAATGCAAAAAAAAAAATACTATGTGGTAAGAGAACTGTCATGTTAAATCAGGGATAAGCTTTTGTACAGGATATTGGTGTTTTCTTTATTCAGACATGATCACAAAGACTGGGCTCCCTGGATGATGGATTTGCTTGCAATGATATACATTCTGAAGAACAAATTTCCTACAATCATTTAGCTGACTGTTATACGCAGCTTTCTGTATGCTTAGGTAAGTGTCATGCATGCCAATATCATTGGTTGCAAAACATACTAATGGGTTTAATGCATGTGTGGTGGTGAAGTGATGTAGGAAATTATATGGATTATTTTAAAATAAGTATGTGAAGAAGTATATGAACCAGGGTTAATGTATTACATTCATTGTTCCTATCACTTTATTAGTCATACACATGTGTTGATAAAAAAAATATATATTATATACACACACACTTCTCAAAAGTTTGCATACCCTGGCAGAAATCATTAGATTTTGGTATTGATAATGAAAATATGACTGATCATGCCAAAAAACAGTCTTTTATTTAGAGATTTTGATCATATGAAGCAATTTCTAATCACATTGATGTTTGGCTCCTTTTTAAATCATAATTAGAACAGAAATCATCCAAATGGTCCTGATCAAAAATGTTTACATACCCTGGAATGTCTTCCCTTGGTACAGTCATACAAGGTGACATACAAAGGTTAAAATGGCAATTAAAAGGTTAATTTCCCACATCTGTGGTTTTTTAAATTGAAATTAGTGTCTGTGTATATATAGTCAAGGAGTTTGTTAGCTCTCACAAGGATGCACAGAGAAGGCTAGATACTGAGCCATGGGTGATCGGAAAAGAACTGTCAAAAGACCTGCGTAACAAGATAAAGGAACTTTAGAAGGATGGAAAAGAATATAAAAGGATGTCCAAAGAATATGCCAGTCAGTACTGTTCACTTATTAAGAAGTGAAAAATTCAGGGATCTCTTGGAAAAAAAAAAAAAAATTATATATATATATATATATATATATATATATATATATATATATATATATACACATATACATACATATATATATATATATACACACATACATACATACATACACACACACACACACATACATACATACACTATATTGCCAAAAGTATTGGGACGCCTGCCTTTACACGCACATGAACTTGAAATAGTATCCCAGTCTTAGTCCGTAGGGTTCAATATTGAGTTGGCCCACCCTTTGTGGCTATAACAGCTTCAACTCTTCTGGGAAGGCTGTCCACAAGGTTTAGGAGTGTGTCTATGGGAATGTTTGAACATTCTTCCAGAAGCGCATTTGTGAGGTCAGGCACTGATGTCAGACGAGAAGGCCTGGCTCACAGTCTCCACTCTAATTCATCCCAAAGATGTTCTATCGGGTTGAGTTGAGGACTCTGTGCAGACCAGTCAAGTTCCTCCACCCCAAACCCGCTCGTCCATGCCTTTATGGACCTTGCTTTGTGCACTGGTGCGCAGTCATGTTGGAACAGGAAGGGACCATCCCCAAACTCTTCCCAAAAAGTTGGGAGCATGAAATTGCCCAAAATGTCTTGGTATGCTGGACGCCTTAAGAGTTCCCTTCACTGGAACTAAGGGGCCAAGCCCAACCCATGAAAAACAATCCCACACCATAATCCCCCTCTACCAAACGTTACACTTGGCACAATGCAGTCAGGCAAGTACCGTTCTCCTGGCAACTGCAAACCCAGAAACATCAATCAGACTGCCAGAGAAGCGCGATTCATCACTCCAGAGAACACTTCTCCACTGCTCTAGAGTCCAGTGGTGGCGTGCTTTACACCACCATATCCAATGCTTTGCATTGAACTTGATGATGTAAGGCTTGGATGCAGCTGCTCAGCCATGGAAACCCATTCCATGAACCTCTCTACGCCCTGTTGTGCTAATCTGAAGGCCACATGAAGTTTGGAGGTCTTTAGCTATTGACTCTGCAGACAGTTGGCAACTTATGAGAACTGTGCACTTCAGCATGTGCTGACCACGCTGTCATTTTAAGTGGCCTACCACTTCGTAGCCGAGTTGCTGTTGTTCCCAGTTGCTTCCACTTTGTTATAATACCGCTAACAGTTGGCCGTGGAATATTGAGTAACAAGGAAATTTCATGGATGGACTTATTGCACAGGTGGCAGCCTATCACGGTACCACGCTTGAATTCACTGAACTCCTTAGAGCGACCCATTCTTTCACAAATGTTTGTAGAAGCAGTCTGCATGCCTAGGTACTTGATTTTATACACCTGAATCCAATGATTTGGAGGGCTAGCCCAATACTTTTGGCCACACACACACACACACACACACACACACACACTAGGATTGCCACCTCATCTCTTTAAAACCAAATACATGTTATTACACAGGTTAGGAGGCTAATTTAATGCAGATAAGGCAGTAAGTGAGTTTAATTATCACCTTACTCAGTCTCAGAATCTGTGTAAATAGTATGTGTTGGGTTTTAAAGGGATGAGGTGACATACACACTCTCAGCAGAAGTCTATAGTCAGGGCTTAGTTAGCAGAGCATTCATGAGATAAATATGGAAGCTGACATTTTTTAGCTCTTTCTGAAAATCCCAGTTGCCCGGGTAGAATGCTGCATCCTTGTCTTAAAGCTGGACTTCAGAAATTATATTTTTTGCCGCTGAGAGGTGGGTGATGGCATGATCTCCAACCCAGCCAATCAGAGGAAGCTTTCTATTCATTCACAGAATACAAACTTGATTTTGTTCCCACTGCCGCAACGCAGCACTGAATACAGTTCATACAGCGCTCCAAGCAAGAACACATGTTTGTGAAGGAAATAGTTTAGGCCAGTTTAAGGCTAGGTTTACACCTATGCAGGTTGCAGTTGATGCATTTTCTGGTGCATTTTGCAGTGTGGTTTGTGTTTATGCGCTTTTTTATGCAGTTTGCATTTTTGGATGTATTAATGTTGCTAGGGTCAGGTGTCTGTTGTCATGCAGGAAATGCACCAAAAATGTATCTACACGTGTTTCCATTGAAGGCTACGAAGCAAAAAATGCAATCTGATGCAGGCAAAAAAGTCCCTGAACATTTAGAAAAAATGCACCGGTTGAAAAATGCACAGATGTGAACGTGACCCATAGGAAACCATGTTAAATGGACTTCAGTGTGTTTCTGAAAAACTGAAAATGCACTGCAAAAGAATAGGTGTGAATGGATGTGTAAAGGATAAGTTCACCTTCGGTTACATGTTACCAAAGAGCATCTGCCCACACTCTCCAAACCCCCCCTGTGACAGCGGGCCAGGGATATTCACCCCACACCTGCTGTCACAATTTAAAAAAGAGCAGACGTGCAAGGCTCCGACCACATGGCTGCGTCATTCTTTCAGAGTTCTGTGAATTAATAAACTACAGCGATGGTCTGCCACCATGACCGATTGCTTGTCATTCTCAATGAACTGTAAGGGCACTGGTGAGTGCTCGCGTAAATTCATTGACCTTCCTGCTCTCCAGTAACTGTCTGCCCATACAGGAGGTACACAGCCAGTCTGCAGCCTGTTCTTGCACCTGCAATCTGCTGATCGCAGGTGCAATGCTCTGCAGCTCCAGAAAAAAGGAAAAAAGGAAAAAAACAAATGCACTTTTATTTACCTGCAAAAAGAAGTGCATTCATTATTTTTTTTTTGAAGGAGAACTTATCCTTTAAAGGCACAGTATAGTTAAGCTTTAAAGAAGATCTATTGTTATAATATTTCCAATTCAGTCCCTTGTAAGGGACCGAATTACAATGTATATGTAGTACTTTGTACAAAGTTTCTAATCATAGTTGTGAGGTCCAACCTGGCCCTGCTCCCCTTGTTACCTGTAGATTCTGCCAGTGAAGACAACCTCATGCAGATTCCTGGGATGGTGTGACAATGATGCTGCACTACTCATTGATTCAGAGCAGAGATGCCACTCTCACGTATGCTGTACCTACTTACACTACATGATGGAAAATGTTACAGGGGTGTGGCATTTTTACTGCCAAGTCTCAAGCCTGTAAGTTGTCAGTCAGCATCTGGCCACACCTAGTCCTGCCCCCTGCTTTCTGGACTGGTGGTACTGCCTCTGCTGATAAACCCTCCCACTTTAAGCTGCAGTGTCTGGGAGGGGGAGCATGTGAGAGACAAATTAAGGATTTGGCTCAGGTCAGAGACGGTAAAGAAAGTTTTTTTGTATACTTTAGCATGCTTGTGCATCATATAGTAAGTGAATTTGGGAATTGTTTAAAATTGTCATAGAGGATCCTTTAGTTGTATTTTAAAGGCCAACTGCAGAATTAAATGAAATCTACCCTTGGTGAAGGCCCCCCCCTGCACTGCAAGGGTTAACTTCATTCAGTCATTCTGGGGGGCAGTAATACTTCCCCCTATTCCTCACTCCAGCTGGGTCCTTCCAGGGTTTGTGACCAGTCCTGCAAAGTCGAGGCATTATTGGCTGAAGTTACATTCTTGCCTCCTCCACTTACAAAGCTGGGTTATATATGGGTTATACAACAGCTGAGGGGTCGCCCCCAGAGGGAGCGAGAGGAGAATGCTGGAGTACGTAAAGCAGCCTCTTCAGCCCCCTTCTAAAGCCAATGGTCATTTCGATTTTGTTTAATTCCTGCAATTTAGCAAATTCTCTCTTTCCAATTTCTTTTCTTTTTTTTTTGGGGTAGTGTGGAAAAAGGTTAGAACCTGTATCAGATTCCTTTTACAATCAATCAATCTTCCTTCTTTTCCTGTCCTAATGACAATACTGCCACAGGAACACAGATCACAATACAAAGCTAAACAAGATTCTACTCATCTCCCGCTCTACTAAAAAAGTGCTGCAGTAAAACTTTAAAAAGGTTAAGCTCATCTTTCAAAAAGAATAATAAATGTGCATATTTTTGTAGTTAAAGAATGTGCCTTTAATTTTTTTTCTCTGGAACTGCAGAGCATTGCACCCATAATCAGCACAGTCTTCCCTAGCTTTGTGACCATATCCCCATATGAGAGAGGAAGAGACGGAGCCACCTTCACTGCTGGGAAGTAGTAGAAGTGAAGATGTGAACAGCCTGTGAAAGCTGAACCCTGCACTCTGTTCGTGGCATACCCCCCGAACCCTGCACTCTGTACGTAGCATACCCCCCGAGCCCTGCACTCTGTACGTAGCATACCCCCCGAGCCCTGCACTCTGTACGTAGCATAACCCCCGAGCCCTGCACTCTGTACGTAGCATACCCCCCGAGCCCTGCACTCTGTACGTAGCATACCCCCCGAGCCCTGCACTCTGTACGTAGCATACCCCCCCGAGCCCTGCACTCTGTACGTAGCATACCCCCCCGAGCCCTGCACTCTGTACGTAGCATACCCCCCGAGCCCTGCACTCTGTACGTAGCATACCCCCCGAGCCCTGCACTCTGTACGTAGCATACCCCCCGAGCCCTGCACTCTGTACGTAGCATACCCCCCGAGCCCTGCACTCTGTACGTAGCATACCCCCCGAGACCTGCACTCTGTACGTAGCATACCCCCCGAGACCTGCACTCTGTACGTAGCATACACCCCGAGCCCTGCACTCTGTACGTAGCATACCCCCGAGCCCTGCACTCTGTACGTAGCATACCCCCGAGCCCTGCACTCTGTACGTAGCATACCCCCGAGCCCTGCACTCTGTACGTAGCATACCCCCGAGCCCTGCACTCTGTACGTAGCATACCCCTGAGCTCTGCACTCTGTATGTAGTATATTCCTGAGCCCTGCACTCTGTACATAAAGCACTCCTGAACTCTGAACATGTCGCCCTATACAGGGCGCATGCTGCCCATTCAAACTACAAGTACATCTGCTAATGAAGATGTTACTTGTAGGTTTTTAAATTCACAGAAATCTGTGAACGAATGCTGTAAGGGAGGAGCCATGCACAGCTTCAATGTTATCAAAAAGTGGCAGCGGGTGCAGGGAAAGTTTCCCCCTGCCCACTATCACGAGGGGGGGAGCACTGTCACAGGAGTGCATAGGAGCATGCTACATCCTAAATATGGGTGCAACATTTAACATACTCCTAAAGGGAAACTTATCTTTTAAAGTTGCACTCAAAGCAAATATTGTCTGAATATAAGAGCCATGTTTATTCTTACCTAAATATTGGTGTGTTTTGTGCATTTGTTCCAGATCTGTGCACTAATCCAGTGTGAAACATTTCCCCTGTGCAGGAGCTTCCTGTAATAAAGACTGGTCACTGCTACTCTCTCTGCTTGTTCAGGGTGACTGGTCTTGTCTCCACCCCTTCCTGTAGTTTACTACAGGCAGCCTGAAGTGGGTGGGGCCTGCAGGGTTCCTCCCATAGCTCTGCTCTCAGTGGAGCTATGTACAGCACAGTGATAATGTCACTACTTAATTTACAAGGCAATATCTGGGTTAGCAAAGACATTGCTGCATACAAAGTGGATTTTTATCCTTTTTGACTGCTGAGGAATATACAGTTGTGACCAAAATTATTCAACCCCCACTGAAATTGAGTGTTTTGGCCAGTTTGACATTGCTTTTGATCATTCAGTCATCTTGCTTACATTTACATTAAAGAGGCACTTGTAGGTCAGACAAATATAACATAACAGTTATAATGAAATAACCACAAATGTCTTTTCTGTGCTCACAGCATTATCAGTTTTATTCAACCCCCAAGTGACATTCAATCTTAGTACTTAGTACAGCATCCTTTTACAGTTATAACAGCTTTTAAACGTGAAGCATAGCTTGACACAAGTGTCTTGCAGCGATCTACGGGTATCTTCGCCCATTCTTCATGGGCAAAGGCCTCCAGTTCAGTCACATTCTTAGGCTTGCGCACTGCAACTGCTTTCTTTAAGTCCCACCAGAGGTTCTCAATCGGATTTAAGTCTGGTGACTGCGATGGCCACTCCAAAATGTTCCAGCCTTTCCTCTGCAACCATGCTCTAGTGGACTTGGAGGTATGCTTGGGATCATTGTCCTGTTGAAAGGTCCAACGTCTCCCAAGCCTCAGGTGTGTGACGGACTGCATCACGTTTCCATCCAATATCTCCTGGTACTGAAGAGAATTCATGGTACCTTGCACACGCTGAAGCTTCCCTGTACCTGCAGAAGCAAAACAGCCCCAAAGCATGATTGACCCTCCACCATGCTTCACAGTAGGCAAGGTGTTCTTTTCATCATAGGCCTTGTTCTTTCTCCTCCAAACATAGCGTTGATCCATGGGCCCAAACAGTTCTAATTTTGTTTCATCAGTCCACAGAACACTATCCCACAACTTTTGTGGTTTGTCCACATGGCTTTTGGCATACTGCAGTCGACTCTTCTTATTCTTTGGAGACAGCAAGGGGGTACGCCTGGGAGTTCTGGCACGGAGGCCTTCATTACGCAGTGTGCGTCTTATTGTCTGGGCTGAAACTTCTGTACCCACATCTGACAAATCTTTTCTCAGTTCCTCAGCAGTCACACGGGGACTTCTCTCCACTCTACGCTTCAGGTAGCGCACAGCAGTCGAAGTCAGCATCTTCTTTCTGCCACGACCAGGTAGCGTTTCAACAGTGCCCTTTGCCTTGAATTTGCGAATGATGCTTCCTAAGGTGTCTCTTGGTATGTTTAACATCTTTGCAATCTTCTTATAGCCATTGCCCTTCCTGTGAAGAGAAATCACCTCTTCTCTTGTCTTCCTGGACCATTCTCTTGCCTTCACCATGTTTGTAACCACACCAGTAAATGTCTAGAAGGAGCTGAGTATCACAGTCATTTTAAAGCTGCCTAATTGGTGCTTATTATGCTTGATTGCTGCTCGGTGACATCCACAGGTGTTTTCAATACCTGATGGAAAGCACCTGTATGAACCTCTGTTCTTCAGAGTGGTAGTCTTTAAGGGGTTGAATAATTGTGGCAATGAAGAAACCACATAAGAACCATTTACTACTGTATTACATAAACAATTGATGTCATTTTAGTTGCATTTGGGTAGTTACAACGTCCTTGTAGGATTTGATTCTGAATACAATTCCAAATGTACACTATAGTCCCTAAACCCCTTTACAGCATTGGGGGTTGAATAATTTTGGTCACAACTGTATTTGAATAAAAGTTTCTTGTGACTGGAGTTCAGCTTTAACTATATTTCCAAAATGAACAGTGAATTTACAATATTTTTATTTTATCAATAATGACAATATAATGGCCTCAAAGAAGTGTGATCTGAATGAATCTATCGTATTTCTATTACAGCATTGTAAAAATATTGTAACGACAGAAACATGCCAAGGCCATAATTGTTACATGAAAATAAAAGGGAATTTTGATTTACAATGAATGAAAAAAAAAAAAACACAAAAAAAAAAAAACCAAACAGTCTTGTTAATGACAGCAATAATCACATTTCACTGTGTGTTAGACAACTGTCCTCAGGACTATAATGTACAGACTGAACATGTGCTCTGTTAATGACATTTTCTCTAATCAACAACTATTCTATAGTTTTAATGACATCGTACATCTGTAATCCTATTACCAATGTTTCTGAATCTGGGGGTCTTGTAAGACATGGAACAGATCATCTCCAGCTGACAAAACAGGATAATTTGCTGTCTGTATCTGACCGGCCATACCATGGCTGGAAATCAATAGGAGCTAGGCTGCTTCCATACCATCCTTCACCAACAGCAGTGTCCACACGTAGCTCTGAATCTGCTGAATTCTCCCACGTGTGTACAACTGTTGGAGGCAGGGGGAAACCAAATGCAGCAACAATTGTGGTTTTCTGAAAATTCTGTATTTTATTCTTTATTCAACTTTACAGTGATTGTAAGCTTTTTTTTTTTTTTTAATAAACATCATAATTACCTGCTCTCTGCAATGGTTTTGCACAGAGCAGCCCCAATCCTCCTCTTCTGGGGTCCCTCACTGGCACTCCTGGCTCCTCCCCTTTGGCAAGTGCCGCCATAGAAAGCAGCTTCCTATGGGGGTACTCATGCAGACTCGAGCCTGAGCTGTGCTACCTGCATCTATAGACACAGACAACACAGCCCAGCCCTGCCCCCGTTTCATTGTCACAAAATTTGATTGGTAGCAGTGGGAGCCAATGGCTACTGCTGCTAATAGTCTGCTGTGTGAGAAGGGAGAGAAAAGAGAGAATCACTGCTCTCGTGTGCAGCGCTGGGTCAGGATCAGGTAAGTATAAAGGGGGGCATCCTGCAGCAGAGAATGCGTTAAGGTAAAAATCCTGAAGCCTTTAGAACCACTTTATTTACAATATTTGCAAACAATGATTTTTTTTATACAGTATCTCACGGAAGTGAGTACACCCCTCACATTTTTGTAAATATTTTATTCTATCTTTTCATGTGACAACACTGAAGAAATGACACTTTGCTACAATGTAATGTAGTGAGTGTACAGCTTGTATAACAGTGTAAATTTGCTGTCCCTTCAAAATAACTCAACACACAGCTATTAATGTCTAAACCGCTGGCAACAAAAGTGAGTACACTGCTAAGGGAAAATGTCAACATTGGTCCCAAAGTGTCAATATTTTGTGTGGACACCATTGATTTCCAGTACTGCATTAACCCACTTGGGCATGGAGTTCACCAGAGCTTCACAGATTGCCACTGGAATCCTCTTCCACTCCTCCATGACGACATCACAGAGCTGGTGGATGTGAGAGATCTTGCGTTCCTCCACTTTCTGTTTGAGGATGCCTCACAGATGATCAATAGGGTTTAGATCTGGAGACATGCTTGGCCAGTCCATCACCTTTACCCTCAGCTTCTTTAGCAAGGCAGTGGTCGTCTTGGAGGTGTGTGTTTGGGGTCGTTATGTTGGAATACTGCCCTGCGGCCCAGTCTCCAAAGGGAGGGGATCACGCTCTGCTTCAGTATGTCACAGTACATGTTGGCATTCATGGTTCTCTCAATGGCTCCCCAGTGCCAGCAGCACTCATGCAGCCCTAGACCATGACACTCCCACCACCATGCTTGACAAAGACACACTTGTCTTTGTACTCCTCACCTGGTTGCCGCCACACACGCTTGCCACCATCTGAACCAAATCAGTTTATCTTGGTCTCATCAGACCACAGGACATGGTTCCAGTAATCCTTGTCCTTAGTCTGCTTGTCTTCAGCAAACTGTTTGCAGGCTTTCTTGTGCATCATCTTTTAGAAGAGGCTTCCTTCTGGGATGACAACTATGCAGACCAATTTGATGCAGTGTGCGGTGTATGGTCTGAGCACTGACAGGCTGATCCCTCCACCCCTTCAACCTCTGTAGCAATGCTGGCAGCACTCATACGTCTATTTCCCAAAGACAACCTCTGGATATGACGCTCAGAACGTGCATTCAACTTCTTTGGTCAACCATGGCGAGACCTGTTCTGAGTGGAACCTGTCCTGTTAAACCTGGTCTTGGCCACCGTGCTGCAGCTCAGTTTTGGGGTCTTGGAAATCTTCTTATAGCCTAGGCCAGTGGTGGGCAACCTTTTTTTTCAACTGAGCCAAATCTCGCCAAAACCACGATTGAAATTTATTTTGAGAGCCACATTTTTAAAACTGAAAATACATCCCCCATATAGTAATTCATCCCCCATAGTAATTCATCCCCCATATAGTAATTCATCCCCCATAGTAATTCATTCCCCATATAGTAATTCATCCCCCCTATAGTAATTAATTCCCCATATTAATTCATCCCCCATATAGTAATTCATCCCCCATATAGTAATTCATTCCCCATATAGTAATTCATCCCCCATATAGTAATTCATCCCCCATATAGTAATTCATCCCCCATAGTAATTCATCCCCCATATAGTAATTCATCCCCCATATAGTAATTCATCCCCCATAGTAATTCATCCCCCCTATGAATTCATCCCCCATATAGTAATTCATCCCCCATATAGCAATTCATCCACCATATAGTAATTCATCCCCCATAGTAATTCATCCCCCCTATGAATTCATCCCCCATATAGTAATTCATCCCCCATATAGCAATTCATCCACCATATAGCAATTCATTCACCATATAGTAATTCATCCCCCATAGTAATTCATCCCCCCATAGTAATTCATCCCCCCTATAGTAATTCATCCCCCATAGTAATTCATCCCCCATATAGTAATTCATCCCCCATAGTAATTCATCCCCCATATAGTAATTCATCCCCCATATAGTAATTCATCCCCCATATAGTAATTCATCCCCCCTATAGTAATTCATCCCCCCTATAGTAATTCATCCCCCCTATAGTAATTCATCCCCCCTATAGTAATTCATCCCCCATATAGTAATTCATCCCCCCTATAGTAATTCATCCCCCATAGTAATTCATCCCCCATAGTAATTCATCCCCCCTATAGTAATTCATCCCCCCTATAGTAATTCATCCCCCATAGTAATTCACCCCCCCTATAGTAATTCATCCCCCCTATAGTAATTCATCCCCCATAGTAATTCATCCCCCATATAGTAATTCATCCCCCATATAGTAATTCATCCCCCATATAGTAATTCATCCCCCATATAGTAATTCATCCCCCATATAGTAATTCATCCCCCATATAGTAATTCATCCCCCATATAGTAATTCATCCCCCATATAGTAATTCATCCCCCATATAGTAATTCATCCCCCATATAGTAATTCATCCCCCATATAGTAATTCATCCCCATATAGTAATTCATCCCCATATAGTAATTCATCCCCCATAGTAATTCATCCCCCATAGTAATTCATCCCCCATAGTAATTCATCCCCCATATAGTAATTCATTCCCCATATTGTGTCAATTCACTTACCTTTGCTCCGCGCGTTCCTTTCGCCGTGTTCCCGCGCCGTTCTGGTCTTCAGGGCGGACTGTGAGAGGAGAGGAGTTCGTCACGCTGCCCCGCCTACATCCTGGCTGCCCCGCCTACATCCTGACAGCTGCAGAGTCCTGACTTTTGGGGCGGCCGCCCGAGAGGAGGGAGGGGAGGGGGCGGCCGCCTGAGAGGAGGGAGGGGAGCGGGCGCCCGGCACACAGAAGAGCCGCATTTAAGTTTGTAAAGAGCCGCATGTGGCTCTTGAGCCGCGGCTTGCCGACCACTGGCCTAGGCCATCTTCATGTAGAGCAACAATTCTTTTTTCCAGATCTCAGAGAGTTCTTTGCCATGAGGTGTCATGTTGAACTTCCAGTGACCAGTATGAGAGAGTGAGAGCGATAACACCAAATTTAACACACCTGTTCCCCATTCACACCTGAGACCTTGTAACACCAATGAGTCACATGACACGGGGGGGGGGGGGAGGGGGGAGGGTTGGGGATGGCTAATTGGGCAAAATGTGGACATTTTCACTTAGGGGTGTACTCACTTTTGTTTCCAGCGGTTTAGACATTAATGGCTGTGTGCTGGGTTATTTTGAGGGGACAGCAAATTTACACTGTTATACAAGCTGTACACTCACTACTTTACATTGTAGCAAAGTGTAATTTCTTCAGTGTTGTCACATGATAAGATATAATAAGATACTTACACAAATGTGAGGATTGTACTCGCCTCTGTGAAATACTATATATATATATGCATATACATACATTATATATATATATATATATATATATATATATATATATATATATATATATATATATATATATATATATATATATATATATATATGAGACACAAAATCTAAATATTTCAATGCTCCATTTAGATATCTAATAATGAAGGGATAGAGTGACTGCAAGACCTTTCCTAAATTACAAACCAAAAGTTGTCAGCATTTTTATTATAATTAAAGCAGAGTTCCAGTGAAACTTTAAAAAAACAAAAAAAAAACAAAAGCCAGCAGCTACCAAAACTGTAGCTGCTGAATTTTACAAAACAGACACTCACTTGTCCCTTGATCCCGCGGTGTCCTCCCCGCAGCCCATTTCACCGGCCGTCCTGTGTTCCAGGCGCCAGCATCTTTATGCCCACTGCGTATGCGCGAGCAGCACTGCGTTTTCTTAATGGTACCGTACTGTAGTCTTCTGGGACCTGTCACATGCCCCAGAAGACTACGGGGAGGAAAGGGGGGGGGTGAAGGACAACGTCCACTTCTGATCACCTAAGCGAACTTCCCTTTTTGGGTGGAGCTCCGCTTTAATGTTGAACCTGAGAAATTCAAATGCTGCACACATTACACAGACAAATCTTTACTGAAAGCTGTATGTTAAAACCAACTGTAGGTCCAAATACAGAAGCAGATAATATAGGCTAATTTCCAGTTCCTGTGAAAGCTGAGCTTTGCCCCTTCCAAAGCCTTTCTATTGGTCTCCAATGTGACGGGCATCCTCACTGACCAATAGAAAGGCTCAAGATAGAAGAGCTATATGTGACTTTTACAGGGAAAGCCTAGATCTGCATAGAAATCGTAAGCTTGCTTGACTCAGGTTTATGTTTAGTAGGCCTTATTCACACTGCAGTTCTTAAAACACCTGCTTTACAGGCATTTGATATTTTTTTTCCAACCCCACACATAGGTATTTACAGGCATTTAGAGGCAGGGGTGATTAGGAGCAGAAATCTGAATGCACCAAAATAGCTTTCAGGACAAGAGAGAACCATCCAATGTGTCTAAACGCATGTAAACACATTTAAGCGCTTGAGCATTCATTCATTTCAATGGCCAGAATAAATTACTATTCTGGGCAATGAAATGAATGAACGCCCAAAACCTGAAGCACTTGTAAAATGCAGCTGGTATGTCTATGCAAGTGGCCACTCATGTCGAAGAACTCCGAGCTTGGCATGGCTATGGGTAGAAGTCTTAGGTCCATGCATGCCACCACTCATGTAGACAGACAAGGCTGCGTATGTGTGTGTGTGTATATATATATTCAAGAGATCCCTGCATTTTTCACTTCTTAACAAGTAATTGAACAGTACTGACTGGTATATTCTTTGGACATCCTTTTATATTCTTTTCCATCCTTATAAAGTTCCTTTATCTTGTTACGCAGGTCTTTTGACAGTTCTTTTCCGATCACCCATGGCTCAGTGCATCCATGTGAGAGCTAACAAAACACCAATTAGTAAAGAACACTATCTTTTACAGGCATCTATTAGAGGCGCTAAAGAGACAGGATTCCTTAGAGCTATCCTATACCAGTGCTGTCCTTCAGCAACCATGCTAGCTGCCGGTCTGTCTCTGCCTTCAATACTTTGAGTCCATGGACCCAGAAGAAGCATGAACCAAGGGAAATCACAGTGAAGTCACAACACATACTATGCATACTTGTTGCTGGACAGCAGCTGAAAAAGTGTCAAAGTCTTTGCATGAGCAAGACAGCTAGAAATCCATCATTTGCATATGGAGAAGCCATCAATTGTGGCCAACATATTTCATTCAGTACTTGTTTCCCGAGTAGTAATTGTATTGAGAAACCAAGGCCAAAGGTCAGAGGAGTTCATACACTGTTTACAAAGCTCTGCACGGCACCATTCACAGTCAGCAGTGTCTAAGTAGAAGTATCAATCGTGCTATGGTTATATATAGTCCAGAATGTGCTGTGCAGAGCATTCACACCATGTGCTCCTCATACGTGGATATAATAGGAGCTGAAAGCAAACAAACCACAAGTCAAGCTGCCAGCACTGAACACATTGTGGAATATCAAGGGTGCTTTCAAGTCTCGAATCTCTGTAAGTAAAGAATGAATGATTGGATAAACAAATTAAAAAAAAAAAAAGTAGATGCAAAGGCAGCATCTGAAAAAGAAAAAGCCTGGGTCTGACATTCTTTGTATGTAGTTCAAACGCACCTTAAGCCCTCATGCGCACTTGACGTTTTGCTAACGCTGGTAACATTAGGTGTGTAATATCACATTAAAAATTATTTTGTATTAGCATTTAGCTGCATTTCCCGCGTTTGCGTTTATTTTTTACCAAAACAAATTTTTTTTTGCTCAAAAAAAGGTCCAAAATGCCGCTTTGCAGCATTTTACCGCATTTTTCATCGTTAGAGCATTTTTAGAGATAAAAAACTCCTCTAGAAACCCACTAGTTTTGGGTGGTTTTTCCAGCCAAAAAACGTTGATTACAGCCTATGTGTGCGTGGACACATAGGATAACATGCTGGGGAGTTTATTGGCTGTAGAAAAAAAACATCAAACGCCAAATACAGCAGCAGTAAAAACGTCAAGTGTGCATGAGGGCTAATAGGACGTGCTGTGTCCAAAGAAATGCAGCGTATCACAAAGCAGGTCAAACGCAGCCTCCGAACTGCCATGTGTACTTCTAAAAGCCAAAGGGATTTTGCTGACCCACATTTGATGGGTGTTTTAAACGTATGTCAGATGCAGGAAAAAAAATCTGTCAACATGAGCCCTAAAGACAGGGGCCCCAAGCCATAGCATTTACAAAGTAAACATTTTATTTTTATATCCCTCTTCTGACCATTTCTGCATAATTGTAGCAAAATTCAATTTAATTTTAGCAACTGAGTTTTATTTCTGCAACACCAATTGCAAAAAAGTTGAGACGCGGTGTAAAATCTGCATAAAAACAGAATGCAATGATTGGAAACCCATATTTTCTTCGAAATAGAAAACATGTCAAATGTTTAAACTGATAAAATGTACCATTTTAAGGAAACAAAAAATTAAAAAAAGTGTAGTCTTGAAATTGATGGCAGCAACAGGTCTCAAAAATGTAGGAACAGAGCAACAAAAAGCTGGCAAAGTAAGTGGCACTAACAAGAGCTGGAAGAACATTTTGCAACAAATTGGGTTAATTACCAACAGGTAATTAACATGGAAAAAGCCATCTTTAGAGAGTCCGAGTGTCTCAGGAGTAAAGATGGGCAGAGGTTCACCAATCTGTGAAAAGCTGCATCTAAAAATTGTCAAACAACTTCAGAATAATGTTCCTCAACATAAAATTGCAAAAATTTTAAATTTATGACCATCTACATTACCTAATATCATCAAAAAGATTCCAAGAATCTGGAGAAATCTCTGTACGCAAAAGGACAAGGCCAAAACAAAACATTGATTTCCCGTCGTGATCTTCAGGCCCTTAGACAGCACTGCATTAAAAACAAGCATGATTCTGCGATGGACATCACTGCATGGGCTCAGGAATACTTTCAAAAATGACTGTCTGGGAACACCGCTTGCCATGCCATCCAAAAATGCAAGGAAAAACTCTATCATGCAAAGAAGCAGCCATATCTGAACTTGACCCAAAACCGCTGCCATATTCTCTGGGCCAAAGCTCATTTAAAATGGTCTGTTGCTAAGTGGAAAACAGTTTTATGGTCAGATGAATCGAAATTTTTAATTTTTGGCAACCATGGGCACCGCGTCCTCTGAACTAAAAAGGAGAGGTACCTTCTGGCTTATCAGCGCTCAGTTCAAAAACCTGCATTTCTGATGGTATGGGGATGCATTAGTGTGTATGGAATGGGCAGCTTTTACAACTGGAAAAGCACCTACAATGCTGAAAGATATATCCAAGTTTTAGAGCAGCATATGTTCCAAACCAGAGGACGTCATCTTTTTCAGGGAAGGCCTTGCATATTTCAGCAAAACAATGCTAAACCACATACTGCATCTATGACAACAGCATGGCTTCATAGTAGAAGAGTCCGGGGGCTTAACTGGTCCGCCTGCAGTCCAGACCTTTCACCAATTGAAAATATTTGGTGCATCCTGAAATAAAAAATATGACCAAGAAGACCCAGGACTGTTGAGCAGTTAGTATCCTATATCAGGCAAGAATGGGACAACATTTCTCTTCCAAAACTCCAGCAACTGGTCTCCTCAGTTCCCAGATATTTACAGAGTGTTGTTAAAAAAAGAGGGGATGCTACACCGTGGTAAATATAGCACTGGCTCAACTTTGAGACATGTTGCTGACATTCATTTCCAAATTACCTTATTTTTCAATTGAAATTGTACATTTTCTCAGTTTAATTTGATAGGGTTTCTATTTTCTACTGTGAATAAAATATGTGATTTGTAAATCATTACATTCTGGTTTTATGTAGATTTTATACACTGTTCCAACTTTTTTTTGGAATTGGTGTTGTAAAAGGTTGCAGGAGATACTAACGGTGGCCATATGCATAACAATCTGATCAAATGATTTTTCACAGAATAGGATATGATCAAATCTATGAATTATTGAAAAGGCACACACTGTGTCATTGGTAGTAAATGCAGTTAACGGAAAGAAAAAAAAAGTTTCCTGCTGCAAGAGAATAGCATAAAGTGCTAGTATGCATCTCATACTAGCATATTATGAAAGATTTACCTTCGAACGAAGCCCTCCAGCAGCCCGCTGTCACCACTGACAGGGCTTCAATCTTCACCACGTCTTCCTTCCAGGTTCAGGAGCTGGGGCTGCTTCAATGTCTGAGCAGCCGTTGAAGTCACTCCCCTGCATGCGCGTTGGGGTTTCGGCCACGGCACGGGTATGCCATTCCTTCAGAGCACATGTGCTAGTGATGTCACCGGCTGCTGCTCTGTAGAATATCTCCTAAACGGTGAACGTTTAGGAGATATTCATTTTATCTACAGGTAAACTTTATTATAAGCTTGCCTGTAGATAAAAATATAAAACAAGAGTTTACTACCACTTTAAGCAAAATCGATCAAATGAATAAAAATGATTCTAATTGATCCGGATAGAAAATCTAACCATATAATCATATAATTTGATAGGATTGTCAAGTATTTGGTACATCAAATGATCTTTTTCAATCTTCTAACTGTATTTCCGATTGGAAAGTATGTCTGTTGTAAATACAATCATATACAAAAACCCTCCATGTATGGCCATAATAAGAGACCAGTGAGACAAAGGGGAAAAGGGGTCTCTCCCTATTTTCCCATTATTTTTGATTCCTTTAAAAAAAAGAAAAATATTTAAAAAAAAACTATCCATGCATTTTTAAATCCATTCAGAACGATTTATAAAAATAAAGGTTTTCTAAAAAAAAATATTATACTTATTTAATATTGCAGATTAATTTTGTTTTTCTGGAAAGAACAACAGGTAAAAAAAAAGGAATGATTCTTCCCTCTTTTACATAAGACATCTTCTTAAGCAAACTGACTGAAAATAGTATCCTAATTCTCTAAGCATTGACCTCACACCTGAGCCCCCATTTAAAGGTCACATACCACAGTCACATGATTTCGCTGAAAGTGATTTGTCTAATTAAATCATTGATGTCTGAGTCATTTTATCATGGGGGGAAGGTTGCCCATTAGTGAATTAGTCTTTGTAAAGACCCAAGTTCAATCATGTATAAAGGACCTGTAAAACATACTGCACACAGCCTTTTATGATACACACCTAATGAATGTCTGACTGTCCTTGCTCATTAGGTTTAAAAATATAAAAGGACACGAATATAAAACTGCAATTGCACTTTGGTGAGCCAGAATGGAGATATTATTACAAAGTATTAAAAGACTGACACTTTATCCCCAATGGTATAGCTTACTCCTGTGTTAGAACATCCCTGTCGTATTTTTTAAAAGCTGCCACCAAAGGCTACTATAGTAGAAGAGCTATTGTCACAAACATATGTGAACAGAGTAAACTTGGACCCTACCCTAGCTACAACTGAGTTTGCTGGGGAGCGGAGTCTAAGGGACTAGTGGTTATTACTAAGGATCCCCTCATGGAGGTTTGGACCCAGCTGCCTCCAGTCTTAGGTCACTTTTCCAGATACTATCAGACACAGTAGAAAGATGTAATAGGACCACCAACAGGATGACCCAGCTGGCCAACAAGAAAACAAAAAAGCCAGCAGAAGCATGGAAGAGGGATGATAAGATGTGTCCACCGGCGAGGGCACAGAAAGCAGAGACACCAGATGGAGTTTACCAGGAGACGTTGCTCCTGTGAGGAGCTAATAGGTGGAGCTTGCCAGCAGCCGTGGCTGCCGTAAGGCTAGTGGATGGAGTGTACCAGGAAATGTGGCTGCCGTAAGACTAGTGGATGGAGTGTACCAGGAAATGTGGCTGCCGTAAGACTAGTGGATGGAGTATACCAGGAAATGTGGCTGCCGTAAGGCTAGTGGTTGGAGTATACCAGGAAATGTGGCTGCCGTAAGGCTAGTGGATGGAGTGTACCAGGAAATGTGGCTGCCGTAAGACTAGTGGATGGAGTATACCAGGAAATGTGGCTGCCGTAAGGCTAGTGGTTGGAGTGTACCAGGAAATGTGGCTGCCGTAAGGCTAGTGGATGGAGTGTACCAGGAAATGTGGCTGCCGTAAGGCTAATGGAAGGAGTATACCAGGAAATGTGGCTGCCGTAAGGCTAGTGGATAGAGTGTACCAGGAAATGTGGCTGCTGTAAGCCTAGTGGATGGAGTGTACCAGGAACTGTGGTTGGGGTGAAGCAAGCAGATGAAGTGCACCTGGAGCTTGGACTAGGATGTAGCTAGCAGATGGAGCGTACCTGGAGCTGCACTTGGGGTGAAGCTGGCAGATGGAGTTATTCTGGAGCTGCGGTTGGAGTAAATGTGGACTAGCCTCCTTGGCCACAGGTGCAACACCCGGGGTAAAACCTGGAAGTGTGTTTGGCCACATGACAAGAAGGATGCACTGATGGAAGAAGAAGTTAAGTAGCAGCTGCTACAGGCATTATACTTACCTGTCTTGTAACCTGTGACTCTTCCCTTTCTCCCATTCCAATACTTCAGCCTCTGCCAGTCTCTTCAGCATTCATCATTTCCAGGAGTGCTAAATAACTGTGTCCCCCACTACTTGTTATGGTTTGTTCCTCCAATGTGTATATCACTGCTACACCGTGCAGTGACACCCTAAGGTTTGAAAACACTCTAGATTTTCAGCTAAAACTTTTTAAGAGCATATGGGAATTTTTTTTTAGATATAGGTATGTCCTATGATCTGATATTTAGGGAATTTATAAAATAAAAACAAAATAGTATATTATAGCTGATGACAAATTATAAATATACAGTGGTACAAAATGTTGACCAATTAAAATTTTTTAAGCTTTTTTTTTTTAATTCAAACATCAACATTGTTCTGTTTTTCCATAGTAACTACCTTCATATGCCATTTTCTGGTTTATATGAAAAAAATAATGGAACCCAGTACTTAATTGGTTGGTATAAGCAATACACGCTTTACTTTAATCCATGTTTTATACATAAAAGACACAATAGCTTTTTCTTCAAGTCTAATTACAGCTAAAACTTCTTTATTTCTAGTTTTGGAATGAGTGGGAGAGGGTTACACTTTCAGTTCCTGAATCCAAAGGAGCAAAAATATAAAATCCATGCAGCATTTATACAATTACACACTCTAGAACAGCCTTTCTCAATCTTTTAACCTCAGAGGAACCCCTAAATATTTGAGGTCCCAGGTAACCCCTACTAAAAACAAATGAATGGAAATCCAATGGGAAAAAAATCCCTTACATTGGTTGTCAGTAGGGAGACTGCCACCCTTACTCTGGTGGTTGGAATGCCAAACGAGATCATTGGTGTCATACTGCTAGCTTTTCCAAGTGAAGTTGGCCCTGGAATTAAGCAGGTACCATCAAATGGGAAATCAATCAGTCACAACCCAATGAACCCATGGAAATCTCTGGAGGAACCCTAGTGTTAAAGGGAACCAAAGGTTAAAGCGGAGTTCCAGTCTTTTTTTCTTTAAAAGCACCCATGAAAGTCGCAGCTTATGCCAATTTGTATGGCATAAGCTGCGGCTGTCAAGGGTGCTTTTAAAGACTATGTAATTGTTTGT
Organism: Staurois parvus; assembly: GCF_062004578.1. NCBI lineage: Eukaryota > Metazoa > Chordata > Amphibia > Anura > Ranidae > Staurois > Staurois parvus. The sequence continues at coordinate 174,791 of NW_028318181.1, read as the reverse complement.
TTTCCTTGTTCTTTTAAAGTTAATCACTGGCCCCTGACAATCCTGTAGTCTTCCATCTTCACTGTGGGCATTTGAACCCCGTGCACTTTCGCCCAGGATATGATGCTGGCTACCTATCATGCACTTCTCGACCTCGCACCTGCACAGTGTGAAGAAAGTGTGGCGCACACGTTGTGGAGTCCCACTGACTCCTGGGATTGAGGACACATATATCCCAGGAACCAATGGGCAGGAGGTTATGACGTACCTCACAAGTGCGAAGTACATCGGAAGTGCAGCGCTTCAGGCAGCCTAAAGGTATGAAAACTTTGGGGGCAAAAAAATGTCCCAATCATTGATGGGACAGCAGAAGCAATACATGGGGCCGAACTTTAAAAATTGGGTGGAACATTGCTTTAAGAATGGCTGCTGTAGGATCAAAGTAGAGAATGAGAGAACCTATACACAAAATTCACAAAGACAGAGTAAGGGAGTGGAGAGTGAGGTAGGAATGAGGAGTGCTAAAATGCTTACAACTGCTCCAAATCTTTCACTTGGCTTTTATTAGTCATCATTTGAAAACCTCAGAACATGTTCCCATTACACATACTCCTCGTTTTTCACAGCCATCGAGTAATAATTTCCTCTTTCCTTCGGTGCAGTCATTTACAAGCCCACACTGGTGCTCAAGTCACAGATATGTGCTAAGAGTACTTTATCTGCAGGCTGCAGACATACATAGGGAAACATTGTGCTGCTTTTTGTGCTGCTTTACACTTTCTAATTTGAGATTTGCACTTTCAATGCTTTGAAGCAAGCAATATTTTGTATTTATTTCTTTTATAGGTAAAAACAAATATGCTTAGAATAGGGCAAAGAAGAATTACTAAAATCATGGCTTTAAACAGCATGTACATGTTAAAGCTCTGCTCCGGGAATGACTAAAACAAATACCCTTGTGGTGGGGGCCCCTCGACTGCAGGGTAAACGCTGAACAACTCTAAGGGATGAAGAATAGAGAGGAGCTCAGGGGTCCTACAAACCCATCTCTAGCCGAACTTTGAACTTGCACTCTTTTTTTAATTCAATGAGCAGCAAGCCGTGGGCTGTATGGTGGAATGACCCAGTCCACATATCACTGCCTTAAAATAAGAAAAAAAAAAGTGAGTTTGGAGCTCAGTTAGAGATGAGTTGAGAAGACACTCAAGTTCATCTCTAATGAAGAATAAGATGTAATACTTAACATGCTCCTCTTCCTGGAAAGCTCTGGTGTACTTCTCAGTTCTGCGTTGCAGAGTTCCCTCGCTGTCATTTTGCATACTGTAGGACTAACATTCAACCGCTGTCCGAAGAGCTTATGGAAGAAGCTTCAGGGGACTGGACAAATGGAGGGAGCCTGCTGGAGCATGGTATAAAGTTATTAGTACACCTTATTCCTTGTCCCCTAGACTTATGCAGGGTACACATTATACGTTTTTTTACAGATTAAAAAAAAAAGGGCTGAGAGCACTGATCGGATGCTGATTTTCCAACAAGCCCGTTCAACAGGAGCTAGTCATGAGTTCTAGCCGAATCTACGGTTTTCGGCTGATATTTGGCCTGTGTGTAGCCATCCTAAACAAGCATTTAACCCTTGCATTGGGGGGAGCCTACTGCAAGCTTGGTCTCTTAATTCCCAGAGCTGGGTTGTAAAGTTATGCATTAAGAACTACTAGCATTATACTGCCTGAACAGTCTAAATCAGTGGTGAGCAGCTGGGCTTCAGATTTTCTCATCTAGGCAAACAGGACATCCTGGGACACAGGTTACACATGCCTGGAAGCTTTGAGGGCAATGTAGAACACTGCACATGCTCTTATACATGTCATCAGGGAGCCAGTTGTAAGAACCCAGAGAAGACAGCCAGCTCCTGATGATGCAAGCAAAGAAGATAGCGGCACAAGACCCAGAGTGTGGCGGCCTTCAGCGGATTACAGCAGGACAACACTGGACTCACTGGATCCAACGGACATGCAAGTATATGCTTTGAGGATAACTTAAGAAACCAGGTAAGGGTTCTTTCACACGGGCGCTCCGTTTTTTTCAACAGTTCAGTCACCTTTTTTTTTTCAAAGAAAAAACAGATCAGTTTACATCTGTTTTTCATCAGTTTACATCTGTTTTTCATCAGTTTACATCCGTTTTTCGTCCGTTTCGTTTTAAACGGAAGAAAATTAGCGTTCCTACTGAAGATGGCTGCAGCTAGAAATGCTGGGGAAGGGGGGGGGGGGTGTTCAAAGTGATTTCTCAACAAAATACAGCATGAAAACATGGATGAATGGGTGAGTTTGCTTTAAAGTGGTTGTACACCGTTACATATAAGCCAGTGAAGAGACTGGCCTCAGGTGATACACAGAGATTAAAAATATCCTCCTACATAAGTTGTAGCTGTTTATCTGCAGCCTTCTCTTCTTTACATCCATTCAAAGTTCAAAATCTATAAAGCTTGTCTTAAAGATCAGAAAACGGGGCGGGGAGCTGATAATGCACAGTTCAGAGCTCAATCCGGGAACCTCTGAGAGCCATTTGTAAGAAAAGTACACACCCCTCTAAACAGCACACAGTAACAGAGTTGAGGCTGTCAATCTGCTAGAGGTCCCTCCCCTGTCACCGATTTCTATTGGTGTCAGAAGCGAATCAGGCAGCAGACACAAATGACACTTAGTACTCTGGACTGACACATTATAGAGGAATATGCTTTGTTCATATTTCATGTCTGAGGTTTATAACCACTTTAAACATTAATAATGAATTAAAGAGCATTTTCAGTTTGTGCTGCTCAGAGACAGTTTAATTCCATTTTAGGAGGGAGGACTACTGCGGAGACTCCTGCAGCTAATGCATGTTAAAGTCACATGACAATGGAAGGTACTAAGCTGTCAATTCGCTTTCATGGTTCACAGTTAAAGAGGAGGAGGGTGGCAATGAAGTCACTGAACAATACTTCTAGCTGAGCTGGCAACGGAAGTGGCAGAATCCCTCTGGTGCCATTATGAAAGCCCTCATAAATGGTTACCTAGGTCAAGACTGAGGCTTGGTGCCTGTCGTATCACAATACTGGCTATAGAGCAATGACGTAAAACGCCACGCTTTAGGCTGCAATATTTTCTTGGCTGTCACTTTAGATGACACTTCCCAATTTCCCATAGAACATCCCTTGCCCTGGGAAACAAAAGTGCTTTGTTATCTCTCAGAGTTAACAGAAGTACACAGATACTGATCGCTCTAACACTGTGTAATGGAACATCTGCATGGATCAAAACCACACGGATCACCCCCTATGGTCCAATCAGCCTCTATGACACTAAATGGGTTAATTACACAGAGCAGCGATAAAACGCGGGCGATCTCACACAGCACACAAACTTATTGCATTATGCTTCAGCAGGCTGCTAGGCAACATGATGAAACCCATTACTCCATCATTACTCACCTTCCTGCTAGAATACCGAAATATCTGTCAGCTGACTACACACAGCGTGCGCAATGATCAACCCAACGCTCTATGAGAACACGACGCTGGGGATATAAAAACTGCCATACATCATTAATGAGACAAGTGCACTGGCTAGAAATCCAAAGCAAAAAAAGCTGACTGTCACAAAATACTGACTTCTCTGGGTGCAATCAGTGTATACGGTACAAACAAATCACAAGAGAGAATGTTATGAGAGCAATATACCTAAAATAAAAGGCGGAAGTAAGGCTCCATTCACACCAATGCGGTTTTTAGTGCTTTTTGCCGCAACGCACTACAGTCCATTTAACATGGTTTCCTATGGAACATGTTCACATGTATAAAATGTATACAATTAAAACAACCAACCTCCTGTGTACACCAGTGCTGCTGACACTTACATGTGTTTCCACATACATATATAGTGATATCTTATATTAGTGCCTTTCAGCAGATTCTCCATTGAACTCTATTGTAACAAAAACGCTGCTTTTTGCTTTTAAAAAAGTCCCTGACCCTTTCCAAAAATGCAGCAGCTCAAAAAAGCATAGATGCGAGCATGTATCTCAATATACTGTATGCAATCTACTAAGTGCATCAAAAAACATGTAACTTAACCCTTTGAGGACCGTAAGATTTTGGAATGCCAAAAGAATCAATTTTTTTGTTTTTAAAAGTTTGTACACTTCAGTTGCTGTAACTAAGCCATTTCATGAAATAACCGGCAAAAAGCTAGATCCATTTGTTGTTTGTTGATAAGAACTAATATTTTGACTCAAACCAAAAAAAAAAAAAAGTTTTAAGTTCTTAATCAGATGATACACACAATTAAAAACATGGGACAAATACGTCCCTTGGTCCTCTTGTGTACAGGGCATATATATCTCCTTCCTGCCCAGGCCAATTTTCAGCTTTCAGCACTGTCACACTTTGATGGGCACCGATAGGCGGCACTGGTAGGTGGCACTGATGGGCGTTGACAGGCATTACTGATGGGCACTGAAAGGCAGCACTCATATATGGCACTGACAGGCGCCACTGACTGGCACTGATAGGCAGCTCAGATGGGCACTACGTGGCATTGATGTGTACTGTTAGGCACTGATATGTGGCATTGATGGGCACCGACAGGTGGCACTGCTGAGGCTACACTGATCATCAGTGCCCTGATGATCAGTGTAGATGTCCCATCTGAGTAATGCCAATTACCGGCTCTCCTCTCTTCACGAGCTGTCACAGTGACAGTTCGTGAAGAGAGGAATGCCGATAACCAGCATTTCCTTATTTACATGCGATCAGCTGTGATTGGACACAGCTAATCACATGACAGAGCCATCGGCTCTTTACATTGATCTGTGATCTGCTGTGTCCTGGGGACACAGCGCACCACCGATCGCCGCGCACGCGTGGTTAGAGTAGGAGGACGTCATATGACGTCCTCCCAGAATGAGAGAACTGCCTTGCGCCCGTCATTTCTTTATATGGCGGGGGGGAGGTGGTTAAACACTTGTGAATGTAATAATGACCACAACTTCTAGTCCTTCATATGTGATATTATCTGTGCATATATATATATTTAAAAAAAAAAACTTTATGCAGACAGGTGCTGCTTTTTCCTTGTGTCCACATATATTCTTAGATGTGCTCCTCCACCAGAGACATACAGATACACTCTCACCTCCTATGACCCAAATTTCATAGGTCAAATAGCACTTTTCTCCTTAACCCGGGCAGGTATAATGTATTGCTAGCTCCACTCTTCTCCGCGCTCTGCTGCCGATGATCTCGCCTCCTTCTTTATCCCACGCATCCTCCGCATATGGAAACGGAAACGCTTGACATAGTGCAGTACTCAAACACTGTATCATTTATTAAAATAAAGTGCACTCACATTTAAAAGTGTCCCAGTCTATTCGTCCATACTATCTTCCAGGCATATTATGGTCAAAAACGCCCCCCCCCCCCCGTTTATTATTGACCTAAAATTCCATTGTTGCCCAATTGCTAATGCTTTGGTCCCAATATAAATTTAAATTAAATCTTGTCTCCTCTATCTCCCCAGGTTCATCATTTTTTGGTGACCCAAACTTTATTACAGCATTCTCATCCCCACAGGCATTTCGTTGGTAGTATGATAGATCCCTCATCAGGTTATCTGACTTTCAAAGAGGAGGATCTTATATCACTTTTGAGATGCTTCGTATACTTTTTGACATCCCACTTCAGGAATATTATCATTATCGACAGATTAGACATTTTTTCTTCTCACATTTTGGTCTGGTACCTTCATCCCCGATCTCACTTTTCGAACGTATTAGCCATGACTTTCCCAGGGGTAGGGGTCTCATTTCGGATTTTTATCGCCAATTTCTGGTTGCTGCCTTCCCATCTCCCCCCCTTTATAGACAGAAGTGGGAGGAGGATGGTGGTGTCACCTTCTCTGATGAGGATTGGGAGTCCATGGTGGATAATATATGTAAGAGCTCTAGATCTTTCTGTCCGGGAAACTGCCCTCAAAATATTAACCAGATGGTATTATACCCCATCTAGATTACATATGTTTCCAGGGACATCCCACCTTTGCTTCCGGGGCTGCGGCCTTACTGGTACCTTAGCGCATATATTTTGGGACTGCCCCGGCCTCTCATTGGTATGGCGCAAGATCTCGGATGCGGCCTCCGCTGTGGCAGAGCCCCGGTGCCTACTAGGAGCCCATATCCCGGGAGTTCGGACTAAGATTATGAGGCTAATCAATACCATCTGTATATCTGCCCTATGGGCTATAGCCCTACATTGGAAATCCCTCACGGTACCATTGGCCACAGTTCTGCTTAGAGCTGATGCAGTGATGCTCATGGAGAGAATTCGTTACACCCTATTGGATAAGATGCACTTATTTGACAGAAAATGGGAAGTCTGTGGAACTCACTGGCATTTACTATCTGACTAATGTCCACTCATATTTTGGTTGATTGAGTCATTTTCTTGGTAGCTATATAGCTTTACATACCCTTCTACCTATACTGCTCATTTCTCTTCTTTTTTTTTTTTTTACTTTGCATGGTTGTACCATTTGAAATAAGCATTACAGATGTGTCTTGTTCCTGTTGTATGTCTTACTTGATGCTGTAAAGCCATTTTGTAGTATATTTCTTGACAAAAAAACTAAATAAAAATGTTTGTAAACAAAAAAAAAAAGTGTCCTGCTGGGACACTACAGTAAAAAAACACCTATCATATACTAACTCCAATGCATTCAAGGAAATTCCAAGATGGCGGCTCGTAAACTTCTGGTTTTGCGGCTTGACGTCATCAGCCCACCCTACGCATTACGTCACTTCCTCAGGAGACCATCTCCGCAAAACCGGACGTTTATGAGCCACCATCTTCGAATTTCCTTGAATGCATTGGAATTAATATTTTACAGGTGTTTTTACTGTGGTGTCCCAGCAGGACACTTTTAAATGTGAGTGCACTTTGTTATTTTAATAATTGATAAAGTGTCCTGCTGGGACATCACAGTGCATTTTAGCCAATGCACGCTAAAACACTGCTTTGCAACCTGCATTTGGGCTGTCATTAACGTAACATTGATACCCGCTGCAGTGTGTTTTGAACGTGGTGTGGGAGACGCACCACATTCTAGTGTGGTCCTAGGCATAGGGGAGTCACATGAGTCGATGACACTCCTTGGTTTAGGTGCAGGTGGAAGGTACCTCCCACTATTCCTTTCACTGACATCAACAATGGGACACTATTCCTCCTGCTTATATCAACAATGGGGCACTATCCTTCCCATTGTGACCAACAATGAGGCACCATCCCTCCCACTCACAACAACGGGACAATATTTCCCCCAATAATACCAACAATAGAGCACTATTCCTCCCATGGACACCAACAATGGGGCACTATCACTTCCACCTACACCAACAATGGGGCACGATTCCATCCACCAACACCAACAATGGTGCACTATCCCTTCCACTGACACCAACAATGGGACACTATTCCCCTCCATAATATCAAGGATGGGACTCTATTCCACCGACTACCATCAACAATGGAGCACTATTCCTCCCACTGACACCAACGATGGGGCACTATTCCTCCCACTGTCACCAATGATGGGGCACCAATTCCCCTCCTACTAACCACGGGTACTATGTATTCTTTTCACTCTCAGTGACAACCAAGCCTAGCACAATGTCCACTCACAATGATTCTGGGACATTTTCTACTCCCACTGGCCACAGTCTGGCCCCCTAAAGTCTGAGGGAAGGTAAACTGGCCCTTTGTTTAGAAAGTTAGAAAGTTTAGAGACCTTGGCTTTGATTACAGTTTGGTGTTTTACGTGGAAAGGAGTCCTCTGGCCCGTTAGCAAAGAGTCTAAAGAGTGCATAAGCTGTGCCAAATGTTCCTCAGCCATGCTTTCTACACGAGGCATTACACCTTTAAAGAAAATGAGGGCATTTGTACGGACACTCTCCTAGCTGCTGCATTCATGTGATGACACAAATAAGATCCTTGTAAATGCTGACCCTTCAACTATGCAACACAAGCACCAAGCAACAAATGTGAAAGCATGTGCCCCCATTACGTTTCCAAGCACCAGCATTCTATTACTCCAATAATGCAGATTGGCATCACTTACAAAAGTCAAGAAAACAACTTCCATACACACATAAAACATGAAAAAAAGTTAAAAAATACATTTAAAAAAGTACCAGAAGGAGAGATGGTGTGCATCCCATTCATACTGCTTATCTGGCACTGCGGAGTGAGTCTGTAGTGTACCAAGCACAATGTACAGGAGTTGGGGATAGGCTCAAGTAAAAGTACATGTGACTTGGATATACGTGTCTGTGGGGTTAAAGTGTTACTAAACCCAGGACCCTGGCATTCACTATATCTGGTCGTACACACAACATGGAAATGCAATTATTTTAGTAAACACAAACTGCTAAATACCTTTTCTAATCAGCAGTTAAAGCAGTCTTGTGACTTCTATCAGTGTCCAGCAGAGCACATGTTAAAGCTTGTAGCAGGCGTTTTCATTCTCCCCTAGGAGGCTGCTTGTCTGGACTGATTGGCCTTGTACTGATCACACGCACTCTCCCAAGAAAAAAAAAAAATCTAGCAATACACACCAAACTTGGCATTTGCAGCTTGCCCCCAAGACTCTGTGATATCAGAAGATGGATTAGGGACAGTAGAAGAAGGGGAGGATCAGAGAAGACAAGCTCAAACATTTTTGCACAATGTGGAAGAATAACCCCTTAGGTTCCACAGTGAGTATAACAAAGGATGCTTTACTGCATATACAGACGGATTTTACTGCTGTGGGTTTAGTAGTTTATGTCAAGCCAAAAATATATATTTTTTTTTGACCAGTGGTCTCCTAACTATGGCTCTTTGCCTGCCATTATCCTGCCCTTGGGACACGTTTCCTCAAGGATTTGAGGCGCTAGTCCTTCCACTGACACCAACAACGGGGCACTATTTCTCTCACTGACACCAACAATGGGGCACTATTCCTCTCACTGACACCAACTATGGGACACTATTTTTTCTGCTGATACAGACAGTGGTGCAGTTCCTTGTGCTGCTTCATTCGTACTCCAGCCCTGCTGTAAAGGAACTGCAAGAGGCTGACACCAGGTCGAAATCAGGCACTTACTTGTGTCTTTTATATCTGCCTAGAGTTCCACTTTAAATATTTAAGGACAGAAAGATGGAGAGGGTCAATTTAAATGGATTAAGCTAAGAACTTGGTGACCTCTTTTAGAATATAGGACTGTTTGGCAAACTCTAAACAATATAACATTTGTTGCAAATCTGAAATTGATGACCTTATAAATTTGTGAAATTGAAATCAACTGAACTTGGTCATGAAATATTCCTAAAATAGAAGCCGAATTCACATCAGATTACAACTCTATAAACAACGTTATCATAGCATGTAATTTTGCTCTAACTGTCTATTAGGGTAGATTTAGACATGGGGTCTTAAAAGACAAGTATGGGAAAAATTTTCTTTCCCTAATATACTTACCTAGGTGGATGAAGCATCAGACCGACGGAGTGACGCCAGCTGACAGCGGAAAGTGGGTCACAGGAGTGCAGAACGAACTGCACTCCTGTGATCCACATGAGAAGTACAGCCAAAAGAGCTTTGGCTGGACTGCTCCTTTAATCTCCCTTTCCTCTGAAGCCCAATCCACGTTCAGATCACACTTCAGAGGCTACTGAGAGGTGGGGAGAAAGTGTTGTGACAACTCCTCACTGCCTGTTTTGATCCAATTTTTGCACTGCTGCGGGCGCTTGCGGCGTGTCCCCATTTACTTGAGTTTGTCACCTTTGGTTAAATGATGGGTAAACTTTGTTGCAAGCGTGAAGAAAAGCATTGCGTCCTCAGCGGAGATTCCGCCATCCATCTCATTTCTGTGGATGGACTATCATCTATAGCTAACTTTACCGTGAGCTGAAAATCACAAATGTTATCTTTCTTTGGTAATCTACCTTTACCCCAATGTAAACAAAGAAGAAGACATGCTTGAAGGCCAGCCTATGTGGGAACCATGACTTTCCCCATAGATTCAGGAGAATCAGTGAGTGTAGCTACCCTAGGACAGAGGAAAAAAGAAGAGGCTGAATAAAGGAAAATAATCCACTCAGCAGGTAAGATGATTAGATGTGGAAAGTGAGATATTTTACATTTGGGTTTAGAGATACTTTTAACTGCTTCCCATCCACCCATAGCCTATAAATGGTGGATGGATAGCAGCGCCGATGCGGGTTAACGCACCTGTACATCAGCCCGCATCGGTGTCTCACGCACAGCTCACTGAGCGTGCACCCGGTGATCTGTGTGTCACCCAGACACAGCGGATCACATTACCTGTGTCCTAGTGATCACATGGCCTTGTACCATGTGATTGCTGTGTCCAGTCACAGCAATCACATTGTAAGCATGCCAAACCGAAAGTAAAGGTCGGTTTTCTCTGATCTCCTAGATCAGTGGTGAGAGCAGAGAGAGCCATTGCTGCAGCCTGTGAGTGTACACTGCCTGTCACAGTCCATGCATACTCAGACTGCAGTGCCAGCCTGCCCCATTGTCTCTGATCACTGCTCAAATGTAGAACTAATAAATAATGCAGCCAGCTCCTATCCCAGTGTCACCAGTGCTCACAATAACCACCATACACCAAAAAAACATTCTGATCACCGCTATACCCCATATCAGCGTCCTGATCATTGCCATACTCCATACCAGCGTCCTGATCCCCACTATACCAGCGTCCTGAAACTTGCTGTACCCCACACCAGCGTCCTGATCATTGCCATACGCCATACCAGCGTCCTGATCATTGCCATACTCCATACCAGCGTCCTGATCCCCGCTATGCCAACGTCCTGAAACTCGCCGTACCCCACACCAGCGTCTTGATCCCCGCCCTACCCCACACCAGCGCCCTGATCATTGCCATACTCCATACCAGCATCCTGATCCCCGCAATACCAACGTCCTGAAACTCGCCGTACCCCACACCAGCGTCTTGATCCCCGTCATACCCCACACCAGCGTCCTGATCACCGCCATGCCCCATACCAGCCTCTTGATCACCGCCATACCCCATACCAGCCTCTTGATCACCGCCATACACCATACCAACCTCTTGATCACCGCCATACCCCATACCAGCATCCTGCTCACTGCCATATGTCATACCAGCGTCCTGCTCACTGCCATACATCATACCAGCGTCCTGCTCACTGCCATACGTCATACCAGCGTCCTGCTCACTGCCATACGTCATACCAGCGTCCTGCTCACTGCCATACGTCATACCAGCGTCCTGATCACTGCCATACGTCATACCAGCGTCCTGATCACTGCCATACGTCATACCAGCGTCCTGATCACTGCCATACGTCATACCAGCGTCCTGATCACTGCCATACCAGCGTCCTGATCACTGCCATACGTCATACCAGTGTCCTGATCACTGCCATACCAGCGTCCTGATCACTGCCATACGTCATACCAGCGTCCTGATCACTGCCATACGTCATACCAGTGTCCTGATCACTGCCATACGTCATATCAGTGTCCTGATCACTGCCATACGTCATACCAGTGTCCTGATCACTGCCATACGTCATATCAGTGTCCTGATCACTGCCATACCTCATACCAGTGCCCAGAATTTTAGAGTCCTGACTGATCAATTTTAAAATATGCATCCCATAGTTTGTAGACTAACTTTCACACAGACTAAATATACACTGTTTTTGGTTATTTTACCCCAAAAATGTAGCAGAATGCATTTTGGCCTAAATTTATGAAGAAAAATTATTTATTTTCAAAATTTTACAACAAAAACTAAGCAAAAAAATGTTTTTTTTAAATTTCTGTATTTATCAGTTATATAGCAAAAAATAAAAACAAAACATTGCTGATTAAATACCACCAAAAAGAAAGCTCTGTCTCAAAAAAATATAAAAATTTCATATGAGTACAGTGTTGCATGATAGAGTAATTGTCACTCAAAGTGTGACAGCGCTGAAAGCTGAAAATTAGCTTGGGCTGGAAGGAAGTGAAAGTGTCCGGACTTGAAGTGGTTAAAACAGACTGCAAACACAAACTTGGTTCTTCGTTGCTGTGTCAAGTTCCCAAATCTCTCCCCCTGCAAAGTGCTGACAAGAACTCCCGAAAGAGCAATTTATATCCAAACCAGCTTCCAGTACAATATTATAGAATCAATACAGGCCTCTATGTGAGCGTACACAGTACATGCTTCTAACAGTCACTGAGATGCAGTTAAAGGATAAGTTCATCTATGGAACATGTATGTTAACAATCATTGTATGTTAACACTCCGCCCACACAACTGCGTCATTCACTCACAAAGTTCTGTGAATGAATAAACTACAACTACGCGGCAGCCAACAGTCTGTAGTTCTCAAGGAACTGAAAGGGTGCTGGTGAGCGCTCATGTAGTTCATTGATTCTTCCTATAATTCAGTAACTTTCAGCCCATATGAGGTGCAGGCGAACAGCTGTACTGAGAGTTTGAAGGATCCTGGGACTGCAACCGTAATCTGTTGACCGTGGCTGCAATGGCTCACAGTAAAAAAATAATAATTGCATACTTTTTTACCTGCAAAAGATACGCATTTATTATTTTTTCTTATAAAAGGTGAACTTATCCTTTAATGTAAGTTCTGAGTCAAATCAACAACAACAAAAAAAACTTGCAACCTCAAATTGGACACAAATTGTTTGGATGGTTTAAGTAGGTCCTTATATTACATAGTAATTGGTAAATTGAAAGTTGATTGTGCAACAATTGTAGTCAGACTGTAACGTGTATGGGGACCCTTAACTCACTACAGAACTGAATCTCCCTTTCAACCAATAGATGGTGCTGTCCAGACAGCAAGCATGTGATCTACAGCACCAGAAACCCATAGACTAGAAATGCTGGGGCTGATGAAACATCCTTCCTCCATCTTCCCAAAAAGCAGTTATGATTTCTATACCTACAAACAATTATTCTGCTTACCTGGCAGACCTGATTGTATAGTGATGTCTTGGGCAGATCTCAGCAGCTAAAAAAGTGTTTTACTAGAATTGTGAGTACTAAAAAAACAGTCATAAAAAATGTTTAATGGATTTTTTGCTGAATCTGGAGTTCTTCTTTGAAAAGGTTGCTTCATGTTTTCAGCAAAATGAAAAGAAGAACAGCATACAGCCTCCCCAGGTCCTGGTCCCTGCTGTACCTACCTTGGTGGGTGATGACCTTTGGTGCCCACAGAGCCTCAACATTTGTAAAGTTGATAAAGGGAATATCTGATTGCCTCTCGAGGGATCAGGAAGGAATTTTTTTCCCCTGCAGTAGCAAATTGGTTCATACTTTGCTGGGTTTTTTTGCCTTTCTTTGGATCAATGGTGGGTATAGGACAGGGGTAGGCAACCTGCGGCTCTCCAGCTGTTGCAGGACTACAAGTTCCATCATGCCTCTGCAAGTCATAGCTGTAACTGTCAGTTTTGTAATGTTGCAATGCCTCATGGGAAATGTAGTTCCACAACAGCTAGAGAGCCGCAGGTTGCCTACCCCTGGTATAGGATTATAACTTTTTTTTTTTGGTTGAACTGGATGGACGTTTGTCTTTTTTCAGCCAGGCTATGTAACAGCCGCTGTAACGGTCCACGGATTTGAAATCCCGCTCTTCTCCCTCTTCACTGTGCAGGACATCGGAGATTGATCACAGTGATGCTCTCTGCTGGCACTGACCAATCAGAACCGCTCTGATCTGTTCCAAAAGTGCTGCAGAGAGTAGAGGGAGATGAGCAGGGATTTCAAGCCACCGACCGCTACATGGGCTGTGTGGACACTGACATCTCATCACCCACAGAGGTAAGTGCAGCAGGGATCATAAGGGTTGACTTTAAACAGTGTTAGTCCACTTTCTCATCATTTATGAAAAGATGAACTAACACTTTAAGCAATAAAAGCAAAAAGTAATGGGGAAATCCATGCCTGAAAAGACCTACAGTATACCATAACCAAATATATCATATATATTCATTTATTTCTTTATTTTTTACAGAGATATTTATACTGCACTGCCAGTTTTATGAAGAGCTTTACATATGCTGTGCATTCATGTTAGTCCCTGCCCTAAAGGAGCTTACAATCCAAGGTCCATATCTCACATATACTAGGGTCAATTTAAGCCAGCCATAGACTGATCAAAATTCATCTAGGTCAGCAGTAACCGGCTGAAGGTCGATCCACCCATGGCCAGGCAAGCTGTACAAAAGTCAGTCTCTCAATCCACTTCTGTACAACTAGCCTGTCTTTTTTTGTTTTTTTTTTTAATCAGTGGCGCCAGCAACACAAAAAAATGCATCATCTAATGCCTACCTTAGACAGGAGCCAATTAACCTACCAGCATGTATTTGGGTCTTTGGATTATGGGAGGAAACTGGAATACCCAGAGAAATCCAACATAAACGCAAGGAAAACATGCAAACTCCATGCAGGTAGTGTCATGATTGGGATTCGAACTGATGGCTTACCACTAGAACATATGCTGACCACATATTTTCACTGTATGCAACTTTTTAAGTTATTTTGACAACAGTCACTAGATGTACAGTAGGGCAGGCCATAGATGATGTGATTTTCTTTCCTGCAACCACAGGTTGATGGGGGAATCCCTCCTGCAGAGCTATTGTGTTCACTCGGCAGTGGGACGTGGGGAGCCATCCCTGCCTGGGAGAACACAATGATTACTGCCAGTGGCTATAGCTGTTGGCAATAATCGCATCCTACAAATCCAGATCGATCGATCATCTTGGCTACAATCAGCCTGCTCTTTGATGGATCAAATCTTGGCCGGTCCCTGCTGAACCGGACGAAATTCAAATGATCTATGGCTGGCTTATGAACAAACAGTTGTTAAATTTGTGATGCTGCCCTTAGCAACAATTTTAGTCCATCTTTGTAGAAAACCCATGATTAGTTGCTATGGGCTAATAATGTAATTTTTGCCCTCTTTTCAGACCTCAAATGGCTTTATTGGGCACCTTATATTATTTCTTACACAAATCATGGGTTGTCAGCTGACACATACATGCCATTCAAGCCCACATTTATAGTAAGCACTGTCAATGTAAACACAATTACGAGGGACATTTATATAACGCCCAAGGAAATGAAGTTTAATGAAGAGCCAGAAACTATTTTTATGCAAACTGGTAAAACCGCTTTATTCACTCCTTTACACTGTACAATGTTCAAAGATCTCCTAGGCGTTCTGAGGTATGTGTCTAAAAATTTACAGAGGAGAGAGTCCACATTCCGGTAAACTAACTTCACTAACTGAAAGAAAAATGCTGTAACACAAAAAAAATGTGATCAGGAAGGTTCATATTTTATTACAGGAGGAGACATAATGGGGCTCTTCTGCACTAAAGGCTTCTTTCCCACTTACAAATTCTAAGGCTTTGTTCATACAAGGCCAATATACCCGTATGCCCATGGAGGGCTGTGTTTACCTGTACAGGGATATACAGATGTTCCATGGATCCCCGAAAATTCAGTCCCATTGGAATGCAACTGCATGGGCACAGAACGCAACCTGGAGGCCTAACACTCTACAATGGCCAATCAAAGGCCGAAGACACACTAGCAAGGGAGTTTTTGGATGTGCATCGCTGTAGTGAAGGCAAGTGATTGCATACTTTAGTTTAGTTTGGAGCACAAATGAGATGAACCCCCCATATATTCAATGAACATTTAAAAATGATCCACACTGAGATACAAATATGAAGTAGCACATACTGCAAACATATCTGGGTGCTCTAGATCAGTGGTCTCCAAACAGAGGCCCTTTGCTAGCCTTTATCCAGCCCTTGGGGCACTATTTCACCCACTGATACCAACAGTTGGGCATAATTCCTCCAACCAACACCAATGATGGAGCACTATTCCTCCCAGTAGTACCAGTGACAGGGCACTATTCCTTCTCCTACTGATCACAGGCACTTTGCAACTGAACACTAAAACGGAGGAATTGTTTACTCTCGCTGATGCCGGGCCTGGGATATTTTCCACCCCACTGGCCACAATCCAAGCCCCCGAAGTTCTGAAGGACAGTAGACTGGCCCTTTGTTTAAAAAGTTTGGAAACCCCTGATATAGAGACTCAGAGCTAGGAGCTAAACTAGATGGGTGATTAACCTGCATCCTGCCCACCCGTGGGCTTTTATAACTGGGTCTTGAGGTGGTGGGGCCTGAAGCTCTCTGATTCAAACTCCTCACATGCGCGCTTTCGCCCCGATGTGGTAGCTCTGAGCTTAGGGTATGAAAGCTCACTCTTGTGATGGTGGAGGTGAATGGTCCTAACCCTTAGCAATGTCCTAGCAACAAGGCAGGACAGGCAATGCAGTCTCAGATTTCAAAGGGTACATAAATGGCCTATACCTATAGCAAGAGCATTATTAAACTTTGGTCAAAGTTGCACAATTTGCCTTTACTCAGAGATGCCCTTTATCTGCGTAGGCAATTTTAGGTCTTTTCTTTTCTATGCGTCTTTCAAGCTTTAGAGAAAAGACTGTAGTTGAAGAAATGTAGGGATGTATTTTAAAAAGCAGCAGCAGAAACGGTCCTTGCCATGAATGGTGGGCTGGTAACATTGGTGTTCGGCTTAAATTCAAAGTCCTCTGATCCCAGCTACACTCGCAGTGTGATCTTTCGGTTCTGCAAGGATTAATAAGAGCACTTGTGCATACTATACTCACCTTTTCTGTCCCCTCCTGCATTCATAGAAAGCCGTACTATCGGTTCCCACAATGAAAGCAACTCTGTGAATGAAGGACAGGTGTCTGAATGAAAGGACTACCTTCTCTATTCATAGAGTGCTTTTTTTCAAGAGTAAGGCTTCTATGAATGGAGAAGGGGGTGGGAAAGGGTGAGCATAGCCAGCACTTGATGAATGCCTGTCACAGGTGCAGCCGCTCAACCAAGAGGTAATCTTCCAGTGCTGGAAGGGTATCCAGGTCAGAAGACTTTGGATTTCAACTGAACACAGCATCCACCTGCACACCATTTGGCCTCTTGCACACGAACATAATTTACTGAAATTTATACTTGGGATCTTGTTGACAGCAAAATCCCAAGTAAAATGTTCCATGCAGACCTTACCTATAGATGCACAAATGTGTGCATTTGTATACGTGTAAAATTCATCTTCTAGTTGGCAATGTTGCAACATTCGCGGCTATGAATTTGTATGTGTAAAGTACTGCACTCGAACGTAAGATTTTTAACTTATCTTGTGGTTCTGCACTCAACGCTGTATTAGGCAGTGGTGTCAAACTGCAGCCCTCAAGCTGTTGCAGAACTACAAATCCCACGAGGCATTGCAGTGTTGACAGTGGAAAACATGACTCCCAAAGGCAGAGGCATGATGGGACTTGTAGTTTCTCAACAGCTGGAAGGTCGCAGTTTGACACCTGTGGTATTAGGCCTTATTCAGTGAACCGTCTGCGTGGGCCACGTTTACCCGCACAGGAATGCATACCTATACAGGCAGTCCCATTGAGTTCTATTGGGAGCGAAGGGTCTGCACGGACACAGGCTGCTCCCAATTTGACATCCATGTGGGAGTGAGGGCACGGCCCCAAATGTGTCCAAGACTGTGCACCCACACAGATGTCAAATTGGGACCATCGGCTGTGTCTGCGAAGCCACTTCGCCCCAACAGACCTCAATGGGACTAACTGCACAGATATACATGGAACAGCTGTGCATCCTTGTGCCTTTAAACAACTTTAAAAGAAAAATCCCTAATTTACAGCTTTAAGCCGCCTACCGTATACACATTGCAGTTTCTCTCACTCACTATGCGGGTTAAATAAAAGAAAAGTGATCCCCAATCACGCCAGCGGATTTAAAGCAATCACTGTCCTCTGGATCTACCACATCCCAGAGCAAAAGCCCCAAGGTGTAAAGAAAAAGGTCCTCCCTATTGATTGTCATGTTCTAACCTAATAGGCAATGTTATCCTAAGTACTATTAACAAAATAGTCACATGCCTGATGAAGGAGTCCTGAAAGACTCTGAAACGTTGCCTTGCTGTAACTATGTAAACCTTCATTAAAGCCTTTTGGACCCACATTGGAGATCCTTGGTGTGCTGGTAACATTTCTCTCCATTGACCCACAGCAACCAGTCTAGCAGTCATACCTCTCATGTAGGCCAGAAAGTGAAAACAAGTATTTGATTGGTTGCTATGTTTTGTTTACATTGGAACAACAACAGCGATTGGAGCTCATGCATGAAGACAGAAGCCGGAGAAAACAAAGCATTGGCCATTACACTGCATACAGCAAACAAAAACCGGAAAAGCCTCGCTGACCTGATGGATTCAGGTGAAAGATATGTAAATACGATGGGAGATTAGAGCCGGCACCCGCATAACTCTCTGCTTGAATCATTAACAATGTCAACCGGCTGTACTAACACCAATGAATTATAAATGTCATATTACGTCAAGAATGCAGCAACTATATTTACCACTAAGAAACAGCATAGAAGTGAAAATAATAAAAAAAACACCACATCCGCTCAAGTACGGCTTAGGCTGGCCATACACGGCCTGAAATGTGGCTGGTTCAGCAGGGACCAGTGTATGGTAGTTCCGCCCAACAAAAGTCAACACCTGTCAAAGGGGCACGCTGGAAAGTTTTCACGAACCGCTGATCAGAGTATTATGACAGTAGAGGGTGCCGCTGTGAGAATACAATGGCCAGCATGGGGTTTCCTCATCTACCTCATTTGTGTGGATGGAGGAATCTGACTGAATGAAATAAAATTAGCCATGCGTGGGGCCAGCATACACTTGTGGTTGGGAGGGGGGGGGGGGAAGAGTCTGTGCTCAGCAAAAATAGACAGTTGAGCCGCACTGCTCCCCCCTTCCTGAAACCCATTCCTTAACCACTTCCTGTCTGGCCCATGTACATAAACGTCCGGACAGGAGCAGTGCAGGAGTGGGTGGCCGTTTATAAACGTCCTCCCGCATTCCCTGCCTGTGCGTGCTCCCTGGCAGCGCATGGCACCATGGAACACCGATAGCTGTACGGGACCTCTGTGTGAGGTCCCGATAATGTGACCACTGATTGGCCAATCAGTGATCACATGAATAGTAGTAAGCAAGATTTCACTTGCTGACATAATTGCTTACTACTTGTGAAATCTTTGAATGATCACAGAGGTCACATGGTACAAGGCTATTCACAACAGCCTTGTACCATGTGACAAGCTGTGACCAATCACAGCTACAGTATTTCTCAATGGCTACAAGAATGCAGCCAGAGAGGAGAAATGATTGCTCTTACAGCCTTTATGGGTGTAAAAAAAAAAATCTTCATCACCCCCCACAAGTAGTAGTGTCAGAATGGTGACACTGTACTGCTAGGGTGACAGAATGTTAAAAAAAATATTAAAAAAAATATAAAAACAAAATAAAAAATGTAAAAAAAAAAAAACTTTTGAAAAATTATAATTTTTGGTTATAAACTAATTTGGGTTCTTTTTTATTTACTAATAAATAATACATTTTGGCCAAGATTTATGAAGAAAGATTTGCAAAATTTTATAAGAAAAACTTTGTTTTTCAAAATGTTTGGATTTTTCATTTATACAGCAAAAAAATAAAAATCCCAGTGGTCAATAAATATCACCAAAATAAAGTTTTATCGGTCTCAAAAAAATGCTAACAAATTCATATGGGTACAGTGTTGCATGACCGCGCAATTGTCAAAGTGTAATAGCACTGAAAGCTGAAAATTGGTCTGGACAGGAAGAAGGTAAAAGTGTCCGGACTTGAAGTGGTTAAACTGGAACTTTATGCCAAAAATGAAAGAGGGACAGGCAGGGTTCTTGTTGCAGTACAGACATTTACTTACCTGCCTGTCCACTCCTGTACAGTGAGCGGCATGCACACAAGTCGCTGTACCAACTCGGCAATGCCGAACCTGACTGAACTCCTGAGTGCACAGGAGTGAAATCATTCCCGCCTGAAAGCAACCAGCAATCGAGACCTGGAAGGCGGCCATCCCGAAGATGTCAGCGACTGGGTGGAGAGCTGCAGGACGCCACTTTGCTGGAGCCAATGTGAGTATAGTTCCAATTTAATGGGTTAGTTCACCTTTACCAAAAGGAAATAAGGGATGTCTGTAAATAAAAACAAGCTCTGCAGCTTTGACCAAAGTGGAATATCCTCTTGCAATAGGTGTAGGCCATTTATGTAACTCATGAAGCCTGACTGGAAAACTTCTAGGATGTTGCTAAGTGAGGCCCAGCTATTACTGCTCACCTCCACCATCACAGGAGTGAGCTCTGACTCAGACCCCTCACATGCTCTCTCTCTCCCTTGATACAGCAGCTCCAGGGAGCTCACTCCTGTGATAGTGAACAGTGATAGCTGGGCCTCACTTAGCAACACCTTAGAGGTTTTCTAGTCAGGCTTCAGGAGGACTGTATATGGCCTACTCCTAGTGTACCAGTTTGTTTTTTTATCTGCAGACGCCCCTTACCTGCATAAGCAGTTTTTCGGTAACCCTTTAAGAAATGCGGTCATAGACTACATACCAGCATACACATTCTCTGCTTGTGAATATACAATATATAAAAATATACTGTAATGTCATAACAAAACACAGACATGAAGCTTCTACCTCCATGTCCTTTACCACGCCTACGTTTTGTTTGTATACTATGACAGAAAGGATATCAGAGAGTTTCAGATTTTTTTTTGTGGCACTGGAACAGTACATTCATGAAGTAAGACCACTTACTGTTATCTCACATATGCCCTATACCCTGTGACTTCACACCGGACGGCCTTCGTGGACGGCCGGCAGCCATTTTGGATTTCTCCCTGCTAGCTCTCAACTGCAACATGTGAGTTCATACTCTTGCTATATACCCTCGTTGTTTCTAATAAAGTACTACACTATGAGGATTTTCTGTGTTCTGGCTCGTTACTCCCGAGCCCCCCCCCCTTTCAAGGCATAACATGATGACCTGGTGGCTATTGCATTAATGGTGAGACAAGCTCCCCCTGCTGGAGAGAAGATTGTCTTTCCCTGGTACCTGGAGACCCTCAGGGTGCGATACTTACCTAGCTGACGCAGGCCAGACGATCCCCGCTGAGATCCAGTTTCCATATATGGATGACCAGGAGTTGGTTATTAATCACTCAAACGCACATTAAATCATGCTTTCCGGTTAGTGCAATCTACACTCATCTCCCAATAAGGAATATGGTCACAGAAGTCACCAATTTTTTCACTATTTTGCCTTGAAAGTTTTCACTGTGCACTTTATACCAGCTTTGGACGCATATATTCATCACCATTGATCACATCTCTGGATGCCTATTTTATCTGACAATCCCCTTTATGTATGTTATTAAGTAGTGATTGCTTCGTCGTTTTTTGATTATCGCATTTCAAGTTCGCATGCTTCAATTTTAGATTTGTACTAGCGCTGCATGTTTACTTATATATCCACTATGGAGGCTTCTGAGGTTCGCTTTTTCATGCTAGTCGCTCTTTGATTCCTATCCAGCGCTCGTATTTTGTCCGTTTTCACTGTTATCTCACATATATATTCTTATTATAGCTAAATGTACCACCCTAACTCCTCCCAGTTTTTACACTACATAGACAGTAATATACCGAAACGTGCGGATTGTTCCCGATTGGTGTGCTATGACTTTGTGGAAGGTTTCGCCGAATGGTTCACGAAATATCGCCATTTTTGTGGTGAAATTGGTCCCATAGGAATGAATGGCAGAATGTTCAAAACTAGAGTGGGAGCTGACAAAAGCTAGAGTGTGAGCTGAAAAATAAGGACATGATTTCTAAACTGCCATCACTCTGTCATTTTCAAGCCCACCTACACAAATCCTATATCAAAACGTTCAGCTATCCCTGCTGCCACTAAAAATGTCCACGGCTAAGCCATAGTCCTGATAGTTTTCACAATATGACCATTTGTTTGCAACTCACGCCGCCCATTGACATTCATTGAAACTCCATTCTAGCCACCTGAAATTTGAAGGGCAATATCTAAACTGCGACTGTGCCTTCATTTTTAATATTTCAGACATACTATGCATCAAAATGTAGGTCTGGGTCTTGTGATTCTCACAATATAAAGCTCTTCGGTGTAAGATTTATAATTTTAAAACTACAACCGTTTGAAGATGGCAACTGCCAGTGAAGTGAGCAAGTTGGAGCAGTTTGTTTTTAACCGCTCTTCTCCGCCCTTGCTATAGAGTGAGTTGCCATAGAAACCCAGGTGTGTGAGCAGGCAGCAGTGACAAAAGCTACTCCGCCCACTCCAGTTGTAGACTACTGATAGAGGCAAGAACACTTCACACAATTTCCCCAGAAATTGTAGCTTTTCTAGTTTTAATGTGTACCTGTTAACTGCAACTGAAATGGACCCCAATTCCTAAGGCTGGCCATACATTATACAATGTTCTTGTACAATTTCCCTTTAGATTTATTATTATTATACAGGATTTATATAACGGCAACAATTTGCTCATTGCTTTACAATATAACGGGAGACAATACAGCAACAATACAGTTCAATACAACCGGCTCCTTAGTAATACAATATAAGGTCACACCTAAAACACTTTCAATTTGTATGCAATCAGGCAGGCCCTTGCACTATATAGCTGAAGGTAAATCTAAAGGAAATTGAATAATGTATGGCCAGCTTAACAATGGAGCGTTTTGAGCCACTAGGAAGAAGGGTTATCCCTAATGAGGTAGACCAGGGGTGTCCAAACTTTTGACTTTCTTGGGCCACATTGGAAGAAGAGGAATTGCCTTGGGCCACACATAAAATATACGAACAATAAAAATAGCTGATTAGCAGAAAACGTCACGCAGATCACAAGGCAACGATCAGTGATGTAGATAATTTACCTATCTGGGTAATAAAACTTCATTTATTTGGTTTGTTTTTTTACTATTATAAAAGAAAAGAGGGCATCATTATTATTATACAGGATTTATATATCGCCAACAGTTTGCGCAGCGCTTTACAGAATGAAGGTAGACAGTACAGTTACAATACAATTTGGTACAAGAGGAAACAGAGGGCCCTGCTCGTCTGGTTGGATGGATGGAGTAGCGATTCTCAATGATTTCTCAAGGTGCTGATCAGATATTTTGGTTCTAATTTTGCCGTCCGTGTGCTTCATCCTTGAAAACAGTTTCTCACAATTATAGGTGCTGCCGAAGAGTGGGAGATTTTTCTTTGGGAAGATAAAACTTCTAAAAGTCCAGTAGAGATACTGTCAAATTTTTCTTTGACCGCATGTGTTCACTGTAAACACATTTTTACAAAAAAATAAATAAATATTACGTTTTTACGGAAGTTTACAATTTTGTGTTGGGCCACATTCATAGCTGTCTTGACCACATGTGACCCATCGGCAGCGGGCTGGACAAACCTGAGGTGGGCACTGTATAGGCTCCATCATTAATTTCTGGTACGGCTTCTGGGTTATTATTACATTTTAAGGTGGCCATACAATCTCATGCAGATCTACGGTCAATTGTGTAGTGCATGAGTCTGCTTGATTTGATACAAAATGGAATGGATTGTTTGGATTTAACCAAAACTGTGTAATAAGATCATAAACCTAAAAGATTGTACAATCAGATTGTATAGTGTATGGCCAGCTTTAGGCCTGTGTACAAAATGGCTTCCCCATCTGTATTTAGGCAACTATGTCAAATACTATATGTCCCATTCATATATCTGAACCAATTTTTCCTTTATGTTACTCCATTTGCCATCGCTGTCAGCTAATAAGGAGTGTGCAGTCACATCTGAACTCCCTCCACTCACATAATTAAATTTCATCAGGCCACTTTGCCATAGAAAACACATTTTCCGCCTCGGATAACACATCCGGCTTTTACAATCTGTCTACAAGAAATAATTCTTCATCTTAGTCCTATATAAGACAAATATAATCCGCTATTCCCATCCGGATAATTGCAGAGCGCGCCTCTACCCGCATCCTCGTCCCATCAAAAGGGCAAAGGAAAGGATTTGCTGAACGTAAGCACATGTCAAGGACAAAATAGGAAAACCGGCTATCCAATGTCACATTAACTAGCACAAAAAGAGCTTTTCCCCCGGGGAGGGGGAGTTCTAACAAGAGTTCATAATAACCCATCCGATCCTTAATGGTGGGCATAATAGTGACCTGAACCATAAGAACAAAGCACTAAGGCAAGCCGAGGAGAACGGCAGATGTTTAGCAGCTAAATCCGGAGAGAGGAAAGACAGAGCTGGATGCAGTGTGGCCTATACAGAGGATGGCAGCTGTGGATGAAAGGACCAAACACAAGGCTTCATCCACAGTCATATCCAAGTCCTGCCATCATATGAGGGCTATAACGATCTATGGCCTGGACAGAAGAAGACAATCCTACACGATCAGCACAGGCCATTACACAAGGTTTCATCCCTAGCCGTAACCCAGTCCTGGCATCATATGGGGGCCTACAATGAGTTATATGGCCTATACGGAGATAGAAAACCCTGCATGATCAGCACAGAAGATTACACAAGGCCTCTTCCCTAGCCATAACCCAGTCCTGGCATCATATGGGGGCCTACAATGAGTTATATGGCCTATACGGAGATAGAAAACCCTGCATGATCAGCACAGGACATTACACAAGGCTTCATCCCTAGTCATAACCCAGTCCTGGCATCATATGGGGGCCTACAATGAGTTATATGGCCTATACGGAGATAGAAAACCCTGCATGATCAGCACAGAATATTACACAAGGCTTCATCCATAGCCATATTCCAGAGCTGGCATCATATTGGGGGCCTGGACAGAGGATGACAGCCCGGAATGATCAGCACCGGACACAACAAACAAAAGGCTTTAGCCATAGTCATATCCAAGTGCTGACATCATATGGGGGGCTATAACAATCTGTGGCCTACACAGGGGATGACAGTCCGGTATGTGGATGATCAGCACACATTACAATAGCAATACAAGGCTTTCATTGATAGCGGTGTCCCATTCTTAGCATCACATAGGGTGCTGCAATGATGTACGTATATGGCATAGACAGGGGATGACAGCACATATCACAATGAGAAGGCTAGCCTTCCATTATAGCAATGTCCCATCCTTAGCATCATATGGGCTGCTACAATGATCTGTGTCCTGATTAGTGGATGACAGCCCTGGATCATCACCACACATCACAATTGGAAGGCTTCATAGCCTATCATATCAATGTGGCCTGGATGGAGGATGACAGCCCTTGATGCTGAGCACAAATCATAACAGGAGTGCAAGGCTTCCTCCATATTGATGCCCCAGCGTGGTGTGTCTGAGCTATGGACAGAGGATGACAGCACTACAGCAATACAAAGCTTTCATTGATAAAGATATCCCATGCATATCATCATATGGGCTCCTACAATGATCTATGACCTGGACAGAGGATGAGAGCCCTGAATCTTCAGCACAGATTACAATAGCAAGGCCTTCACTGAACATGATACCCTAGCCTTAGCATCATATGGGCTCCTACGTTGATCTGTGGCCCCAACAGAGGGTGACAACCGTGGATCATCAGCACATATCACAACAGCAATGCAAGGCTTCCATTCACAGTGATGTCAAAACCCTAGCATCATGTGGCTGTGGTCTGGATAGAAAATGGCAGCCCTAGATGTACTTCACCACAAGGCTTCACTAATAGTGATGTCCCATCCCTAGCATCATATGGGGTGCTGCTATGACCTATGATCTGGACAGGAGATGACAGCCCTGGATGGTCAGCACACATCGCCATAACAATGCCAGGCTTGCATTAATTTGTGTTCCCATGTTACATCATATAGTGCGCTGCTATAATCTGTGACCCCAAGAGAGGATGAGAACCCTGGATCATCAGCACAGATCACAACAGAAAGGCTTTCACCGATCGCGATGTCCCAGCATTGCATCGTAAGGGGGGCTACAATGAGCTATATGTCCTTGACAGAGGATGTCAGCCATGGATCACACAATATCAATGCAAGACTTTCATCGATACTGATGTCCCAGCATCATATTGCTATGGCCTGGACCGAAGATGACAACCCTGGATCATCAGCACAGGTCACAACAGCAATGCTTTCATGGACAGATCTCTCTGCCCAAACACTATATAGGCTGCTGCCATGATCTATAGCCTGGACAGGGGAACACAGCACAATGGCAATGCCAGGCTTGCATTCATAGTGATGCCCCGACCTTGCATCCTATTGCTATGGCCTGGACAGAAGATGGCAGCCCTAGATCCTCAGCACAATGTCAAGCTTCCATTCATAGTGCAATCTCAGCCCTGCCTCATATGGGGTGCTGATATGACCTGTGGCCTGCACAGATAACAGCACAGAGGCAATGGCCAGATTCTATTCATAGTAATGCCTTAGACCTTGCACCCTATTGCTGTGGCCTGGGCACAGGATGACAGTCCTGGAGGCTTTGCATGGACTACAACAGCAATGCTAAACTTGCATTCATAGTGATGCCCCATCTTAGCATCATATGGGGTGCCACTATTTTCTGTGACCCCACCAGAGGATAATAGCCCTGGGTCACTAGCACAGATCACAATGGGAAGGTCTTCACTGATACTGATCTCCTTGTCCCGGCATCATGTAGGCCGCTCCTATCATCTGTGGCCTGGACTGGGGAAGACGGCACAATAACAAAACCAGGCTCCCATTCAAAGTGATGGCTTAGTCCTTGCATCCTATTGCTCTGGCCTGGATAGACGATGACAGCCCTGGATCCTCAGCACTGATCACAACAGCAACGCCAGACTTGCATTCACAGTGATGATCTGTGACCCCAATGAGGATGCCAGCCCTGGATACTCAGCACAGATCACAATAGCAACGTATTCACCCATCGTGATCTCCATGCTCCAGCCTCCTATGGGGTGCTGCTGCTTATGATCTGTGGCCTGGACAGGAGAAAACAGCACAAGACCAATGCCAGGCTTCCATCCAGTGTTGTCACATCCTTGAATCATATGGATAACATGATCTATGGACCGGAGGGGACAGTGTCAGTGCCAGGCTGCCATTCTTAGTGAGGCCTCGTCCTTGCATCCTATTACTGGCGGCCTGGACAGAGGGTGATAGCCCTGGATCCTCAGCATTAATCACAATGCCAGGCTTCCATCAATGGAGAACTCCCATCCTGGCATCCT
Source organism: Staurois parvus (assembly GCF_062004578.1). Lineage (NCBI taxonomy): Eukaryota > Metazoa > Chordata > Amphibia > Anura > Ranidae > Staurois > Staurois parvus. The sequence goes on along the minus strand of NW_028318181.1, from coordinate 147,463 downwards.
ATGGGGTGCAGCTCTGATCTGTGTCCTGGACAGGGGATGACAGCACAATGGCAATGCCTGGTACCCACTAACAGTGATGGCTTAGTCCTTGCATCCTATTTGCTGTGGCCTGAGCAGAGGATGGCGGCCCAGATCACAGCAGCACTGATCTCCCAGTGATAGGGATCTCCCAGCTCCAGCATTGTATTGGCTGCAGCTCTGATCTATGGCCTGGACGGGTGATGACAGCACAGATCACAATTCCAGGCCCCCATCCATAGTAATGCCCCATCCCTCCATCCTTTGGTGTGTCCTGATCACAGATCACAATGCCTGGCCTCCATCCATAGTGATGCCCCATCCCTCCATCCATCCATCCTATGGTGTGTCCTGATCACAGATCACAATGCCCGGCCCCCATCCATAGTGATGCCCCATCCCTCCATCCATCCTATGGTGTGTCCTGATCACAGATCACAATGCCCGGCCCCCATCCATAGTGATGCCCCATCCCTCCATCCATCCTATGGTGTGTCCTGATCACAGATCACAATGCCCGGCCCCCATCCATAGTGATGCCTCATCCCTCCATCCTATGGTGTGTGACCACAGATCACAATGCCCGGCCTCCATCCATAGTGATGCCCCATCCCTCCATCCTTTGGTATGTCCGGATCACAGATCACAATGCCGGCCCCCATCCATAGTGATGCCCCATCCCTCCATCCATCCTATGGTGTGTCCGGATCCCAGATCACAATGCCAGGCCTCCATCCATAGTGATGCCCCATCCCTCCATCCATCCTATGGCGTATCCTGACCACAGATCACAATGCCAGGCCCCATCCATAGTGATGCCCCATCCCTCCATCCTATGGCGTGTCCTGATCACAGATCACAATGCCCGGCCCCCATCCATAGTGATGCCCCATCCCTCCTATGGCGTGTCCTGACCACAGATCACAATGCTCGGCCCCCATCCATAGTGATGCCCCATCCCTCCATCCTATGGTGTGTCCTGATCACAGATCACAATGCCCGGCCCCCATCCATAGTGATGTCCCATCCCTCCATCCTATGGTGTCCTGATCACAGATCACAATGCCCGGCCTCCATCCATAGTGATGCCCCATCCCTCCATCCTATGGTGTGTCCTGATCACAGATCACAATGCCCGGCCCCCATCCATAGTGATGCCCCATCCCTCCATCCTATGGTGTCCTGATCACAGATCACAATGCCTGGCCTCCATCCATAGTGATGCCCCATCCCTCCATCCTATGGTGTGTCCTGATCACAAAGACAGGCCCCCATCCATAGTGATGCCCCATCCCTCCATCCTATGGTATGTCCTGATCACAGATCACAATGCCCGGCCCCCATCCATAGTGATGCCCCATCCCTCCATCCATCCTATGGTGTGTCCTGATCACAGATCACAATGCCCGGCCCCCATCCATAGTGATGCCTCATCCCTCCATCCTATGGTGTGTGACCACAGATCACAATGCCCGGCCTCCATCCATAGTGATGCCCCATCCCTCCATCCTTTGGTATGTACAGATCACAGATCACAATGCCGGCCCCCATCCATAGTGATGCCCCATCCCTCCATCCATCCTATGGTGTGTCCGGATCCCAGATCACAATGCCAGGCCTCCATCCATAGTGATGCCCCATCCCTCCATCCATCCTATGGCGTATCCTGACCACAGATCACAATGCCGGCCCCCATCCATAGTGATGCCCCATCCCTCCATCCTATGGCGTGTACTGACCACAGATCACAATGCCAGGCCTCCATCCATAGTGATGCCCCATCCCTCCATCCATCCCTCCATCCTATGGCGTGTCCTGATCACAGATCACAATGCCCGGCCCCCATCCATAGTGATGCCCCATCCCTCCATCCCTCCTATGGCGTGTCCTGACCACAGATCACAATGCCCGGCCCCCATCCATAGTGATGCCCCATCCCTCCATCCTATGGTGTGTCCTGATCACAGATCACAATGCCCGGCCCCCATCCATAGTGATGCCCCATCCCTCCATCCTATGGTGTCCTGATCACAGATCACAATGCCCGGCCTCCATCCATAGTGATGCCCCATCCCTCCATCCTATGGTGTGTCCTGATCCCAGATCACAATGCTCGGCCCCCATCCATAGTGATGCCCCATCCCTCCATCCTATGGTGTGTCCTGATCCCAGATCACAATGCTCGGCCCCCATCCATAGTGATGCCCCATCCCTCCATCCTTTGGTGTCCTGATCACAGATCACAATGCCTGGCCTCCATCCATAGTGATGCCCCATCCCTCCATCCTATAGTGTCCTGATCACAGATCACAATGCCTGGCCTCCATCCATAGTGATGCCCCATCCCTCCATCCTATGGTGTGTGACCACAGATCACAATACCTGGCCTCCATCCATAGTGATGCCCCATCCCTCCATCCTATGGTGTGTCCTGATCCCAGATCACAATGCTCGGCCCCCATCCATAGTGATGCCCCATCCCTCCATCCTTTGGTGTCCTGATCACAGATCACAATGCCTGGCCTCCATCCATAGTGATGCCCCATCCCTCCATCCTATAGTGTCCTGATCACAGATCACAATGCCTGGCCTCCATCCATAGTGATGCCCCATCCCTCCATCCTATGGTGTGTCCTGATCACAGATCACAATGACAGGCCCCCATCCATAGTGATGCCCCATCCATCCATCCTATGGTGTGTCCAGATCACAGATCACAATGCCCGGCCCCCATCCATAGTGATGCCCCATCCCTCCATCCTATGGTGTGTCCTGATCACAGATCACAATGACAGGCCCCCATCCATAGTGATGCCCCATCCCTCCATCCTATGGTGTGTGACCACAGATCACAATGCCCGGCCTCCATCCATAGTGATGCCCCATCCCTCCATCCTATGGTGTCCTGATCACAGATCACAATGCCTGGCCTCCATCCATAGTGATGCCCCATCCCTCCATCCTATGGTGTGTCCTGATCACAGATCACAATGACAGGCCCCCATCCATAGTGATGCCCCATCCATCCATCCTATGGTGTGTCCAGATCACAGATCACAATGCCCGGCCCCCATCCATAGTGATGCCCCATCCCTCCATCCTATGGTGTGTCCTGATCACAGATCACAATGACAGGCCCCCATCCATAGTGATGCCCCATCCCTCCATCCTATGGTGTGTGACCACAGATCACAATGCCCGGCCTCCATCCATAGTGATGCCCCATCCCTCCATCCTATGGTGTCCTGATCACAGATCACAATGCCTGGCCTCCATCCATAGTGATGCCCCATCCCTCCATCCTATGGTGTGTGACCACAGATCACAATACCTGGCCTCCATCCATAGTGATGCCCCATCCCTCCATCCATCCTATGGTGTGTGACCACAGATCACAATACCTGGCCTCCATCCATAGTGATGCCCCATCCCTCCATCCTATGGTGTGTCCTGATCACAGATCACAATGACAGGCCCCCATCCATAGTGATGCCCCATCCATCCATCCTATGGTGTGTCCAGATCACAATGCACGGCTCCCAGTGACAGGGTTCCCCCAGCCTGGCTCACATGGGGTGCAGGCACTATGATCTGTGTCCTGCCAGTGCCCGGCTCCCATCCACAGTGACGTCTTATCCTTGCATCCTATGGTGTGTCCTGATCACAGATCACAATGGAGATCTCCCATTGATATTGATGCCCCTCCATCGCCCCTTTCCTCCATCCATCCCTCCATCTCCCCCCTTACCTTTGTGTAAAGCTCCGATGCTGCCATGCTGCTCCGTGTACATAGACGTCCCCTCCCCCTCCTCCCCGGTGGCGGGTGGTCCCGCCCCGCGGCAGGTGTCGGCACTGTGTCCCTGCTCTCTCTCGGGTCCGGGCGGAGTGTGGGGTCAGATCGCCATGTTACCTGAGCAGAGGTCTGTGTGGGTGCGGGTCTCTGTGCATTGTGGGAAGGAGATGTGTGGAGGGGAAGCTGTGATTCTTCTCCGGAGGATTGCTGGGCTCGCTCTGCCTCCCATCGGCGGACTCCACTCTACACCATCTCCTCCTAACCGGCGCCGTGCGCGGACACTCCGCGGACATGCGGCTCTGCTCCGCTAGGGGGCGCCGGAGGGCTGTTAACCCCTTCCGCACACTCAGCCCTGGCACCAGTCTGCCTATGACTTCTGATGTACCCACGAGGGTTGTCACCTCATCCCTTTAAACCCGAACACGTATTCATGACACAGGTTCTGTGGCTGATTAGGTGGTCATTCAACTCACTTGGTGCCTTCTCTGCATTAGATGGGCTTCAGAACCTGTGTAATTAATGTGTTCTGCTTTAAAGGGATGAGGTGGCAACCCCAGTACCCAGGCTGGGATCACATGAATGGCATTCTCATGTGGAATGGGCTGGCAGCACCCTCTGGGCATCATTCACACCTGTGCATCCTGCTAACATGCATTTTTTTTGTGCGTTTTTTACAGATCATCATAAGGCAGCCCATTTCTGTCACTAAAATTACCTGCGACAAACGTGCCAGAGAATCTCAAGAAGCATTCTCCAGTTTGCACATTTTTTTACTTCTCTTTTTGCCACGTTTCTCGCCAGTCTTTGCATACAGCAAATTGCAGGTTTGCTTCCCACATTTGGGGTTCCATTAACAATCATTCACACGTGTGCAACTTGTCATGCGGCTTTGGACACTAAAGTATGTCACCAGTCATACCCCATGTTCTTTAATGACAACCACTCATTTATGTACGATTTAAAGTTGCAGTGACTTCATGCACTAATTTGGTATGACTTTCATATAACTTGAGTGCCATAGACTGCAATGTAAACCCTCAAAAGTCACACCTGAATGTTAAAAATGCACCAGTAGTCCATTATCATTAATGAAAGCCAGAATTGTGTCCAAGTTGCACCCAAGGTCCTACAACTTTGGAGTCATACAAGTGTGAATGGAGTCTTAGGCCAAATTCATACCTTTGTGCTCTGTGAACTCACACAGGAATGCACATTTCTGCACATACGGAAAAAACGTACAAAAAACATGATTCACACTTTCAGTGTCATTATTTCCTAACTTCACCCCAAAGGCAGCAGGGAATTGCACATTTTGTCACACAGCAAATGAACTTCAAACATGGAGCTCAGAGGTCTGCTCCCAGAAATGGCCTCCAACCTCTCCTAATATATGGGAAAGCATACTGTTATATTTCCAAATGATCAAACAAACAAAAAAAAAAAATCCAGCCTCCAACCTTCCCTTATAGCCGGCACAACACACTCCTTTATTTCCAGACAATAACCCCCTCCAAAAAATATGGCCTCCAACCTGCCCTTACAGCTGGGCAAAGACGCTCCTTCATTTCCAGCTGATAAAACAAAAGAAAAATTCAGCCTCCAATCTCCCCTTATAGCCAGCCAAGCACAGATTTCCAAAACATTATTTGTCAGATGATAAAACAAAAACAAAGGTATTTAGTAATCTTATCTTTAAGTCTATTTTTTTTTTTTGGGGGGGGGGGTTTACTTATTTTTACTTTTTTTAACCCACCACTAACCATAGGGTCAAAACAGCAAAAAGACATACATGAAAGAAGAAGCAGCACTACATTTGCCTTTCCAAAAAAAAAGAAAATTATTTCTAGACGGTAAAAAAGAAAAATCTGGCCTCCAACCTCCCCTAAAAAAAGGGGCAAGCACACTGTTTTAATTCCAGATGATAAAAAAAATCTAGCTTCCAACCTCTCCTTATAGTTGGCCAAGCACACTCTTTTATTTCCAGGTGTTAAAAAAAATCCAGCCTCCAACCTCCCCTTATAGCTGGCCAAACACACTCCTTTATCTCCAGATGTTAAAAAAAATCCGACATTCAACCTCCCCTTATAGCAGGCCAAACACACACCTTTTTTCTAGATGGTAAAACAAAAAACATAGACAACATACTACAACGTATCCTTTAATATTCTTACTATCGTATCTTATATATCTTATAGAAGGTATTTATTCATCTGTCTTATCTTATTTTACAATAGAACTTCTGTGTTGTCTTATCTAATCTTATCTTATCACCTCTATCTTATCCTTCTATCATATCTATCTTATCTTTAAATCTCTTTCTTTTTTTTTTTAAGTTATCTTATCAGTATATCTACCCTTTTTTTATATACATATCTACTTACCTGTCCTAATCTACCTTCTCTTAGGTTATCAGCAAAAAGATATACCTGAAAGAATGAAGCGGCACTACACTTACCTTTAAAAAAAATATATATATATTTCTAGATGATAAAAAAAGAAAAAATCCGGCCTCCAACTTCCCCAAAAAATGGGGCAAGCACACTCTTTTACTTCCAGATGATAAAAAAAAACAGCCTCCAACCTCTCCTTATAGCCAGCCAAGCACAATCCTTTATTTCCAGATGTTAAAAGAATCCAGCCTCCAACCTCCCCTTATAGCTGGCCAAACACAAATCCCTTTTTCTAGATTATAAAACAAAAAACAAAGACAACATACTACAACTTATCTTATAACATATTTTCTATCTTATACTTATGTAAGGTATTTATTCATCTATCTTATCTTACCTTATCACCTCTATCTTATCTTTAAATCTATTTTTATTTATTTATTAAAGCTATCTTATCAGTAAATTTATATTATTTTTTTATAAACATATCTACTTACCTGTCCTAATCTACCTTATCTTAGTTTAGCAACAAAAAGACATAACTGAAAGAAGAAGCAGCACTACACTTACCTAAAAAAATCTAAAAAATACTAAAGAATCCGGCCTCCAACCTCCCCTAAAAAAGGGGCACGCACACTTTTTTTTATTTCCAGATGATTTAAAACAAAATTCCAGCCTATAATCTCCTGTCATAGCCAGTGAAGGACACACCTTTTTTTCTAGATGCTAAAACAAAAAACAAAGACAACATACTACAACTTATCTTATAATATGCTTTCTATCTTATCTTATCTATCTTATACTTAAATAAGGTATTTATTCATCTATCTTATCTTATCTTACAATAGAACTTCTGTCTTATCTTATCCTTCTATTATATCTATCTTATCTTTAAATATATTTTTATTTATTTTTTAACGCTATCTTATCAGTATATGTATCTTATTTTTTTATATACATATCTACTTACCTGTCCTAATCTACCTTATCTTAGCTTAGCAACTAAAAGATGTACCTGAAAGAAGAACCGGCACTACACTTACCTTTAAAAAAAAAAAAGAAAATTATTTCTAGATGGTAAAAAAAAAAAATTCGGCCTCCAACCTCCCCTAAAAAAAGGGCAAACACACTCTTTTATTGCCAGATGATTAAAAAATTTTAAAAAAACCCCGCCTCCAACCTCTCCTTATAGCCATCTAAACACACTCCATAGAATGTATACAAAACAATCAATTATATAAAAGATTGACATCTTATTTGACACATTGATACATATCGAATAAACAACACGTTTCACCAATAAAATATAGCAATTCTTGACAACATATTTGCTTCACAGCATTTATAGTTATTACAATAAATTACTAATGGTATCCTGTAAAGCTGATTTTCATCTTGCAACATCAGTTTTTGGACTACAAGTGCATTCAGCCTAAATCCAACGCATTTCGAATACCTTAGTACAGATTCTTCCTCAGGAAAAGGATACCACTCTAAAACAATAATTGTCAGTAATTAATCCTTTATACATATTTTCTATAGTTGAAAAATTGAAAGGCCAATCATATAAGATGTTACTTACATACCACCAAAATTAGTCAAAAGAAGACACTTTACTGTGTTTGAAAAATAAGTCTCCCCCATAGGATGAGGTCATCTTTTGGCACACGGGAACCACAGGTGCCACATCACAGACACTGTTGTAACAAAGCGTATATCAATTCATATAATATCATGTATATTGATGTCTTGAAACTATAACAAGGCATCAAGCGTATCTCGGAAAGTTATTTTCCTTTTATAGATCTACTTTGACCGATATTAATAGGGACAGAAGATTCTTAAATCCTCATAATGTATATCTTATTAACAGATATATACAGTTGTGTTCAAAATAATAGCAGTGTGCTGAAAAAAGTGAAAAAAGCTCAAAATCCTTCTAATAGCTTTTATTTCCATACACACAAATGCATTGGGAACACTACACATTCTATTCCAAATCAAAACATGAAGAAAAATAGATCAAATTTGTGTTGTGTCTAAAAAAATTGAAGAAAAGTGAATATTAGACTGTTCAAAAAAATAGCAGTGTTTGTATTCTTCTTTACAAACTCAAACATTCACTATATAAACTGAAAAATGTTTGAAGATTTTGCTTTTCTTTGAATCACTTCATTAATATTTAGTTGTATAAGCACTGTTTCTGAGAACTGCTGTACATCTGTGTTTCATGGAGTCAACCAACTTCTGGCACCTGTGAACAGGTATTCCAGCCCAGGATGATTGGACTACATTCCACAGTTCTTCTCTACTTCTTGGTTTTGCCTCAGAAACTGCATTTTTGATGTCACCCCACAAGTTTTCTATTGGATTAAGATCCGGGGATTGGGCTGGCCACTCCATAACGTCACTCTTGTTGGTCTGGAACCAAGATGTTGCACGTTTACTGGTGTGTTTCAAGGGCATTTCCTCTTCAGCATAAGGCAGCATGACCTCTTCAAGTATTCTGATGTATTCAAACTGATCCATGATCCCTGGTATGTGATAAATAGGCCCAACACCGTAGTATGAGAAAGATCCCCATATCATGATACTTGCGCAACCATGCTTCACTGTCTTCACAGTGTACTGTGGCTTGAATTCAGTGTTTGGGGGTTGTCTGACAAACTGTCTCCGGCCACTAGACTCAAAAAGAACAATCTTACTTTCATCAGTCCACAAAATGTTGCGCCATTTCTTTGTAGGCCAGTCAATGTGCTCTTTGGCAGATTGTAACCTCTTCAGCACATGTCTTTTTTTCAACAGTGGGACTTTGCGGGGGCTTCTTGCAGATAGCTTGGCTTCACATAGGCGTCTTCTAATTGTAACAGTACTCACAGGTAACTTTAGACCTTCTTTGATCTTCCTGGAGCTGATTGTTGGCTGAGTCCTTGCCATTTTGGCTATTCTTCTATCCATTCGAATGGTAGTTTTTCGCTTTCTTCTATGTCTTTCAGGTTTTGGTTGCCATTTTAAAGCATTTGCGATCATTTTAGCTGAGCATCCTATCATTTTCTGCACTTCTTTATATGTTTTCCCCTCTCCAATCAACTTTTTAATCAAGGTATGCTGTTCTTCTGAACAATGTCTAGAACAACCCATTTTCCTCAGAATTTCAGAGAGAAATGCACTGTAACCAGCATGTACAACATTTGCTGCCTTCCTTCCTTAACCCCTTGACGCCGACGTAACACAAATATGCGGCCTCACGGACCTGGGCTTTTTTCCGTGGGGCCGCATATTTGCGTACCTGTCTTTGTGCTGGGAGCGCGCCACTCGGCGCGCTCCCAGCACCAAGACCGCGGTGTCACTGAGAGCCCCGGGTCCCGTTCTAACGATCGGGACCCGGGACTCCCGATTCCGGGTCACGTGATCGCTGTGATAGCCTCTGATTGGCTATCACAGTGATCAATCACTGTGCAGCCTGGCCCCCTTGTTTTCTCTCTCTCTATGAATGGAGAAGAGAGATACATTGTATCTCTCGAACTCCTGACATAGAGAGAGAAAAAAAAAAGTTTGTAAAAAAAAAAAAAAAAAAAAAGATAAATAAATATTAAAAAATAAAGAAAAATACCTAGATCAAGGTTTGATCTAGTTCAGTACCAGGGTTAGTGTTTGGGTCAAAGGTCAGGGTCAAAGGTCAGGGTCAAGGGCAAAGGTCAGGGTCAAAGGTCAGGATTAAAAAAAAAAATTGGTATCAGTGTCAGTTAGTGTTAATGTCAATGTCAGTGACAGTGTGTTTTATGTAAAAAAAAATAAATTAAAAAAAAGACAAAAACAAAATGCGCACTGTTGTTTCTGGGCTGTACTACGGGTACAAACAACAAATAACATACACATATATGGTATCGCTGCAATCGTCAAGAACTGGAGAATGTATTTTGGGTTGTTCTTTGGTGGTAGGTTATGGTCGTAACAAGAAACACACAGTTAAATTTAAAAAAATGATTTTTTTTACTATTTTGGCCCAGTTTTCCTTTAATAATAAAAAAAAATTAGGAGCTATCCATGACCATTTACCACCAAATGAAAGCCCAATTTGTCCTGAAAAAAACAAGGTATAATCCACCTGGATGTACAAAGTAGTTGTGACGATATGTACGGTTTTACTAACATGTCAACGTTGCAGAATTGTGCTTAGGCATTTAGATTTGTTTTACCCTTAGGCGTGAAGGGCAATAATTGCCACCTGTTTTTCAAAGAATGAATGACCTCACTAATAGAACTCCACACTGCTATTATTTTGAACATGCCCCTTTCAATTAGTGATTCAATTACACAGAATCAGCAGCATGCATGTCATGACTGTTGGGTCTGTTGGATTTCTATCTACTACACCCGCTAGTAAATTATTTGCCATGTAGAAATATCATTTCTACCAAAAACAGTGATTGATCAGGTTAGTGATGTCTGACTGCTATTATTTTGAAAACAACTGTACCTCCACAATTAAAGATACACTCTCAGCAGCAACAGAAAGGGATAATAAATTGAAAATCTAAACTACATTAATTCAAACATTTTTTTCCAATATAGAAATTCAAAATGGTCACTTGCATTCATAAAGTTTGCCATGAACGGCATAAAAATAAAGTGCTGTATAGACTGGACATCCAAAGCACACTCTTGTTGTTCAGACTTTAACCCACCAAGGTGTCGGGACCGGGCATCATACATGTAATTCCTCCCGGGACCAAACTCAATATTAGAAGTTGCATCATATAATGGCACTAGAGGCTTTTTATAGGTTCCAGCATGAATAGGATGTGTGTGTTTCTCCTCCCATGTGCAGATAATAGCCGCCGGAGGGGAAGATGGCGCCTATCATGTGATTCCCAGCATTCAACACAACTGCGCAGGCGCAATCGAGTCATACGCATTGATGTCACATCCGGCCCCGGAATGACTGGTTTCTGGAGACCGAGTGGGCACCATGTTGGAGACCATCGCCAACACGGAACAGCGCGGACCAAAACTGGAGCATAGAAGGGCAGAAAGGAATCTGCCCATCGCTCCACGAGGCCACAATATAATCAGTATATCTACCCTTTTTGTTTTTATATACATATCTACTCACCTGTCCTAAGCTACCTTTTCTTAGTTTATCAGCAAAAAGATATACTTGAAGCAACACTACACTTATCTTTCAAAAACAAAAAGAAAATTATTTCTAGATGATAAAAAAAAGAAAAAAATCCGGCATCCAACCGCCCCTAAAAATGGGGCAAGCACACTCTTTTATTTCCAAATGATAAAAAAAAAAAAAATCCGGCCTTCAACCTCCCCCTATAGCCGACCAAGTATGTAACCTTGTCTGCATTCGACAAGGAGACGAATGGATAACTGCCTTTAGAACCAGGTATGGGCATTTTGAGTCCTTGGTTATGCCTTTTGGATTTTGCAACCTGCAACTTTTCTACACTTCATCAACGATGTTTTTCGTGATCTGTTGGAACAATTTGTGATTTGTTATCTGGATGATATTCTCATCTTTTCCGATAATCTGGAGGAGCACTGCAAACATCTTTGAACAGTCTTTGAAAGATTAAGGAAGATTAGACTTTACATTAAATTGGAGAAATGCGGGTTTGAACAAACCCAGATCCAGTTCTTGGTATATGTTATTTCTCCAGAAGGAGTGAGCATGGATCCCGAGAAGATCAAAGCAGTGGTACACTGGCCTGCCCCTGGAAATGTTAGGGAAATTCAATGTTTTGTCGGTTTTACCAACTTCTACAGAAAATTCATAAGAAACTTCTCTAAGGTGATAGCTCCAAATACACAGCTATCAAAAAAGGGACACCCTTTGTGTGGACCCCTGTGTCACGAATGGACTCAGCACTGGTGGTGGGACTCACCTGCCGTGTGGGCTGCAGTACCAGGGCTGACCAGCGGGTGCTCTCAGCAGCCAGAAGCTCACTTCTGCAGTCAGCCAAACCTGGGGCTGATTGCAGAAGGTGTATTTAAGGGATGGCCAGACCTGCAGTCTGGGCCTTGGTGTATGTTTTCCCATGAGCCCCTGTACCTGGTATCTTGTGTTCCTGCCTCGTTGCTGACCCTGCTTGATCTTGACCTCTGCTGATCGTCTCCTGTTGAACCCGGCTTGTGACCCTGACCATTCTCTGCCTGATCCTTTGTACCGCGCTGCCCGTGAGTTACTGAACCCAGCTTGTGACCCTGACCATTCTCTGCCTGCTCCTTTGGTACCTTGCTGCCCGCACATTGCTGACCTGGCCCGTCTGACCACGCTAACTACTCTGCCATCCATCCATCCTGCACGGATCCAGCCGTCCCTGCTCACACCTTCTGCCTCTTCACATCAGGCTTTCTACCTGCACATACCTCTGGCGGATCCCTCTACCGCTAGCAGGTGTACTCAGGGGCCGCGACCTGGTTCCTGTCTGCTCCAAGTCCATCCCCACCATCAGGGGCCCTGGTGAATAAGCAGACTGGGACTTAGACTCCGCGCCCTGGGGAATTCTGTCCTGGGGACCGCTAGAGGTACCATCAAATGGTCATTACAGAACCCTACGGCCGGCCTGACCGTTCCACCTCTCCAGCCCTGACTACGCCTGTATTCCTGCACCTCCTAAGATTAGTGGAAGGTTGGTTTGCTCACTGTGCGTTTATATATATATATATATCTGGGTGGCTAATAATAAACTGTATTATACTGTACCCGAGGCCTGCGTTTCCCTGTGTCAGTCCACACCTTTCTGGTCACTCCTAGATTCCTGACATCACACCAAGGCCTTTCCTGACCAGAAGTGGCTGCACAGGGAAGCCATCTTGACTTGTTGTTAAGGATGCATCCTGATGAGGTTGTGTATTTGTCTATGCTAGTTTTTGATGACAGAGAATATGCCTATCAGACTCTGCGGGAGTATACCAGGGATCAGCTGCTAGAGTGCATACGGGTCGCTCATTCCCTAGTAGGTCAGGACCTAGAGCTCTCTGAGGTGCAACCATTGATTCAGGCTTGTGTTGAGTTGGCTTCATCTAGTACCCCTGAAAGCAGGGATGAATTCCTTCCTCCATTCAGGGTGAGTCAAATAATATCACTGGTATGGTTGTTGGAGGATGATCCGGATTGCTTCTTGGAGCAGTATTCAGCATGTTCACCACATGTGCTAAAGAAGTGTATAAACGCAGTGCAATCTTCGACCAGACAGGCCTTGTGTAAGCTGAGCGTTGTCCAACCCTTACTGCAGACATGGTCAGACTTGTTACAGCTAGCCTCAGTCAGCTTGCAACAAACCAGTCCTGCTTCTCATCATTCCTCTGTTCAAAGCTCTCTTCCTGCATTCCCGACAGCACCCCCAGTGACAGCCCAGTATACCCTGCTATCTACCACATTTCAGTCCCCTGCTCCCACTCGCTGTACCATCCTGCCAGTATCCAAACCGGTCAGCCTGTCGTCTGAGAACCCGCCTTCCGTGGTTCAGCCAGTTGACTTGGTGCCCACTGTCGTACCAGTTGACTCGGTGCCAGTTGACTCGGTTCCCACTGTCGTGCCAGTTGACTCGGTGCCCACTGTTGTGCCAGTTGACTCAGTGCCAGTTGACTCGGTGCCCACTGTCGTGCCATTTGACTTGGTGCCCGCTGTTGAGCCGGATGACTTGATGCCTGATGATTCGGTGCCCGCTGTCGTGCCAGTTGACTCGGTGCCTGCTGTCGAGCTTGGTGACCCGGTACCCACGGTTCTGCTAGATGGGTCAGTGCCCGCTGACATGCCCGGTGACTCGGTGCCCGCTGTCGTGCCAGTTGACTCGGTGCCAGTTGATTCGGTGCCCGCTGTCGAGCCAGATGACTTGATGCCTGATGATTCGGTGCCCGCTGTCGTGCCAGTTGACTCAGTGCCCGCTGTCGAGCTTGGTGACCCGATACCCGCGGTTCTGCTAGATGGTTCGGTGCCCACTGACATGCCCGGTGACTCGGTGCCTGCTGACTTGCCAGGTGACTCTGTGCCCGCGGTTCTGCTAGATGGCTCGGTGCCCGGTGACTCTGTGCCCGCTGACGTGCCTCTGCCTGCTGTGCAGCCCGACATGCCAGCCCCTGATGTCCAGCTAAACTGGCCAATAACTCATTCCCAGCCTGCTCCTGGAAATCCTGTGTCCAGTGACCTGCCTTCCTGGGTTCTCCTACACAAAGAGTCTACAAGCAGGAAACCTAGCCAGCCGGTTTACTCCGGCAGTAGGATATTCAGCCAGTTACCTGACCCGGGCGGTGGAACATTTGGCCCACTAAGGACTGTTTGGAGCGTCCTGAGGCCACTCCTTGAGGGGGGGGGTACTGTCAGGAATGGACTCAGCACTGGTGGTGGGACTCACCTGCCGTGTGGGCTGCAGTACCAGGGCTGACCAGCGGGTGCTCTCAGCAGCCAGAAGCTCACTTCTGCAGTCAGCCAAACCTGGGGCTGATTGCAGAAGGTGTATTTAAGGGATGGCCAGACCTGCAGTCTGGGCCTTGGTGTATGTTTTCCCATGAGCCCCTGTACCTGGTATCTTGTGTTCCTGCCTCGTTGCTGACCCTGCTTGATCTTGACCTCTGCTGATCGTCTCCTGTTGAACCCGGCTTGTGACCCTGACCATTCTCTGCCTGATCCTTTGTACCGCGCTGCCCGTGAGTTACTGAACCCAGCTTGTGACCCTGACCATTCTCTGTCTGCTCCTTTGGTACCTTGCTGCCCGCACATTGCTGACCTGGCCCGTCTGACCACGCTAACTACTCTACCATCCATCCATCCTGCACGGATCCAGCCGTCTCTGCTCACACCTTCTGCCTCTTCACATCAGGCTTTCTACCTGCACATACCTCTGGCGGATCCCTCTACCGCTAGCAGGTGTACTCAGGGGCCGCGACCTGGTTCCTGTCTGCTCCAAGTCCATCCCCACCATCAGGGGCCCTGGTGAATGAGCAGACTGGGACTTAGACTCCGCGACCTGGGGAATCCTGTCCTGGGGACCGCTAGAGGTACCATCAAACGGTCATTACAGAACCCTACGGCCGGCCTGACCATTCCACTTCTCCAGCCCTGACTACGCCTGTATTCCTGCACCTCCTAAGATTAGTGGAAGGTTGGTTTGCTCACTGTGCGTTTATATATATATATCTGGGTGGCTAATAATAAACTGTATTATACTGTACCCGAGGCCTGCATTTCCCTGTGTCAGTCCACACCTTTCTGGTCACTCCTAGATTCCTGGCACCCTGAGGCACAGGCTACTTTTGAAAAGCTAAAAGCTCTTTTCACTTCTGCACCAATTTTGGTACATCCTGATCCTGAACTACCCTTTATAGTGGAAATGGATGTATATGACTCTGCCATGGGAGCTATCCTGTCTCAACTATGTGGTGAAAAGATGCAGCTTCATCCTTGTGTTTACTCCTCTTGTTTGATGTCTTCAGCCAAAAGGAATTTATTTATGTACTTCTCAATGCAGTTCTCAAACAAGAGAAATATGCATTTCTGCCACAAGGGGGCACTGCAGGGGAAAGGTTCTAGTTTTGTTTGCTTGTGGGCTCCACGTTGCACCTCCTACAGTTGAGGGATTGTTGGGATACAGTAGATCACGGTAAAACTGGTGGCCCTCCAGCTGTTGCCAAACTGCAAGTCCCATGAGGCATTGCAAGATTGACAGTTACAAGCATGACTCCCAAAAACAGAGGCATGATGGAACTTGTAGTTTTGCAACAGCTGGAGGGCCACCAGTTTGACACCCCTGCAGTAGATGGTAGTATCTGTTCCCTCAGGCCTTAATTGACAGGTAAGAAGGTAAATCTGTCTAAAAAAATTGTTTACCTTTATAACCTTTAAATTATTCTGATTAATGTTTTCCTATAGTCTGCTCAGTAAATTGTTTTTTTTTCCTCCTCTCAGTAAAATGGTGAGACCAACCTCTGGAGTTTGGAAATATTTCCAAAGTTCAATTTCTGCTGAGACCAAAGCTGCAATTTGCAAATAATGTGAGAAGAAATATTCTTTTATAAATACTACAATTATGACAAACACAACCTGGCATGCAGAGGTGCGCCAAAGACATTAAAACATACTTTATGGAATGAAATGATGAGGACCATAATGAAAGTGCTTGTAGCTTTTCCCTCCAGAGTTCTCATTCCAGAAACACTCTTTCTGCTGCTTCTGGATCATCACAAAGAGTTTCTTCAGCAGCAGCATTTACAAACCATGGCCTCACATAAATACACAATCCCTTCATTTATAGTGAAAATTACACCTGAAAAACAGATAAATTTTAGGCCTAATATGTTTATCTACACTGCATTTCACCTTCCCAGTGTAGAAAAATGGCTTTCAATTTGAAAAACTACTCCACACTGAATTTTTAAAAAAATGTTTCCAAAATTTCCATTTTTCCCCAGAAAAAAGGGGGATTTTTTTTTCATGGCTTAAAAATTCCTGGAAATGTTATATCTCCAGGGTTAAATAGATAAAACTTTATTTAAAGTATAACTAAAGGCACCATTTTTGGGGGATAAAGTGGTGAGGGGTTAGAATCCCTGTCAGATTTTTATTGCTGTCTTTGTTCCCATTAGAGAGATTCAATCTCTCTGATTTGTTCTGATCACCAATGTGTCCGGGAATGAATGTGAACTTCAAGTTTCCACTGGAACAGGAATAGATGGGAAATCCTCCAGTGGGGGCACTTGTTCTCAAGATATCTGTGTTAAGGTGTCTACAACACCCTTTATGAATTCCCTCATATCTGTTCTAACAATGATTAAGAGATATGTCGCCAGCACACAAACACCTCCAAAATTGTGTCCAAAAGGTTTATTAAAACAATCACATCACAGCATAAAGCAGCAATGTTTCGGAGTCATGCAGGACCCCTTCTTCAGGCATTTGACTGTCACATACCTAAAGAAGGGGTCCTGTGTGACTCTGAAAGTTGCTACTTTAAGCTGTGATGTTTTAATAAACCTTTTGGACACTATTTTGGAGAACCTTGGTGTGCCGGCAACATATTTCTTAATCTGTGGTATATTCTAATTTCCAGACATTGGTTGCTAAAACACCCATTTACTTTGCAGCCAATTCTAGGAATGTGTGCATTGGGAACATTTCTCTGGACTTGTCCTAAAAAAAAGGGGTTAAAATAGTGGAGGCTGGGCTTGTTGCATTGTATGTTAATGAGGACAGACCTGGGACAGGCTCACTATAACATTGTTAAAAAAAAACATTGCAGTTAGCCATGACACCACTTCCCGAGAAACATCTAAAAAAGGTAAGAAATATTTTTTTTTAAAAAATGTAGGGAAGATGAATGGGAACGCAAAAGTGGAAATACCCTGTAAAGTATATTAAGACCTTTTGCAGGTCCAAATTTACCTAGCATAACTTAAAAAAATGCTGCCTACATTTTAGATGCTCTTTTCTAATACCTCCAGCGCTGAAAAACTATACTTAGTTTGCTTTAACAACTCCTGTGTAAAAAAATAAATGAATAAATGTAAAAAAACGAGAAAAAAAAAATGGCCAGTGACATGCTGCTTCCTGGTTACAGCCAGGGTACAGGGTAGGATCTATGTTAAGTTCACCATACACATAACAATCTGACCAAATTTACCAAAATGATTTAGTATGAGTACCCACATGAACTATACAATCAATTGGTATCCAGTCAGCCAGTCCCTCAAACTACATAGTTGCTGGTAGATCTAATGGAGATGAAGATGTATAGTCAGACAATAATATGTATGGTCAGCTTTAGGCAGGTGCCGTGTCAAATTGTAGCTTCATTTAGATCCACTTTACTACCTATCTGTAGGCGATGCTTTAACATTTTTTACAGATTACCTTTTTAGAGTTACAGAGGAGGTCTAGCACTAGATTTATTGCTCTCGCTCTGACGATTCGCAGCGATACCTTATATGTGTGGTTTGAACACTCTTCACATATGTGGGCGTGACCTACATATGTGTTCACTTCTGTGTGCTTTAAATTTTTTTTCCTATTTATATTTAATTTTTACACTTTTTTTTTTTTTTAGCACTTTTGTTCCTAATGCTAGAAAAGTAAACATCCCTTGTAATAGAAATAAGGGATGACAGGTCCTCTTCATGAAGAGATCTGGGGTCAATAAGACCCCAAATTTCTCCTCTATCTTTAAAAGCAGAAGATAAAAAAAAAAAACGGCCTTGTTTACAAGGTACCGAAACCAGAAGTAATGTCATGAAGTTGCTCTGGTCCTCCAAGACCTCAGAGGCGATCAGAAACGATCTGGTCTCTAATCACCTCCACAACCCATCTAATTTTGGGTCCGCCGGTGAGAATGGCAAGCACGAGAAACACCCGAAGACAGTGGGGGTTCCTTCTGCAGATTCTGAAAGCGACCCAGTGACTCAATATCCACTGGGACTGCTTTCCTGAGAAAGCCAGTTGCTGGCTGGAATAAAAAATACCAGGGTTATGGCTGATAGCTTCAGCCTTAACCCTGGTAAACCACTTGCTAACCACAACGTATATATGTATTGCGGTCTGCAAGTGGATAAGGAAAGCCAATGCCAAGGGAAGTATGTGCATTGGCTGTGGATGAGGGGGTACCCCCAGTCCTCCTGTGCAAGCCCAGGAAGCTGGGTGAATCGGATGTGGCCAGGGAGGGTGATTGGCATGGCGGGAGGTGTTATTATTGGAACAAATTCCCTGTATGGCTCTCCCTACAGCAGATAAAATCTAGCTTCTTCTCCTCTCCCTCCTGCTGGCCTTCAGCTGCTGCAGAGAGAGCCAGGAAGGGGATAGGTTCCAGTAATTGACCCCCCGCCTTACCCATCACCCTACCTGTGCACCATACGTTTCCCCCTGCTGTCCTGGCCCTCCTGTGTGTTCCCACCCCCTCAGTGCTGCCGGTTTCCTTCCTCTCCTTCCCATCGGCAGCTGCAAACATACATAGGATCCTTGAAGATGGAGAGTGGCTGAAGGGTCCAGTTAATGTCACATTTACCAGTCCCTTCCTTTCCTAAATGAATAATCGGTACTGATCATTCACAGTGTTCATTCAGAACTGAAGAATAGTAAACTGTGCTCTTTTAGGGGGGGGGGCCCAGTCAGTTTGGCTATATGGGGCCCCATGGTTTCAAACAGCATCCCTGAGTATGTGGACTGCGTTGCTGACCTCTCCTGGAAATGCTTCTTGTTGACTGTCATTATATAGGTTGGTAGCCTTAGTTGTCAACTTTCTTCTCTCAATATAGAACTCCTTTAACCACTTGCCTACCGGGCACTTGTACCCCCTTCCTGCCCAGGCCAATTTTCAGCTTTCAGCGCTGTCACACTTTGAATGACAATTGCGCGGTCATGCAACATTGTACCCATATAAAACTTTTATAATTTTTTTTCACACAAATAGAGCTTTCTTTTGGTATTTACTCGCTGTCCTGTCCCCAGAATACATTCTCTTCTGAGGACTTCTAAATCAAGATTGACCTGTATAATTATTATGTTGTTTTGCATTTGTTTGTAGTCATGTTTGTTTGCAGATTGATTGTCTGTTCTCTTGTGCCACCTACTGGCTAGACTTTAGAGCTGTGTTGTTTAGCTAGGCCAGGATGTGATGTAAAGGTCATCGCTCCTCCCACAGTACAGGAAGTGAACCACTTTATAGGAAACCATGATTCTCTACATGAGAGAAGCACCAAACTCTATCTCTTTCCATCTGACAGCATCGGAGGTAATTAATGTCCCGTTTTCCCTTAGGATTGTACAGAAGAGGATCTTAGCTGTATTGAATGTTATTTTCTGTGATGTTTATCGTATAGTGATTGTATGTTATCTTTCTTGTTATAGTTTCATTCATCTGCATCGTGCCAATAAAGTACAGACAAGTTAAAACCGTCTATTATTGTGTGCGCAGAGAAGGTTATCTGCTTGAATAGCTTCCCATAGACTCCGGGAATACGGGGAGCGAGGTCAAGACACTCACTGCTGGGTGTTTTATTTTTTGCGCTATAAACAAAAAAAAAGCAAAAAATTAAAAAAAAATAAAGTTTTTCTTTGTTTCTATTAAAATTTTGCAAACAGGTACTTTTTCTCCTTCACTGATGTTCATTGATGAGGCAGCACTGAGAGGCGGCATTGATGGGCACTGCTGAGCTGGCACTGATAATGGGCACTGACTGGCAGCACTGGTGGGTGGCACAGGTGGGCACTGATGATTGGTGCCGATCCCTCCTCTGACAACTGCCGGCTCTTGGCAGTACTTTCCTCACACTGTGACAGCGTGAGGAAAGTGCAGCCGATAACCGGCAATTACATTTCCCGGTGATCAGTGTGTCATTGGACACGACTGATCACGTGGTAAAAGGCCACTGCGATTGGTCTTTTACCACATCACGTGATCACAGAGATCGCCGGGGGCGCACAGGAGAGCGCGTTCTGGGAGGACGTCATATGACGCCCTCCCAGAACTGGCCACCGCAGTGAAGCCGTCATTCAGGTTTCTGTGGTCGGCAAGTGGTTCTAAAGACAGAAGGTTTTTTTTATCTTAATGCATTCTCTGCCAGTGAACAGGGAGTGCGGGGAGGGGCAGAGCCACACTCTGTGTGTGTCAATGGACACAAGCGGCCTGCAATGGAGGCACTTGGGGGAGCAGGAGCACCAACAGGGGCAGTAGGGAGTATGCATGGGAGAGAGTGCTGAGAGTATGACGGAGGCAGTATGTGCAGGAAAGGAGTGCAGAGAGCGTCATGTAGAGAATTCTGTGCAGGACAGGAGTGTAAGAAGAGTATAAAGGAGGGCAGTATGGGCAGGAGAGGAGTGCCGAGGGTATCATTGAGGGCGGTATAGGCAGGAGAGGAGTGTGATTGGTATGATGGAGGGCAGTATGGGCAGGAGAGGAGTGTGAAGGGTATGATGGAGGGCAGTATGGGCAGGAGATGAGTGCTGAGGTTAACATGGGGGGCAGTATGTGCAGGAGAGGAGCGTGTGTGAAGGGTATGATGGAGGGCAGTATGTGCAGGAGAGGAGCATGTGGGAAGGGTATGATGGAAACTAGTATATGCAAAAGAGGAGTGTGAAGGGTATGATGGAGGGCAGTATGGGCAGGAGAGAAGTGTGAAGATTAAGATGGAAACCAGTATATGCAGGAGAGGAGTGCATAGGGTGTAATTTAGACCAGAATGTGTGGGAGAGGAGTATGTAGACTATGAGAGTGGTCAGTATTTGCAGAAGAGAGTGCAAAGATGGAAGCCATTTAGTGCAAGAGGAGAGGGCAGAGGGTATCATAGAGAGCAGTATGTACAGGAGGAGGTTGCCAAGAGTATGAAAGATTACAGTATGTGCAGGAGAGGAGTGCAGAGGGCATCATGGAGAATAGTATGTGTAGAAGACGACTACAAAGGCAGACAGAAGGCAAAAGAGTATGCGTAGGAGAGGAGTGCAGAGGGTATGACAGTGGGCAGAAAGTGCCGGTAAGGAGTGTGGAGGTTGGTTGTAATGGAGGGCAGTATGCAGGAGGAGATTTTCGGGGGTTGTTAGGGCAGACAGTATGGGGTTTATTTACTAAAGCTGGAGAGTCAAAAATCAGACTCCCTTCTGCATAGAAACCAATCAGCTTCTAACCTCAGCTTGTTCAATGAAGCTTTGGCAATGAAACCTGGAAGCTGATTGGTTTCTATGCAGAAGGGAGTCTGATTTTGGACTCTCCAGCTTTAGTAAATAAACCCCTATGTGTGGGAGAGAGGAGCAAAAGGTAGAACAGGGAGGGGAGAGAGAGAGAGAGTGTGTGTGTGTGACAGCGCACCCAATTATTGAAAGAGGTGGCATGAGAGAAAGGGCTATGACACTCTCTGCAACTCTCAAATTGTACTGACAAGGCAAATTGAATGTTACCAATAACTTATGTTAGCCAACTCTTGCTAAGTATTCATTTTTCTTACCAAATTATAGAATGATGTGATGTGTGCTTTTTATTTTCTTGAGGCAAAAACGGAATAATTATCTTGTCTGTGGAAGAGTGGAAAACAGTACATGAAAAACAGATTACCACTTTTCTTTTGACTCAGTGTTCTTAAAATATACTTGCTGTAAACCAACAAACAGATGGTATGATACTACACTGACTTGCTTTGTACGGTTTGATGCCTTTTCATGGAATTATCCAGACATGTTATGCTAGTTTCCACTTACATTATTATGGTCATTCTCCAGGCTGTACATTTTATTGCCTAGGCCAATGTGTGGGCTGTCAATTCATTAGGAAATGGGCAGACTATCCATGGTAATGTATTTGCATATTCTTAACAAGAGCTCTGACCCCTTGACTGATGTGTCTTAAATAAAATAAGTTCATGGCTGCAATAGTGACCACAAGCTTGCTTTAGATATAACCAGTCAGCTCGGGCTTCATGGAAAACTGATCTGGGTGAAGGCAGAGCCATCACATCACTTTTACAGGGCTTCAAATGTTGCTAAAGATATTGTATGGCAAAAAAACTACCAGCCTTTTTTCAGGTTCTTAGCTTTCAGAAAATATATAATGTTTTAGGGGATTTAAGTAATGTTTAAGCAAAAAAAAAAAAGTCTATTTTAAGGGGCAAAAAATTAAGAAATTGCTCAAACAGCAAATGATTAAAGCCCTCAATGACCTTTCTAGCTGCACATATTTTAAAGCAGTTCATCTTCAACAGGGACTTTGCAATTGGGTTTCAAGTCTTGCCAACCACGAGATACATATGTGCAGTGGTAGAGATGGTGGGCCTTAAGGCACATACAGTCACTCCTGTGCATATCGGGGAGTACAGTCCAACCAAGTATTGCTGAATAAGTACCGCAACGAGGGGAGGACATGTAGGTAAGTAACTTTAATGCAGAAGAGACATAGCATGTCTCTTCTGCATTAAAATTCCTGCCTGTTAGTCCTTTTTAATTTTTGGAAAGTTCTTCTTTAATATAAAATACATAAAAATTGTGATAAAGCAGAATTGCAAGTGCCGTCTGCCACAGTTGTAGTTATCTTTGGAACCACTAGAGCAGTGATTACTGCACTCCAAGTCCATTGACACATCTGCCAGCTCTCGGACAGACCATCTCTTGGTGCAGACAAGGAGCTGGAGAGAAGAGTCTGCAGGAGCCTGTACATTGCATCTGCGATACACTTTTCTTTCTGCAAATGTGGGTGTATTTATTTATTTGCAAAAGATAGACTTGACCTTTAGGGCTGTGACCTGGTCTTCTGCTTACACATTTTCTAAGTTTCACAAGGTCAATATATCTGCTTCCACAGATGCTAAGTTCAGACAAAGTTCTGTAGATTCTGTTTATTACTCATGTTGTGTCTTTTTTTTTTTTTCTTGTTGGGCTGCTTCACCTGTGTTGTGTTGGTGTGGCTCTCCCTATGTTTGGACATTCCTATTCTGCACAATACCATCCCTCAATAGATTTTAGAGCAGCCTTTTTCAGTCGGGATGCTTCCAGGTTTCTTCAGGGGTACTTTGGCAAAAATTGTATACAAGCCAGCAGGAGGATCAATTCTGTCTTCTAGTTACACAAGGCCACAGGTTTTATTTGTGCACCATTACAACCTTCTAGCCACCGGCATTGTAACACCTAACGACATCACTGGATGATAAGAAGGTCTTTGGGCACCAGCACAGCATCCTTGTTTATCCCTCCCCTGCTCCTCTCCTTCAGTACTAGGGTCACATTAGCGGACTGAGGGAGAGAAACCGAGAGAGAAAAGAAACCTTGAAATAATAGTCAGCACCCAGTGTGTACAGTATTTGCTTTAGAAGATTAACCCAACGTTCACATCAAGCCCAACTTTGAAATCAGGCGACATACAGTGAAGTCGCACGATTTCAAAGTCGGGGGACCTGCCGATTTCAGGTGTGATTTGCAAGACATCTAATACAGATATCTATGCAAATCGCACCAAAAGTAGTGCATGTACTACTTTTGAAGTCAGAACTGCACCGATATGACTGCTCCAATTGCGGACAATAGGGTGTGACTTGGCATACGATTTGCAAGTCGCAGGACATGCAAATCACATGTAGTGTGAACCAGGGCTAAGCTCTGATTCACACCAAATGTGTCTTTAAAATCATACTACTTTAGCTGAAGTAGCACAATTTCAAAGCCGCTGATCAGTGCGATATCATGCACAGATGTCAGTTCAAGTCACACATGAAATCGCCATGCATAGCGCAGAAGTCGAAGTCGTACCGATTTGAACAGTTCCATAAGCACAAATAGGGTGCAACTTGTCATGCAATTTTGAACTGTCAAATCACAGTAGGGTGAAAGGTGGCTTAATCACTTCTAATGTTGGGTGTCCTACATGTGTGGATGTTGCGATCAGTTAAATGTTTTACATTTTAGAATGGGGAGCCTTGAGATTGTGTGTAATTTTAAAGGGGGCTTTGACTGAAAGAAAAAAAAAAAAAAGTTGAGAAACACAGCTTTAACGGAAACAGACAAAAAAAAAAAAAAAATGTAAAAACACAGAAAACTTAGTCAAGTGCTCTCTCCAACCATAGATTCAACTTTTTTTTTTTTAGGAGAACCCTGCCTTTCTGGCCACGGTCTAAGCATCTTCAGTGTACAACCCCCCCCCCCCCAAAAAAAAAACCTAAATTTTATATAATTTGACAGTCTACTTAAACACAAGAACAAAACTTGTATACACTTACCAGCCTCTTCACCTGTTCAATTGCTTGGTAACACAAATTGCTAATCAGCCAATCATGTTAGCAATTCAATGCATTTAGGCATCTAGACATGGTGAAGACAACGTGCTGAAGTTCAAACCGAACATCAGAATGGCAAAGAAAGGGGATTTAAGTGACTTTGAACATGGCATGGTTGTTGGTGCCAGACAGGCTGATCTAAGTATTTAAAAAACTGCTGGTCTACTGGGATATTCACGCACAAACATCTCTAGGGTTTACAGAGAATGGTCTGAAAAAGAGAATATCCAGTGAGTGGCAGTTGTGTGGATGAAAATGCCTTGTTGATGTCAGAGGAGAATGGGAGAAAGAAACACTTGTGGGCTCTATAGGCACTACAACAATCGTTCATAAAAGAATATCACTTTATTAAGCATACATAGACATGAAATGATACATACAATTATAAAATGATTACAGAGTATGAACTAACCCTGTAACATACAGCAATGTATAATCAGTGCAGATATATGTACTGCTAGTAGATCCCACAGTAAGAAATATACCAAAACTCGGCAAGAGTTTAAGAGAGGATACTCTGATATTAGTAAATGCGATAGCTCAACATTTTTCGCGATATCGCTTCTTCAGGAGCTGTGGGAAGACTTCTATATAAAAAGATATAAATTGGTAAGAAAACAGTCTATACACTGCCAGATGTATATACTGTATATCAGACCAGTTGGACAGCTAATTACTTTAAAGCACATGCATCTGCAGGAAGGCAATAGAAAGGAGCATCCGGCCACACCATGAGGGGCCAATCGATGAGGGGATCCCCACAAAGCTGGAGGGGCAAGTCGCATACCCCACAACAATACCTAACATATAGAAAGTGTATAATGGTTGAAAACAGTGTAGTGGGGCTCTCCTCAGTGGTTACTACCACAATAGTTGTAGAAATCTGACTAACCTCCACACTTATTGGAACGTAGTAGAGTCAGTAATTCTGGTCCGAATACAACACATATACAGTATCTTACAGAAGTGAGTGCACCCCTCACATTTTTGTAAATATTTTATTCTGTCTTTTCATGTGACAACACTGAAGAAATTACACTTTGCTACAATGTAAAGTAGTGAGTGTACAGCTTGTATTGCTGTCCCCTCAAAATAACTCAACACACAGCCATTAAAGTCTAAACTGCTGGCAACAAAAGTGAGTACATCCCTAAGTGAAAATGTTATGTTGGAATACTGCCCTGCGGCCCAGTATCTGGCGGGGATCACGCTCTGCTTTAGTATGTCAAATACATGTTGGCATTCATGGTTCCCTCAATGAACTGTAGCTCCTCAGTGCCAGCAGCATTCATGCAGCCTGACCATGAAACTCCCACCACCATGGTTGACTGTAGGCAAGACACACTTGTCTTTGTACTCCTCACCTGGTTGCCGCCACACATGCTTGACACCATCTGAACCAAATCAGTTTATCTTGGTCTCATCAGACCACAGGACATGGTTCCAGTAATCCATGTCATACAGGACATGGTTACAGTAATCCATGTCCTTAGTCTGCTTGTCTTCAGCAAACTGTTTGCAGGCTTTGTTGTGCATCATCTTTAGAAGAGGCTTCCTTCTGGGACAACAGGCATGCAGACCAATTTGGGATGCAGTGTGCAGCTTATGGTACACTCAACTTCTTTGGTCGACCATGGCGAGGCCTGTTCTGAGTGGAACCTGTCCTGTTAAACAGCTGTATAGTCTTGGCCAGCATGCTGCAGCTCAGTTTTGGGGTCTCGGTAATCTTCTTCTAGCCTAAGCCATCTTTATGTAGAGCAACAATTCTTTTTTCAGATTCTCAGAGTCCTTTGCCATGAGGTGCCATGTTGAAGGTCCAGTGACCAGTATGTGAGAATGATAACACCAAATTTAACACATCTGCTCCCCATTCACACCTGAGACCTTGTAACACTAACGAGTCAGGACACAGGGGAGGGAAAATGGCTAATTGGGCCCAATTTGGACATTTTCCCTTAGGGGTGTACTCACTGTTATTGCCAGCAGTTAGACATTAATGGCTGTGTGTTGAGTTATTTTGAGGGGACAGCAAATTTACACTGTTATACAAGCTGTACACTCACTACTTTACATTGTAGCAAAGTGTAATTTCTCCAGTGTTGTCACATGAAAAGATACAAAAAAAATTACAAAAATGTGAGGGGTGTACTCACTTCTGTGAGATACTGTATATAGACTAATAAAAAGCTAGTGTTGCATATGACGGGGTCTCTACATGGAACACAAGGGGGAGGCAGAATAATTACACAGCATTCAGTTTATAGAGTAAACTAGCCCCATTTATGGACCACCACTGCAATTAGCAGTAATGCCCATAGGAGCACTGTGGCCAGGTCCCTGCCCAGCATGGTGGGGACCCCAGTCACAGCACCACCAGCCACCCATCAATCACAGTGCCATTCCAATACTACTTGAATAGGACGTGGCACTTTGGAGCGATGTTTATGTCCCCACAGTAACCACCCTGTGTTGAGAATTGATATCTCAATGTCGGAGAATGGTTCAAGATGATAGAAAGGTAACAGTAAGTCAAATAACCACTCGTTACAAATAAGGTATGCAGGATACCATCTCTGAACGCACATGTCAAACCTTGAAGCAGATGGGCCACTGCTGTCGACTAAGAATAGAAAACAGAGGCTACAATTCACACAAGCTCAACAAAATTGGACAACAGAAGACTAGAAAAACAGTTGTCTGATCTGAGTCTGCATTTCAGCAGCAACATTCAGTTGGTAGGGTCAGAATTTGGTGTAAACAACATGAAAAGATGAATCCATCCTGCCTTGTATTAATGGTTCAGGCTGGTGGTGGTGTAATAGGGTGGGGAAATTTTCTTGGCACACATTAAGCCCCTTAGTACCAAATTGTGCATCCTTTAAATGTCACAGCCAGAGTATTGTTGCTAACCATGTCCATCCCATTATGACTACAGTATACCCATCTTCTGATGGCTACTTCCAGCAGGAAAATGCACCATGTCGCAAAGATCAAATCATCTCAAACTGGTTTCTTGAACATAACAAGGAGTTCACTGTATTCCAATGGCCTCCACAGTCACCAAACCTAAATCCAATAGAGCACCTTTGGGATGTGGTGGAACAGAAGATTTGCATCATGGATGTGCAACCGACAAATCTGCAGCAACTGCGTGATGCTATCATGTCATCATCGACCAAAGTTTCTGAGGAATGTTTCCAACATCTTGTTGATTCTATACCACCAAGAATTAAGGCAGTTCTGAAGGCAAAAGGGGGATCCAACCCAGTACTAGCAAGGTTGACCTAATAAAGTGGCAGGTGAGTGTATATTGCTGTTTAACTTAGACACGATAGGAGGTATCAATTTTCAGGCCAAGTACAAAAAAAAGGCCTGTTGAGTCTGCCAGAAATGCAGTGTCCTGTGGAATAAACTGAAAGCAAAAACAATGTAAACCAATCCCACCAACCCATTATCCACTTTCAAAGTTTAGAAAATAACTATTGAAGAGATGTCATCAACGTCCAAAAAGTATTCTCAGTGTTCTAAAATGGTAATTTGTCTAATAGAGCATTTAGCAGAACTGTGGCAGACTACTCCCTCAAAAGGTAAATTGGCCAACTCAAAATTAGTAATCTTATCCAATAGAATTCTCCTTCCTATCTCAGCGACATAACAGGAAATGTGGCTCACCCAAGAATGACAGTATATAGCAACACAAACTAATAAAAAGGAGGGCCCTTTCCTTTCCATAATTTGAAAGTGAACTTTTCCAACTGAAAATTAGCAACACAGGACTAGTCATTTACATGTGGCACCCATGAGGACTTTGTCCTGTGATATAATGAAAAAAAATTAAAATGGTGTTGCACTCCCTAAATGGTATCCAAATACAACTCATAAATATATACATTAACCAATATTCTTATGCATATAGACAAATAACAACATGTGATACTGAGATCAATAAACATACGTGTGTAGACAAAAAACATCACGACATAAATAAGTGAAAACTAAACGTGATGTTTTTTGATCTAAGTATCACGTTATTTATGTCTATATGCATAAGATTATTGGTTAATGTATATTATTATACAGTATTTATATAGCACCAAAAAGTTTGCTCAGCGCTGTACAGAGTAGTGGGGGACAGTACATGAGACAATACAGTAACAAAACAGTATACGAGGGGTTCAAGGGCCCTGCTTTTTCGAGCTTACAATCTAGGAGTGTATATATTTATGGGTTGTATTTAGATACGATTTAGGGAGTGCAACACCATTTTTTTCATTGTTCATTAGCACATTCAAGTTTTAGTCAGGTGATAGATATATATATATATTTTTTTTTTAATGTTTAGTTGTGTAGTTTGTATATTTTGAGTAGCACAGGTGGTTTACCCATTTGTCCTGTGATATGCTCACCAGCTGTTTCTTCGCTGTACCAGTGATGGGAATGACAATATTTGTGAACCTTATCTTGCTTTTCCGTGATTCTCTGAGCTGTATTGTGTACCCATCACTAGGTACCCTGCTCCCCTTTTTTTTTTGTTCATTTGGAAAACGTAACCCCTTGGCGCCGACGTCACACAAATATGCGGCCTCACAGAACTGGGTTTTTTCCCTGGGGCCACAGATTTGTGTAGCCGTCTTCATGGTGGGAGCACGCCACACAGCGCTCTCCCAGCACAAAGACCGGGGTGTCACTGACAGCCCAGGTCCCGTTCTAACGATCAGGACCCAGGACTCCGGATTCCAGGTCACATGATTGCAGTGATAGCCTCTGATTGGCTATCATAGTGATCAGTTACTGAAGCTGCGCCCCCCCCCATGCAAGGGGGGAGAGGGAGAGTGATACATTGTCTCTCTCCTCCATTCAGAGGAGGAAAAAAAACAAAAATGTGCACTATTGTTTCTGGGCTGTAGTACAGGTAAAAACAAATAACATACAAATAATATACACGTATGGTATCACTGCGATCGTCAAGAGCTGGAAAATTTATTTTGGGTTGTTCATTTTAGTAACAAGAAACA